>NC_142607.1:27036488-27351863 GCF_041222555.1 Hakea prostrata | reverse complement strand
TACGCCGCTGTTCTCCTCTGATATTCTATATTGCGGTATAAGGCTTTTTCTCTGACTTCATCTAAGAATTCAAGGTTTGTTCGCAATCCTTATTCATTAGCTACTGGATCAAATCCTTCATATCGGTTTGATCCCACCATAACCTCCACTGGAGCCAACGCCTCTGACCCATATGCTAGTCTGAAAGGTGTTTCTCCTGTTGGAGTCCTGACTGTAGTCCTATACGCCCACAGTACAAGAGGTAGTTCATCGATCCATAAGCTATGTTCTTCATCCAGCCTCCTTTTTATTCCTTGTAGAAGTGTTCTGTTGGTTACCTCAATTTGACCATTGCATTGAGGATATGCCACAGATGAGTGCTTGCATTCAATATGATAGTCTGCACAAAATTCCTTGAATATTTCATTGTCAAATTGTGGTCCGTGATCAGTCAGTAGAATCTTTGGCAGGCCATATCTGAATATGACATGATTTCTGAAGAACTTTTCAATTTGACTTGTGGTAGTCGTTGCCAGGGCTTCTGCTTCTACCCATTTCGTGAAATAATCAATTGCGGCCACTACGAACTTTTTCCCTCCAGTTGTAACAGGAAATGGCCCTAACAAATCCATACACCACATAGCAAATGGAAGGGAATTAAGAATTGATGTTAGTTGCTCTGCTGGCTGGCTTTGAATTGGTGCATGAATTTGACATTGATGACACCTTCTTACATACTCAATCGCCTCAGATTGCATGCGTGGCCAATAAAATCCTTGTCTTAGAATTTTATAAGCCAAAGCATTCCCACCTAAGTGGCTTCCATAGATTCCTTCGTGGACCTCTGATAAGGCATAAAGTGCATCAGATGGTCCCAAACATTTCAAAAGTGGCCCAGAAACTGTTCTTTTATATAACAGCTCATTCTTTAGATTAAACTTGGCAGCTCTTCTTTTCACAGTTCTGGCTTTTTCCCTATCTTCAGGAAGAATACCATTCTTTAGATACTGTATAATGGGATCCATCCAAGATATCTTTGCATCAATTTCCATTATCTCTGGATCTGGATACGCCGGAATATTTAGCTCCTCATAATATATAGCTTGTGGTATAGAAGTAGATTTTGCGGATGCCAATTTTGCCAGAGAATCTGCTTCATTATTTTGATTTCGGGATATCCTCGTGATTGAGAATTGTGTAAACCACTTCTTACATTGCCATACTTTTTTAAGATAACTGACCATTCGATCATCTTTCGCATCATACGCTCCTGTGACTTGATTGACCACCAGCTCAGAATCACTTTTTACTTCAATGCTTTGTACACAGAGGGATCTGGCCAGTCGTAAACCTGCAATAAGAGCTTCATACTCTGCTTCATTGTTTGAAGCATGAAAATTAAACCGGAGTGCATTCTGAATTACAAATCTGAACGGACTTTGTAAAATTAACCCTGCTCCTGATCCTTGAGAATGACTTGACCCATCTACATGTAAGGTCCACACAGAAGACACCTCACTGGAATCTTTTTCTTCCTCTGGTGATGAAATACTTTCAGCAATAAAATCAGCCAAAACTTGTGCCTTTATCGCAGTTCTGGGTTTATAATCTATATCATGTTCTGTTAACTCTACTGCCCATGATACCATTCTCCTTGCCAGATCAGGCTTATGCAGTATTTTCTTTAAAGGCCAGTTAGTAAGAACAATAATTGGATGAGCCTGAAAATAAGGTCTAAGCTTCTTGGCTGCTATTATTAAGGCCAAAGCCTGCTTTTCAAATTCCAAATATCTAGATTCTGCATCTACCAATGTATGACTTACAAAGTAGATAGGATTTTGGACAGTACCTTCTTCCTGGATTAGTACCGCGCTTCCTGCCGCCTTCAAAGAAGATAGATATATCTGCAAGCTCTCTCCGGGCTTTGGTCGAGATAGAACTAGTGGACTGGTCAGCCTCCTCTTCAGCTCTTCAAATGAATTCTGACAGTCCTCTGACCATTTGAATTCGTTGAGTGCATTTAGATTTTTCAACGCCTTGAAGAATGGTGCACATTTATCTCCTGATCTTGATATAAATCTGCTTAATGCCGCAACTCTTCCTGTTAAGCTTTGAATTTCTTTCCTACTGCTGGGTGCCGTCATATTCAAGATAGCCCTGATTTTTTTTGGATTTGCCTCAATACCCCTCTGCGTGACCATGTAACCAAGGAATTTACCAGATGAAGCCCCAAATGCGCACTTCTCAGGATTGAGTCTCATTCCATTTCTCCTTAGTATATCAAAGCACTCCCTTAAATCAGCAAGATGATCAGATCTGAATTGACTTTTTACAAGAACATCGTCTACATAAACCTCTATATTTCTTCCAATCTGATCAGCAAACAGCTTGTTCATCGGCATTTTTTAACCCAAAATGCCGATTGGTCATGAATGCTGTATGAGGTTGGTCCTCCTTCTTTTAACCCAAATAGCAACCACCATTTTTTAACCCAAAAGGCATAACCTTATAACAATAGCTTTCCTGATTGGTCATGAATGCTGTATGAGGTTGGTCCTCCTTCTTTATAAGAACTTGATTATAACTAGAATAAGCGTCCATAAAGCTTAACATTTGATGACCTGATGTTGCATCGATCAACTGATCAATTCGTGGTAAAGGATAGCAATCCTTGGGACATGCCTTGTTCAAATCAGTGTAATCTACACACATTCGCCATTTTCCATTATGCTTTTTCACCATTACCACATTTGCTAGCCACTTTGGACATTCAATTTGCTCAATAAACTCAGATTTTCTGAGCTTGTCCACTTCAACTTTAATTGCATCATGCTTTTCTGATGAGAATTTCCTTCGCCTTTGTTTCACTAGCTTGATAGATTTATCTATCCATAGACAATGCTCTGCCACTTCTCTGCTTAAACCCGGCATGTCTTGTGCTGACCAAGCGAAGACATCTGCGTTTTGCTGAAGAAATTCTCTTAATTGCTCCTTGTCCTGACTGTTCTGATCAGCTCCTATCATGGTTCCTTTTTCTGGATTCTCTAAACCAAAACAAATTTTCTCCAGCATTTCTACTGGTTCACCTCTTTGAATTTTTTCTTCATCTCTGTTATCTGTAACTTCCACAGTAAGAGCAAGTGCCTTATCTTGTGCTTTTGAATCGTTCAAAAAGATTGTATAGCTTTGCCTTGAAGTTTTCTGATCCGATTTGCATTCTCCAATACCTCCTTCAGTTGGGAATTTGACCTTCAAATGTCTCGTCGAAACTATTTCCCCAATAGCATTGAACGTTGGTCTCCCGAGAATTATATTGTATGCTGACAGACTTTTAATCAACAAAAATTTAGTAACCGTAGTTACCGTTTGTGGATGTGTTCCCAGTGTTATTGTTAGTTCCACAGTTCCTTCTACCGAAGTAGATTCTCCAGAAAATCCAAATAGTCTTGTACCGCAAGGTTTTATCTTGACTGTATCCAACTTCAATCACTGAAAAGCTTCATAAGACATTATGTCCACAGAAGATCCTGTATCGACTAGAACCCTGCGAATATCCCTATTTGCCACCTCAATGACTACCACAATGGCATCATCATGTGGTTCCTGAATTCTTTCCATCTCCTCCTCTGTGAAGACTATCTCCTTCATCATTTTGATTCTTCTAGGAATAACATGAGATTCAATAGCACTTACATACTAGCATGTGCCTTAGACTTTGAAATTGAATTCAAATCTAAACTTTCCAAGATGGTCATGACGGGAGATTGCTTCTGTTGAACTTGCTGATTATCCTGTTGTTTAGCATTTTCCTGTTGTTTAGCATTTTCATCTGGAGAGTTGTACTGAAAATCTCCCTTCGGTCGGTTTTCCCTCGCTGGTGTTTGATTATTCCATCTTCTTGGTTGATCAGCGACATTTCTTCTGTTGCCTCCATTTCTCCTTTGAACAAATTGATCCAACCTCCCCTGACTGATTAATCGTTCAATTTCATTTTTCAAAATTCTGCAATCATCAGTATCATGACCATGGTCCTTGTGATATCTACAGAATCTATTTAGATTCCTCTCGTCCGCCTTTGCTATCATTGGTAATGGCCACTTCATAATTCCTTGATGTTGAATTCGCATCAGAATTTCTGACCTTCTTGTATTGAGAGGAGTATAGTTTTCCTGGAATGGTCTTGGAATATCCCTTCTGTATTGACAATCAAGATTATTTCTTGGAAAATTCCTGCTATTCCTCCAATATCTCTAATCCCTTTGATCAGATCTCACAACTCCATCATCTTTCTTTTTAACTCCATTGCCATCAGTTTCTTTTCTTGCCTGAAGAATGTCTTTCATATTTGCATACTGGTTATAGCGAGTCGTTAGTTCTGCAATATTTGCCGGCTTGTTCATGATCAAGAATTCCAAAAGATGTTCATCTGTTAGACCTCTGAACATAGTGTCATATGCTATTGCCTTATTCAAAATTTTAATTTGAATTGATTCTTGATTGAATCTCTTCATGTAACTTCGAACTGATTCTCTTGATTTTTGACGGATTGCAACCAAATTATCAACAGTTTTGCTACTCTTCATACTACTTTGGAACCTTGACAAGAATATTTTCGTCAAATCTTTGAAATCCTTAATGGAATCTGGTAGTAATCTGAAGAACCAAGTTGTTGCAGATCCTTTCAACGAGGATGGAAATGACCGACACTTTAAAACATCAAAATTACCTGCCAGCATAATAATAGAATTGAACTGAGCTAGGTGTTCCATTGGATCTGTGCTTCCATCGTACATCGTGAATGTCGGAAGTTTAAAATTGCGCGGCAATGGTGCTGACATAATATCTTTAGCAAATGGATTTTGATTCATCATTTCCTCAACTTTTTCTCCGTCATCTTTGTTCGCCAGTCACTGAATTTGATCATCAAGGATACAAAATCTTTTACTGATTTCTGATCCATGAACTTCAGATCTGCTATCTCCTGATCTTCCTGTTTCCTTCTTATCTCTCCGATCTCCAACGCTTCTACTCTTTTTGCTCCAAATGTGACTCAAATGATCATCCTTGGACGATCCTCAATCTTCGGTCTCCAGTGGAATATAGTTTGGATCCGCACTCTCTCCTGATCCTTCCTTTAGAATTGATCTTCTTTGGCTTCCTCCTGACTTCTGAATATGAGAATTAGGAATAGAGGTCGTCTTTGCTCGGGAAAGAGTTCGAGATCTTCCAGCTGATGAGATCGGAACTCTTCCCTCAGGATTCCAATTTGCTTGATGAATGTCCTCATCAGATTTTGAGTTTCCAGGATTTGGTGTTGCATGCTTTCAAATTGTTTAGTGATTTGATTTGGATCTAGCTCCAGATGAGATGCCGCCAGCGTGTCTGCAAGTTGTTTCTCTTGTCTTTCAAATATCTCAGTAGGATGAGGCGAGTGTTCTTCAGTCATCCTCTACCTTTGTCGAGTCTGCATCATCGGAATTCGTGGTATCGGAACCACTTCTCTTGTTCCTCTTTTTGGATTTACTCTCCTCGATTCCCTCTGGCTTGTTTCTGCCATTTCTATTGGTAATCCTTCCTCCCGCTCAAGTGATTGAGCCATAGCTTCTTCGTTGAACTTGCTCCAATTACTATTCTTCCCACAAACGGCGCCAAAATGTTGGTGCTATTTCTGCAGATCGCCTTGAACCGTAGTTTTCCACACCGAACTCCTCAGATCTGATTCGATCTGGTTTGCTCTTTGATCAATCAACCTCTCACTCCTAAAAGAAACAAAATACCAGTAAGAAATGGAGCCGATCGTCTTGATCGACGTCTCATCTCCGACGATCTAGTCAGTATGGTGAAGTTGATGCTTCAGAGCTCTCTGGAGCTTCTAAAGTGCTTTTAATGGAGTTCAATCAGAGTGAGTTTAGAGTTTGGTTGATTCTAGAGACTTACTTTCTTACGAATCTTTCCTCCCTTTTATACTAGCTTTCCCACTCATAACACTTTTTTCAATCATAGCCGTCGGATCATCGCTCCTCTTTGGACGTCGCTCATCATCCTTCCTTTATTCTCTCAATTGAACCCGGCTAAGATTGGTTTGACTGGAATAAACCGGAAATGGATACTTTAGTCACAACAACAATAACATAATCATGAACAATATAATCAATGTTTAAAGTAAGCAATAAACAGATCAAATGAATAATAAAAGCTAATCAATCAGAGTGCGGAAGATATCAAGTATCAACTTTTTATAAAAGAAACCTCAAGGGGAAAGAGTGATCAGAAGTCACCCCTTCAAGATAGCGGAAAAGTGGTTATTCAAACTTAATTACAAACAGTATTAAGAGTAATTCCATCATAATTAAAGACAATATATCCATAAGTTTTACAATCATCCAGGGAAATGGGGCACTACGCAAAGGTTTCTTCTATCCTAATGAATGTTTCTTCGTAAGTGTGGATGAAGTGAACCCAACGTGGCCGCTCCCTCACCATGGTGGGGCTAACCCTGGTACGAACCATAATTCTCCTCGGCACAATAATTCTGACTCTCATCGTAGCCATCACCCGAAGGGTAGTATGCGGGATCATAGCTCGGGTCGTAGTGTGCGCCATCAGAGTCTTCTATACCTGCAGGATAATCTAACAAATTGCACGAAAGGAATGAGTTCAAAAGAACTCAGCAAGGCAAGTCGTTTCATAATACACAATTCATCCGATACAATTCATGATATGATGCAATATGATATGAGACAATGATGATATATGATTCTAACCCTAAGTATGCTGGTCTCTAAGGCAGACATGCTTTAAGCCATAGCACCATACTTCTTTAGGTTGTATGTCACTCCCCCTCAATCATACAAGATATCTTGGAACTGCCGGGGTAATTGGGTAAAGTCCTCATCAAACCATGGCTGGGGGTTAAGTCACCACTCTCTCACATCACCATTGGTATAAGTACTGGCGCATGTCACAACATAGCCTAGCCCAATGCAAGTCATCTACTCAGTCGTATCATGTCAGATCCGGATACTTCCCCTATGGCACCGACCAACTCGGTTCCGTATCCTTCACACTAGAGTCAGCGTATCCTATGGCACGGACCAACTCGGACTACGGACTCATCACCCCTATTGGTCATCCACAAATGGTAAACGGGAAGCTCTCACGTCCCCTCACTGGTTGGTTACCAGTCTTGAGCGCCCGTGAGCCCATGTCTATCAATTTGCAACCTTACCAATAAATGGCCCCTTTCGGGTATCCGCATTATGGTTTAAGTCCTCTCACAGAGTGGTTACCGGTGAGCACCAATCAACCATACCCTACCACGAGTCGTTCGGTCTCAATACCCATCCGATTCGGGTCTGGTACAACAAGGATAATCCTAACCATACACTTAGACAATCCTATGTATGTCATCCAATAACCCGGGAAAGTGTCGATGCACACCTTCAGAGAATATCCCACACTATTCCCTCTGATGTCCAAGGACAGAAGTGTCGGAAGGACACCTCTCAATCCAAAGTCATACGTAGTCAATCACAACCTCAATCTCATCACATCGTTCACAATCAATAATTTATCACATAAACAAGGACATATCTTAACATGATTGATCATATACGAAATCATGAAATATAATTAAGCATGATATTCCGAATGACATGTAACATACTATTACTGTCACATCCACCTAGCCGGTATCCTATCTGGCATACCCGGGATGTGGTCCACAACCTGAAGATCTAGATCGAGCGGCCATGCCTCCCACATACACGATAACATAATCAAGAACAATATAATCAATGTATAAAGTAAACAATAAATAGATCAACTGAATGAGAAAAGGGTAATTAATCAGAGTGCGGAAACATTAAGTAACAACTTCTAAGTAACAGAATCTCAAATAGAAAGAGTGATCAGAAGTCACTCCTTCACCATCAGCTGAACAGTGATAAATCAAGTTAAGTTACAACCAGTGTTATGAACAAATCCATAGGAACTAGAGAGAGAATATCCAAATGATTACAGTCATCCAGGGAAAAGGGGCCTACACATAGGTTTCCTCTATCCTAATGATATCCTCTTTGAAAGTATGGATGAAGTAAACCCAACGTGGATGCTCCCTCACTAATGTGGGGCTAACCCTGGTACACACTATAATCCTCCTCGGTATAGCAATCCTGACTCTCCGCATAGCCATCACCCGAAGGGTAGTATGCGGGATCATAGCTCGGGTCATAGGACGTGCCATCAAGGTCTTCTGTACCTGCAATATAATCTAACAAATTGCACAAAAGGAATGAGTTCAAAAGAACTCAGCAAAGCAAGTTGTTTTATAATCCACAGTTCATTCAACACAAGTTAAAATAGGATGCAATATGATATGACATTCAACACAAGTTAAAATAGGATGCAATATGATATGAGACAATGATGAATGATTCTAACCTTAAGTATGCTAGTCTCTAAGGTAGACATGCTTTAAGTCATGGCACCATACTTCTCTGGGTCGTCAGTCACTCCCCCTCAATCATAAGATATCGTGGGTCTGCCCGGGGGAAGTTCGGTAAAGTCATCTCAAAACCATGGTTGGGGATTTAGTCACCACTCTCTCACATCCCCGTTTGGCATAAGTACTGGCGCATGTCACAGTAAAACCTAGCCCAATGCAAGTTATCTACTTAGTCATATCATGTCAGATCCAGATACGTCCATTCCTCGCCCTCGGCGATCCTTTCCGGTATACTTCACACTAGAGTCAGCATAATCCTGGATTACGGACTCATCAACCCTATTGGTCATCCACATATAGTAAACGGGAAGCTCTCACGTCCTCTCACGGGTTGGTTACCGGTCTTGAGCGCCCGTGAGCCCAAGTCTATCCATATGCAACCCTACCAATAAATGGCCCCTTTCGGGTATCCGCAATATAGTTCAAGTCCTCTCACGAAGTGGGTACCGCTGTTGAGCGCCCTTCAACCATATTCTACCATGGGTCGTTCGGTCTCAATACCCTTCCGATTCAGGTCTGATACGACAAGGGAAATCCTAACCATACACCTAGACAATCCTATACATGTCATCCAATAACCCGGGAAAGCGTCGATGGACACCTTCGGGGAATATCCCATACTACTCCCTCCAATTTCCAAGGACAGAAGTGTCGAAAGGACACCTCTCAATCCCAAGTCATACGTAGTCAATCACAATCTCAATCTCATCATATTATACTAAATCAATGATTCGTCATATAAACAAATACATATCATAACATGATTGATCATACATGAATCATAAAGTAAAACTGAGCATGATATTCTAAATGATATATACATTCTATTACTGATAACAAAACACATAACAATCATGTATAGTAAAGGATTACTCATATGATCATAACCAATAAGTTCCCATAATGTAAGCATGTTGGTATAATTAACATACTTGAGTTAACGACTGTCCTTACCTTACTCAAGTTGTAAATAGATTCAATGATTATCAAGTATGGTCCCAAAATCAGTGTTGATACCCTAGATAATCATACAATTATTGTCAGAGAAGAAAACAATTGAATTGGGGTTCAAACGGATCAAATTGGCTGAGAATAGGGCCTTAACAACTCTTGGTTGACTGGCTTGGTCAACTGTCAGTCGACCAAGACTAGTTATCTTCAGGACAGCAATGGAAACTTGATCCGAAAATGCCCTTCCGATGCTCCGAGCGTCATGAAATTTGGAGGGCATGCTTATAACAGTAAGAGGATACTACACACTAATTTTCATGATGATCCAACGGTTCAATCAAAAATACCCAAATCGAATTTTAGGTTCTATATGATGCTTAGCAAGAATTAAATTGGAACTTATAGAAATTGAAAGGGATGATAAGAATCAATCAAATGAGTGCTAAGAATCAAGCTAGAATCTTAATTTCATTACAGCCTAAGCTTATCATGCATCTACATATCAGATTAGAATCAAAATAGGTTAGATTGAATAGAATCAAAGTGATGGAGTGCAATTAATCTCATTTGAATCATAGCATAGCAAGAGTGGGGGAGGATTAAGAAATTGAAAGGGGGGAACTCATGGTTAAGTGTTTGCAAGGTTGCAGCACTTCAGCCATGGTTTCAAGATTATTAATTGATAGAAACATGAATAGATTAGAAGAGGAATAGAAGAAATCATACCTTGAGTTGATGATTAGTGTATACAATAAAGAATGGAGTCAAAGATCTTCCCAAACATCAAGGAATAGCCCAAGAGAGTGTCCAACCTCGAGCTCTGGAGTGCAAATGATTAGTTTAGGTCCTCATTCATGAGTTCCAAAAAGGTAGGGGCAAGATGGGAAGAGATTTAGTACAAACTCGAATTTCATTACTCTTGGTCGACTGGCTGGTCGACTGTCAGTCGACCAAGCACTCGACCAAGCTATGACGGCAACTTCAGGAGTGGATTCGGAAGGCTATAAAGGGTCAAATTGAGCGGGGTTTTCTCCTACAAGTCAATCAACAAGTCTAGTTTCAGAAAATACCTTCAGATTGATTACGGGGTTCCGGGAAGTGATTCAACTAATTCGATCTTCATCGATGCGCATATTTTCACCCAATACTGACAATGTGCTCAAGTGAGGGGCATCATTGTCAATGTCCATAGGCTCAACATCAAGCATCAAATCATCCACTAAGAGGGCCCACAGGTCTCTTCTACCACCACTTCGGGTCTTCAGACCTGCAACAGTATAAAATCCGAGCTGGGTCAGGGTTAGGATAAGGCCGGATTTTACAATTACTGATAAGAATGTATGTAAAAGTCATGCATGGTAAAGAAGTACACATAGAAAATATATTTACTGAATTCTCAAAGCATAAGCATGATTACATAATTAATGTACTTGTGTTAACGACCGTCCTTTCCTTAATCAAGTCGTAAATAAAATCAATGACCACCAATAATAGTCTCAAAAATCAGTGCTGGTACTCTAGACAACATAGAAGTAACATCAGAGAAGAAAACAATCGAATCGGAGGTCAAACGAATCAATTCGGCCAAGTACAGGGGTGTTCTCATATCTTGGTTGACTGGCTTGGTCGACTGTCAGTCGACCAAGACTTGTTAACCATGGGAAGAATTGAAAACTTGATCGGAAACTGACCTTCTAGTGCTCCGATCGACACGAAATTTGGAGGGCATGATTATAACAGTATGAGGATACTACACATTAAATTTCATGACGATCCAACGGTCCAATTAAAAATACCCAAATCGAAGCCTTATGTTCTACATGCTAAATATCAAGAATCGAATTGGGATTGATTGAAATTGTAAAGAATGATGGAAATCAATTAAGTGAATGGTAAGAATAAAATTAGAACATGAATTCATAGTAATCTAGACCTAACATGCATTTTCATATCAGTTTTGAATCAAGACAAGGTTGAAATGGGAAGAATCAAAGTAATGAAATGTAAGCAATCCTAATTGAATCATAACATAGCAAGAAAGGGGTGCTAATCATGGGATTGAATGGGGGAAAACTCATGGTTAAGTGTCATGGTTAAGTGTTTGCAAGGTTGCAGCACTTTAACCATGGTCTTAAGATCATAATTTGGTAGAAAAAGACTAGATTAGAAGAAGGATAGAAGGAATCATACCTTGAGTTGATGATTGATGTGCAATACTAATGATTGGAGTCAAAAATCTTCCTAAACACCAAGAAAAGTCCAAGAGAGTGTCCAACTTCGTGCTCTGGAGTGCAAATGATTAGTTTAGGTCCTCATTCACGAGTTCCAAAAAGGTAGGGGCAAAATGGGAAGTGATTTTGTAAAAATTCGAATTCCATTACTGTTGGTCGACTGGCTGGTCAACTGTCAGTCGACCAAGCAGTCGACCAAGGCATGACAACAACTTAGAACAGGAAATTGGAAGGCCAAACAAATCCGAATTGAGTTGGGTTTTCTCCTACAAGTCAATCAACAAGTTAAGTTTCAAGAACTACCTTCGGATTGATCACGGTGGTCCAATAAGTGCTTCAACTAATTCAACCTTCATCGATGCACAGATTTTCACTTAACACTGACAATGTGCTCAAGTAAGGGGCATCATTATCAATGTCCATAGGCTCAGGATCAAGCATCGAATCTTCAACTAAGAGGGCCCACAAGTCTCTTTTACCACCACTTTGGGTCTTCGGACCTGCAACATTATAAAATCCGGGCTGGGTCAGGGTTAGGATATGGCCGGATTTTACATTCTCCCCCCTTAAAAGAAATATCGTCCTCGAAATTGAAAGCGTACCTGTGCTTCCAAAAAGAGGATGGAACTTCTCTCTCATGTCTTCTTCTTCTCCCATGAAGCTTCTTCCGGGGTATGGTTCTTCCACCGAATATCACCAAAGGGATGGTGCGATTCCAGCCTGCCTGTCCTTTTTATCTAGGATTTCGGCTGGTCCTTCATCGTAAGAAAGATCGGCACTAAGTCCTTCGGGTGCTTGCTGTAGTATGTGTTCTAGGTTTTCTATGTACTTCCAGAGCATCGAAACATGGAACACATTATGAACTCTAGCAAGAGATGGGGGCAAGGGCAAGCGGTATGCAACAGGTCCAACCTTCTCCAAGATCTCATAAGTTCAAATGAAGCGAGGGCTAAGCTTTCCTTTCACATTGAATCTTGTCACCCCTTTGACACTTTAAGGAAAACTTTCCCACCAATTGGAAATTCCAAATTGGTCCTTCTCTTATCGGCATAAGATTTATGACTTGACTGGGCAGACTTAATCCTTTCTCTAATCATGTCTGTCACATCCACCCAGCCGGTACCCCATCTGGCATACCCGGGAATGTGATCCACAGTCCAAGGATCAAGAATCGAGGGACTATGCCTCCCACATACACGATAACATAATCATGAACAATAATAATCAAGGTAAAAACAACTAATACTAAATATCATGAATAAGATAAGATTCAATAAATCGAGTGCGAAAAAACAGATAATGTCAAAGTATAACTATGATCATAAAGATGAGAGAATGTTTGATAATCACCCTCTCAGAGCAGAAAAAAAGAAGAATAATTAAGTTAGTTACAACTCCAAGTATCAAAAGATAATCCCAAACAAGTTAATTACATGTCCAATGGTTCCATAAATCGACCAAGGAAATGGGGCTCTAGGCTAGGGTTTCTTCTGTCCTAATGATGGTCTCCTCAATGGTGTGGATGAAGAAAGCCCAGCTCTGCCGCTCCCGCACTATCTTGGGGCTAACCCTGGTGTGAATAGTAATCCTTCTCGGCACCAACACTCTGATCTTCACCGAAGACACCACCCGGAGGGTAGTATGCGGGATCAAAGTCCGTCTCGAAGGGGGTGCCATCATAATCTTCAGTACCTGTAGGATAATCTAAAAACATTTGTACAAAAGGCATGAGTTCGAAGAACTCAGCAAGATAGTTATTCCATAATTAAAATCATACATATACAAAACATAACATATTGCAATGTGATATGGAACATATGATGCAAATATGATTTAACTCTATGAATGCTAGTCTCTATGGTAGACATGCTTTAAGTCATAGCACCATACTTCTTTGGGTTGTCAAGTCACTCCCCCTCAATCATACAAGATATCTTGGGTCTGCCAGGGAAATTAGGTAAAGTCATCTCAAAACCTTGGTAAGGGAGTCGGTCACCGCTCTCTGACATCACCGTTTGGTATAAGTACTGGCGCATGTCACAGAAAAGCCTAGCCCAATGCAAGTCATCTACTCAGTCGTATCAAGTCAGATCTAGATACGTCCATTCCTCACCCTTGGTGATCCTTTCCGGTATCGTTCACACTAGAGTCAGCGTAATCCCAGATTACGGACTCATCAACCCTATTGGTCATCCATAAATAGTAAACGGGAAGCTCTCACGTCCTCTCATGGATTGGTTACCGGTCTTGAGTGCCCGTGAGCCCAAGTCTAGCTATTTGCAACCCTACAAATAAATGGCCCCTTTCGGGTATCCGTAGCATGGTTTTATGTCCCCTACCGGATTGGGTACCGGCTTAGAGCGCCCATCAAACCATACACTGCCACGGGTCGTTCGGTCTCAATACCCTTCCGATTCGGGTCTGACACGACAAGGACAATCCTAGCCACCCAACTAGACAATCCTATGTATGTCATCCAATAACCCGGGAAAGTGTCGATAGGCACCTTCGGAGAACATCCCATACTATTCCCTCCGATGCCCAAGGACGGAAGTGTCAATAGGACACCCCCCAATCCCAAGTTATACGTAGGCAATCACATATTCAAGTTCATCATTTTCATGCATCCAATACATCTTCATAATAAAAGTTAAATCATGATATTGAAATGAATCATCATAGACATAAGTAATCAAGAATAATAATTTAACATAACAAGAGTATAAGAATTTCAATACTACTGTCCTAACACATGTATAACAGTCTTATGATAATTAAAAGTAATCAAGAGATTCTATTCTTTAAGTAAGAACACAATTCATAAGTTGATGACCTATATGTTTATGGAGATAACCATCCTTACCTTAGGTTGAGTTGATGATGAATTGAGATTACCAAGAAATGGTCCAAAAGAATTGTTAAGACCCTAAACAAACATCAATAATAAGTTAGAGAAGAAATCGGGAAGATCGGATGTGAAATGGGTCAAAACTGGCTAAAGTTGCTGTCAGCAACAACTTTGGTCGATGGTCTTTGGTCGATGGCATCGACCAAAGAGGATCGACCAAAAATCTCTTCGGGACAGAATAGTGGATTTTGGGGGTTTTCATCCGAAATTGGTTTTCCGAGGTTCGGATCAATCTGAAACTTGGAGGAATGCTTAAGAACAGTATGAGGACACTACAAATCAAGAAAATAACATAATCCAATGGTCTAAATAGAAAGCCCCAATTTGAGCTATCAAGTTCAAGAGACAAGCATCATGGCATGAATTGGGATTGATTGCATTGACATAGAAATGGCATGCAATAGCTAGGGGAACTTATGGAAATTTGATTGGAACATATAATAGTGATAAACATGAACATAGCATACCATACAACTCAGTTTTGTATAAATTGACATGATGTTAAGAAGGAAATCAAGGAATACATATGCTAGGCTTGAGATGGGGGCATAGCATCAATAGATGGCTAAGAAGATCATGGGTTAAGCATAAGTGGACACTTGGAGTGATGGTTGAAAGGTTGCAACACCATCTCCAATGTCTCAACAGCAAGAGAGGAATAGAAAAGAATAGAAAAAGGTAGAATAGAGAGTGGAATGATGATTCATACCTTGTTGTTGAAGATGGAGGCAAGAATCAATGATAAACAATGAGTTTTTAGTAGAGTATCCTTCACATATGCCTAGGAGTTGCTTTGGGAAGCTCCCCCCCCCCCACGTTTTCAGGAGTGAAAATGATTGCAATAGGGCTCAAGGCTCGAGGTTATTATAATTAGAAAAGAGAATATTCCATAGAATCATTAACTTGGCTGACTGGGAAACTTTGGTCGATGGTCCTTGGTCGATGGCATCGACCAAAGAGGATCGACCAAAATATTTCTCAGCAGAAAAACAGGTTTAGTTTAGCAACTTCAGATAGGGTTTTGAAAGGCTATACAAGGTCAAATTGAGTGAGGTTTTCTTCTATAATTCAATCAAGAAGTCTAGTTTTGGGGAATACTTTCGAATTGTGCACGGGAGGTCATTAAGTATTTCAACTAAATCAGTCTTCTCCGATGCACAGACTTTCCTTAAACACTGACAATGCATTCAAGCAAGGGGTATCATCGTCAATGTCCATGGGCTCGGTCTCCGAATCATAGCTATCAATCAGAAGGGTCCATAAGTCTCTTCTACCACCGCTTCGGGTCTTTGGACCTAAATGCAATAGTGAATCCGGGTTAGGGTCAGGGTTAGAATAGGGCTGGATATTACATTCTCCCCCCTTAAAAGAAATTTCGTCCTCGAAATTGAAAGCATACCTGTGCTTCCAAAAAGATGAGGAAACTTCTCCTTCATGTCTTCTTCTTTCTCTCATGAAGTTTCTTTGGGGGTATGGTTCTTCCATCGAATCTTCACCAAAGGGATGGTGCGATTCTCAACAACTTTTGTCCTTTCTATCTAGGATCTCAGCTAGTCCTTCATCAGAAGAAAGATCGGCACTAAGTCCTTCGGGTTCTTGCTGTAATATGTGCTCCGGGTTCTCTATGTACTTTCGAAGCATTGAAACATGGAACACATTTTGAACTCCAGCAAGAGATGGAGGCAAGGCCAAGCGGTATGCTACAGGTCCAACCTTCTCCAAAATCTCAAAAGGTCCAATAAAGCGGGGGCTAAGCTTTCCTTTCACATTGAACCTCGTCACCCCTTTCATAGGTGATACTTTGAGGAAAATTTCTCTCCGATTGGAAATTCTAAGTTGGTTCTTCTCTTGTCGGCATAAGATTTCTGTCTAGATTGGGCAAACTTGATCCTTTCTCTAATCATGTCAACCATATCACTTGTAGCTTCAATCATCTCTGGACCCAAGACTTTTCTTTCACCAGTCTCAATCCAATACAAAGGCGTCCTACAAGTGTTACCATACAAAGCCTTAAACGGAGCCATGCCTATTGTTGCTTGATAACTGTTGTTTTAGGCAAACACAACTAAGGCTAAGTGTTCATCCCAATTTCCACCCATGTCTACCACACAAGATCTAAACATGTCTTCTAGTATATGAATTGTCCGCTCAGATTGTCCATCAGACTGTGGATGATGAGCTGTACTTAGATTTAATTGGGTTCCCAAGGCTTTCTGCAAACCATTCCAAAACCTTGAGGTGAACCTAGGATCACGGTCAGAAACAATACTCACTGACACTCCATGTAGACGAACTACATTGTCCACATAAAGTCTAGCTAGCTTATCCAAGGTGTAAGTGATCTTCATAGGAATAAAATGGGCTGATTTGGTCATCCTATCAACAATCACCCACACAGTGTCATTTCCCTTACTCGTTCGAGGCAAGCTAGTCACGAAGTCCATTGAGATATCTTCCCACTTCCAACTAGGAATAGGAAGGGGCTGAAGTAATCCAGATGGGGGTTGTTGAACGGCTTTCACACGTTGGCAAGTCTCACACCTGGCAACAAAGTCTTCAGCGTCCGCCTTCAAACCATTCCACCAAAAATGTTCCCTTAAGTCCTCGTACATTTTGGTACTTCCAGGGTGTACTGTAAAGATGGACTGGTGTGCTTCTTTCAATATTTCCTTCTTGATTTCATCAACAGCAGGCACATAGAGTCTACCTCTAAACAATAAGGTACCATCCATAGATGTACTAAAAGCAGGGTCCATTTCTGAATTCAAGGCAATCTTCTCAATCTTCTCTTTCAACTCTAGATCAGAACTTTGCAAAGCAACAATTTTATCTCTAAGGGAGGATCTTGCAGTCATGGCATAAAGGATACGATCCGAACCCTTAGGGACCACTTCCGAACCAAATCTTTCTATCGAGGACAACAAAGGCCGACTCAAAGCATTTAAATTCAATTCTCTTCTTTGACTTTTCCTACTTATAGCATCTGCAACTACATTTGCTTTACCCGGGTGATACTGGATGTCATAATCATAGTCAGAGACCAATTCCAACCATCTTCTTTGTCTCATAATCAGCTCTTTCTGGGTGAAGAAGTATTTCAAACTCTTATGATTCGTAAAGATGGCGATCTTCTCACCGTATAGATAATGTCTCCAAATCTTCAAAGCAAAAACAACAGCTACAAGCTCTAAGTCATGAGTGGGGTAGTTCCGCTCATAATCCTTTAGTTGCCGAGAGGCATAAGCCACTACCTTACCGTGTTGCATCAACACGCAACCCAAACCGATTTTGGAAACATCAGTGTAGACTGTCAATCCATTGGAACTATCAGTTATATTCAAAACCGGAGCGCTTGTCAATCTAACTTTCAGCTCTTCGAAATTCTTCTCGCAAGAATCGGTCCAAACAAACTTCTCTTCTTTTCTAGTTAGCTTAGTCATAGGGGCAGCCAACCTAGAAAAGTTTTCAATAAATCTCCGATAGTATCCTGCCAATCCAAGGAAACTTCTTATCTCAGTCACGGTCTTCGGTCTTTCCCAATCGATAACAGTTTGCACTTTCTCTGGGTCAACACAAATACCCTCGGCTGAAACAACATGGCCAAGAAACACTACACTTGAGAGCCAAAAGTCACACTTGCTAAACTTAGCATAGAGTTTTTTTCTCTCAACCTTTGCAACGTGAAGTTAAGGTGCTCCACATGCTCTTCTTCATTCTTTGAGTAAATCAAGATATCATCAATGAAAACGATAACAAATTTGTCGAGCACATCATGAAATACTCGGTTCATGAGGTCCATGAACACGGCAGGGGCATTAGTTAAGCTGAAAGGCATCACTCTAAATTCATAATGTCCATACCTTGTTCTAAACGCTGTCTTAAACATGTCACTTGACTTCACTTTCAATTGATGATATCCCGATCTCAAATCAATCTTCGAGAAGACATCCACACCTTTCAACTGATCAAAAAGATCATCAATCTGAGGCAGCGGGTATCTATTCTTGATTGTCAGCTTGTTCAATTCCTATTAGTCAATGCACAGACGCATACTACCATCCTTCTTCTTTACAAACAAGACCGGAGCTCCCCAAGGCGATACACTTGGCTGCACGAAACCTCTCTCTAAGAGTTCATTCAATTGTGTTTGGAACTCTTCGAGTTCGGTAGGTGCCATTCTATAAGGGGCCTTAGATACAGGAGCCGCTTCAGGAATTAAGTCTATGGAGAACTCAACTTCCCTATCAGGAGGCAATCCTGACAAGTCATCCGGAAAAACATCAGCAAACTCACTAGCAACTTTGACTTCCTCAAGTCTCTTCCTTTCTTTGATCTTGCTTCTAGACGAAGCACTTCCCACTAAGGCATGGACTTGCATTAAGGCGGTCAAGGTCTTCTTGCTAAATCTTCCTTTCTCTCCTTCAAACTCGAGAACTGAATTCTCTTCTACTCGAAACTGGATCTTCTTCGAGGAGCATAAGATCACAGCATTGTAGAAGGTCAACCAGTCGATTCCCAAGATTACATCAAAATCTCTCATGTTAAACAATACAAGATTTGCCTTCAGATTCCTTCCACAAATCAAAACAGGACAATCTTCTAGCACTTTATCTAGTTTAATAGCAGACCCAATAGGGGTACTAATAGACAGATAACTGGATAAACATCGAGGTGTCCAGTTAGTCTTCAACGCAAAAGTAGATGATATGAATGAGTGAGATGCACCTGTATCAAATAATACAAATGCGAGAAAAGAAGGAACTAATAGAGTACCTATGACAACATCGTGGCAAGGATCCTGCTCGGCACCAGATATGCTAAATACTCTGCCTCCCTCAGGAGTACTCTTCATGACAGGAGCATGAGGTTGGATTGATTTCTTTGGGCAGAAACGAGCATAATGGCCTGCTTGCTTACAGAGGAAGCAAGTGGAATTTTTCGGTCCAACAGGAGCTGCGACAGGGGGAGGCCTCTGATATGCTGGCCTAGGATTCACCATCCCAGGTCTAGGAGGATATGTAGCTCTAGGAGGTCTGACTCCGCTGGACTGACCATGATGGCTCACAGGAAGAGAATTAGGATTCTGGCCAAAATTTCTCGGCTGAAAGGCGGGAGCAGGGTAAGGAGCAGGTCTAGCAAAACGCCGATCAGTGTGGTCTACAAAGCTAGGGTCTCTGAACTCGAGCATTTTCCTTCTCATTTTCTTCAAGCTTCTTCGAGTTTTGGATCACCTGAGCATATCCTTCAAGAGGCAAGACAGTGAAGTATGCCTTGATAGAAGGCCGCAAACCCTTGAAAAACTTTTTCGCCTTGGCTTCATCAGACTTAATGGATTCGAGGGCGAAGAAGAAGAGTTCTTCAAATTTTTGCTGATACTCAAGCATAGACAAGGTACCTTGTACTAAGGCCATGAACTCGGCCTCCTTTGCATCCTTTAAGGCTTCCAGAAAGTAGTTCTTGCAAAATGCTTCTTTAAACTTCTCCCAGGTGACAACATCGGCATTCAAAGTCTCGAGGATAGGCCTAGTGGAAGCCCACCATGCATCAGCTTCTTGCTGAAGCTTCTGCTCGGCAAACAACACTTTCTGAGCATCAGAACATTGCAAATGTCTGAATGCCTTCTCCAGCTCTCGAAGCCACTTGTTTGGAAAGAGGGTGTCCTTTGTTACTCCAGTAAAAGAAGGTACTTGTAACTTTAAGAAACTTTCCATTAAACGGGTGTGGGGTGTCCTGATGAATCTTTCCACAAGAGGGGCTACGGCATTTGAAGTTCCAACTCCGGCATGGCTCTCATTGCGAAGGGTAGCAAAACCAGCCATCATCTGGTTAAATTGGGCAGCCTGCTGTTGCATCATGTTGGTCATGACGCTGGCGATATCTCTAAAGCTTCCGATATCGGGGGCACCAGGGATGCCATTCGTGGTGTGGCTATCATCCTGTGTATGCTGATCAGAGCCCCTAGCAGGGGTTTCCTCGTTTCCGTTGCTGCCGGATCCAATGAAACGGTTTCTAAGCAAGACCATACTACTTAACAAATCCATTTCGAGAATTGGGGAGATGAATATGCGAATAACGGCTCTATCAGGTTCGCCAAAGAAGGGAACGTGATTCCTATGGTATCTCACCCACTCTTCAATAGAATAGGCGAAATACAAGGAGACACCACCTCCAAGTATCCTCTATATAAACCCTCATCCAACAAGGAGAAAGGTACGAGATTCATCTTACCATTTATTCACTACGCCTTGAGAACTCTCTCAAGGACTTCTATTGTTGCCTAGACTAACCTGGGCGTCAGAGGCAATTCCCCGGCCAAGACTTGGCCGGCTCGTTCATGTTTTCTTTGTAAGTGCAGGCATCTCGGCTATTCTTATTCGGTTGGAGAAGCCTCCAAGAGGTTATCCAACTATCCGGCTTTTGAAGAAGTTCTAGACGCAACAACATGCAAAGTTTTTTCTATGGTCAATAACATACAAGTCGGAACCATCATGATGATGAGGTTTCAGAAATAGATTGTATTCAACGCCATCACACCTATAGTGCATCTCAACTTAGGCTCTGTTTTGTATCAATTTTCATTCTCTATTATGCCTATTTAAAAGAAATAAGTGCAAGAATTCATTAATGGTCAAGAATGAAAAATGGTTTGGTGAATATTGTCGAAAATAAATTGTGAATGAAAAATAAGTTTGTGTCAAAATGAAAAATTGTCAGAAATTGATGGTGAGCAAGTGAAAAAGAGGGAAAAGTATGTTTTTATAAAAGAATGTGTATTGACTATTTTACCCTCATCTTAACTATAAAGTTTTAAGTAAACTTACACATAAATGAGGAGAATGAAATTCTCACCATAATCCATAATAGAAAAAAAGTCTATTATGAATTTTGAAAGTTTTTCTATTATTTTAAATAAAAATAAAACTGATAATAGATGCCAAAGTATTTAAAATAATAAAAAAATCTCATAATTGAGAATGATAATTAATACAAAAAAAGGCCTTAGTTTACACATTTTTCAAATATGAACAAGGTACAGCTTTAGGTGATACATCACCTTTAATCGAGAGCTCCTTTTTAAGGTAAACATTTAATCAGAAGCTCCACGCATCCTCCATGTGTGAGAAAAGGGACCAAGGATGATAGGTAAAGAAGTTTCCATTCAGTCAACTGTCACCATAACCATGCCACACAAACATTTGGCTAAAGTTCTTGGACGAAATTAGGCTTGATATGGAGAGTTTATGATCAGACCGGGTTCACACCTGGTCCAACCCTCGACCCCGGTCGAGACGGAGAAAACCGAATCGCTCTCGAGCGAACCGGATCCGAAGATGGCTTGCTGGAGAAGAAAGATTATTCTGCTACAAGCGTGCCCTAATATTACTTATGGATTAGGGTAATCACCCTGATGACAGCAGACTCAAACTGACGGCTGCGGATAATCATCATCAAAGGGATAACTATCGCATAACCTAACGGTTATCTCAGGAGTCCTCTACTAGCCCAAACTAGTAGAAGTCTATCGCTCAACGGGTCTTATTGATAAGATCCAACGACTACCCGAAGAAGGCTCGAGTGCATCCAACGAAGGAGATTCGAAGGTACACTCTATATAAACCTCATTACTATACAAGGTGAGGGACGGATCAACTGATCAAGGAGAATACTATCTGAAACTCAGGTTCAGATACATACTGATAGACCTCAATTATCAGCGTCCTGCTATCTAGATCACCTTTCCCGTTTCTTCATTCATTAGCTCTGTACTTCTAGCAGAGCCGTTTGTGATTAAGTTCATCAACCGACTTAGCCTTCGGAGGTGGACTCCCGACCCCAGCGGTCGGGCCACATCTGACGCTTTTGTTTTGCAGGACATTACGTGGAGATCCAAGGGCTGAGCAGATTTTGGACGCATCATTTGGCGCCGTCTGTGGGAAAGACTTGAAAAAGCCATGGTGACTAGATCAGCAGCCGCAGCAGCAATGCACAACAACGCAATTCCGGTGTTCGGATACCCGTGGTGAATAATCCAGATATTCCCAGGAAAGCCAAAATCCTATCGAAGTGGATAAAGGCCGGGAGGACGTAATCCTCCCGATACAATCCAAGATCAATTGGATCAGTTAAAGATTCAACTCTTGGAGGTGAGCCAAGCACTTCGCTTGCTCACCAGACGAGTGGTTTTGCCACAAGAACCCGATCAACACGATTCGGGAAGACGCGCATTACCACGTGACCAAAGAATGGTCGAAGACCGGAATGTTGATCAGAATTTTCGTGAAGGAGATCGAGGACTTCGGAGGACCGATGATCAACCAAGGCGAGGCGATCAGTTTGATAGACCGCAAGAGAGTACAACCGATTCAAATACAAGGTTGGATTCTGGGGTAAGAACTCGCTCACCCATTGTCGGAAGAACCGTTCGTGATGATCGAAGCGATTCGTGACGAGAGAAACGTTCATGAAGGACGGGCTGTTCGTGATGATCGAGTAGCACGTGATGATCGTGTTAATCGAGGTCGTGATCGTATTGCTTGGAGATCACCCGACCCAGATTGGTCAAGAATTGGCCAACATCAATGAGAAGTTAGGGCAATTGGCTAAGGGAAGGATAATCGAGGATATATACTCGGTCATTCGGAAGACTCCTTTTGCTTGAGCCAATCGCGGGATATCGGTTTCCCCATAACTTCCGTTTGCCTACCTTCTCAACATTCGATGGCTCCGGAGATCCAATAGCTCACATTGGCTATTACCAACGGACCATGGCGGTTTCGAGATAATTCGATGAAATTTTATGCGGGGTTTCGGATCATCTCTAACTGGAGCGGCACAAAAGTGGTTTTCTAACCTCCCCTCTGGAAGGATCGTAAACTTTGACGAATTGGCACGCCAATTCATAGGGCGATTCCAGAGTGGGATACGAGTCAAGAAAACGAAAAAAACCTTGTTCTATCGTCGGACAGGGAAAGGACGAATCGATCGAGAGTTTACGAAAAGATTCAACAAGGTGACGATGGAGATAGAAAACTTGGATGAACAGTAGCCGTAACCGCTCTATTCACGGGACTCACAAATCGGAAACTCCTGGAGTTATTACTACATGATATACCCACGACTTATGCTGAGTTGGTACGAGAGATGCCGAGAAGCGAGCTGAAGTCATGGAGATTCTAGATGCGCGCCAAGGAGATAATAAAGTCTCCAATAAGGAACAAAAGGCTCTCGAGCAAAAGCGAAGCCAAAGAAGAATGTTCGTGATCGGGTTGGAAGATCCCAACCTTGGCGCCAAAGATCCCCCGGCGAAGTGAGTACACTCCATTGAATGCTCCTCGGGCCGATATTCCGAATATCCTCAAAAGAAAAAATATTTTGAAGTGGCCGCCTAAAATTCTTTTGAAACCCGGAGAGCAGCAGGATCGGAAAAAGTATTGCCGATTCCACAAGGACTATGGTCATTACACTAATGACTGCTGTCGTCACCGAAGGCGGATATTGAGAGACCGATATCTCGGGGACATCTGTCCGATTTTGTTAGCGGGAGAAGGGAGGAGCCACGTGGGCCACGTACGGCTGCCCCTAAAAGGAATCGTTCGGTCAGTTCAGAACGATCAAGGGAGGCCCCGAAGTCCAAAAAAGGTAAGGAGGTGATTGAAGCTGCTACTCGGTCACCGATCCTTACCATCTTCGGGGGTCCAGAGCCTGAATCATTCCGGAGTTTAAAATCCAAATCCAAATTTGTTGGAGCCGGAGAGGCGCGAGAAGCGGAAGAAGCTGAATGGTGAAGATTCTATCACCTTTAACGAAGAAGACGAGAGAGATGTTTGTTTACCTCACGATGATGCTATAGTCATCAAGGTAGAGATTGCACGGCGGGAAGTGCATAGAGTATTGATTGATACGAGTCTGCAGTGACCTAATTTCTTACGAAGTGTATCAAAAATTGAAGGTGGATCAAGATTTGATGAAACCTTCATCAACACACCTATATGGCTTTGCGGGGGTCATCTGCAGTGGCGGAAGGATCGGTTCAGTTGGATCTTTCCATTGGAAGTTTTCCCAAAGAAACAACTGTCCGAATCAACTTTCTGGTGGTTCGAGAACTACCAGCTTATAATATGATTCTTGGGCGACCATCTTTACCCAAGATAGGTGCTATTGTTTCGACAAAGCACTCGAAGATAAAATTCCCGACCGATATGGGAATCGGTCAAGTCTCCTCCGACCAGTAAGATCTCTCGGCGGTGTTATGTTGCCTATTTAAAGGACAAGGAGGGTCCGAAGAAGGTTACTGCCCTCCCCATAGAAATTTGAGATGATCGGGAAGAGACAGAGATGCAAAGGCCCGAACCAGTGGAGAAACTAGAGCAAATCCAGCTGTGTACCGAAGATGCGAAAAAGATTACTTATGTCGGGTCCGAACAATGGAAGAGTTTAAAGATGAATTGAAGTTATTTCTTCAACAGAATAAAGATGTATTCGCGTGGTCTGCTGAGGACATGCCTGGGATTGATCGTGCCATTGCAGAGCACAAACTCTGGATAGACCCTAAGGCGAAACCAAGTGATACGAAAAGAAGAAATTTCTCTATTGAAAAGTATGAAGCCGTTCGGAATGAAGTTGAAAAACTTAAAAATTCTGGTTTCATAGAACCAATCGAGTGCCCAACTTGGTTGGCCAACGTGGTGATGGTGAAAAAGGCGAATGGGAAGTGGAGGATGTGTACAAACTACACGGATCTAAACAAAGCTCGCCCAAAAGATTGCTACCCGTTGCCTCGGATTGACCTCTTGATAGATGCTACTGCAGGATATGAAACGTTAAGTTTCATGGATGCCTACTCAGGGTATAATCAGATCCTTATGAATAAGGAAGATGAGAAGTATACGGCTTTTATGACTGATCGTGAAAGCTATTATTACAAGGTCATGCCTTTTGGCCTGAAGAATGCAGGAGCAACATATCAGAGGGCCGTCAACAAGATTTTCAAAGAGCTGATAGGAAAGAACGTTGAAGCATATGTTGACGACATGCTGGTGAAAAGCTTTACAAAAGCAAATCACATTGCAGATTTGACTAAGGTTTTCTCAGTACTGAGGAAACATCAAATGAAGTTGAACCCTGAAAAATGTGCCTTTGGAGTCTCCTCGGGCAAATTCTTGGGTTTCATGGTGTCACAGAGGGGAATTGAGGCAAATCCTGCCAAAATACAAGCTCCGATTGATATGGAGGCTCCCAAAACCGTTCGGGATGTACAATGTTTGACAGGAGAGTTGCTGCCTTAAATCGATTTATCTCCAAGTCCGGAGAGAAATGTTTGCCTTTCTTCAAGGCACTTAAAGACCCGAAGGGCGATAAGGAAGCAAAGTGGACTGAAGAGTGCCGAAAAGCTTTTGAGGAATTAAAAGCTGCACTTGGACAACCACCGATCTTGTCCAGGCCAGAGAAGGGGAAATATTACATCTATATCTAGCGACATCCCTTTCCGCGGTCAGTGCAGTACTTGTTCGGGAGAAAGATAAGAAACAGTGGCCGATTTACTATGTAAGCCACGTGTTGCTGGATGCGGAGACGAGATATTCGCAGATTGAGAAGCGAGCTCTCTGCTCTCATGATGGCCGCCAAGAAGCTAAGGCCATATTTTCAGGCTCATCCAATTGAGGTATTTACAACTTTTCCTCTTAGTAAAGTTCTTAACAAACCTGATTTATCTGGAAGGATGGTATCCTGGTCGGTTGAGCTAAGTGAGTTCCAAGTGAGCTTTAAGCCCAGGACTGCAATCAAGGCTCAAGCATTAGCCGACTTTGTAGTAGAAACTACTGCACCAATGGAACCCACTATTGAAGATCCCATTATACCAACCACTTGGGAGGTATATGTCGATGGTTCGAGTAATAAAGATGGAGCAGGCGCTGGAATTGTCCGGCAGGATTCATTATTCGATATGCTTTGAGATTCGCATTTGATGCAAGTAATAACGAAGCGGAGTACGAGGCCCTAATAGCAGGACTTCGGTTGTCAAAGGCATTAGCTATTGCAGATGTTACTATTTATAGTGACTCTCAGCTTATAGTCAACCAAGTCCAAGGGGAGTATGGCATTAAGGAACCACGCTTGCAAAAATATCGGGAGATAGTGCAGGCATTTCAGAACCAATTCCGGAATTTGAAGATATCTCAGATCTCGAGGAATGAAAATTCAGTGGCAGATGAGCTATCCCGACTAGCCAATGCCAAGGAAAAGAATCTAGATCCTTCGGTCTATATTGAAGAGGTAACTTTTCCAAGTTATCATGAGAAAGAAATTTCTTATATTGAAGCGAACGTTCTTTGGATGGATCCAATAATTGAATATCTAAGAGATGACAAGTTACCGGAGGATCCAGTAGAAGCAAGGTTGATCAAGATTCGATCAGCTAGATTTGTCATTCAGAATGGGAGACTATATAAAAGATCTTATGTTGGACCCCTTATGAGATGTATAGGCCCCGAAGGAGCAAACTCAGCTTTGGCTGAGGTTCATGAAGGAATTTGTGGCGCTCACATGGGTGGCAGAGCCCTGGCCCACAAAATTCTAAGATTGGGGTTATATTGGCCTAAGATCCAAGAAGTCTGCTATGGACTACGTTCGTCGATGTAGTAATCATCAAATTCATGCTACAAGATGTCGAAGCGCCCGCGGAGATTATGACTTCAATTCTAAATCCCATTCCCTTTGCAATGTGGGGAATTGATATCATGGGCAAATTCACCAAGGCATCGGGCGGACGAGAATATCTGATAGTAGCAATTGATTACTTCACCAAATGGGTAGAAGCCAATGCACTGGCGACAATTACTGAGAAAAAGTGGAGAAATTTGTGCTTGAATCAATCATATATCACTTTGGGATTCCAAAGATAATTGTCATCGACCATGGTACTCGGTTCGACTGTCCACAATTTGAGCAATTCTGTGGAACATATATGATCGAGCATCGTATGTCCTCAGTGGCATACCCCCAAAGCAATGGCCAGGTAGAGGTTACTAACCGAACGCTACTGGAAGGAATAAAGAGAAGACTCGAAGCTAACAAAGCTTCTTGGGTCGAAGAACTATATAATGTACTGTGGGCTTATAGAACTACGGTTCGAACACCTACAGGAGAAACTCCATTCAGGTTGGCATATGGATCCGAAGCATTGGCACCAGTGGAGATAATGGCAGGGACGTTAAGGGATCGTGAGTTCGAGGAAAAAGCAAATGAACAAGGACTGCTTGATAGTCTTGATTTGTTGGATGAAGTTCGAGCAAAGGCAATAGCACGAACTCAACATTATCAAAGAAGGATAGCGTCTCATTATAATACTCGAGTGAAGAATCGTCAGTACTTAGCCGGAGATTTGGTGTTGAGAAACACCCTAGCTTCCGACCCGCGTCACCAAAGAAAGTTGGACCCTTCCTGGGAAGGACCTTATATGGTTGTGAAACCGGTCGGTTCAGGAGCTTACAAGCTGAAGAACATTGATTCCCAGAAAGAATTGGATCGTTCGTGGAATGCTAGGTGTAAAACCCAGCCCTAACCTTGACCCGGAAACCTTGTTATTTGTAGGTCCGATGACCCGAAGTAAAGTAAGAAGTCAGCTTTGGGCCATCCCAGTGGAGGACTTGGTGTCTGGCTTTGAATCCATGAAAGTTGATGATGAGGTTCTATTTTTGGAAACTGAATCCTGATGAAGATCTGATTAGTTGATGGACTTGGAGTGCTCTCTATCTTGGTTTGAAGGCATTTCTACCTATTAGGTAAGTCACTTGACTTGTGTGCAAAACCCCTTTAGGATTGGATTTGATCTGGACCTTCAATTCCCTGTTTTGGTCTTGCTGTCAGCATTGGTGGACTGATTGGTCGACTGGGCCAGTCGACCAATCCACTCGACCAATGAGTGCTGTCTTTGGCAATTAGGTTGTTCTTGCTCTATTTAAGTCCAATCTCGAGTCCACTTCGTATTTGCTGCCTCCAAACTCTCTGGAACGAACCAAAGACCTCTGCAAGTCATCTCTCTTGCATCCTTGGTGTTTTCTTGACGGATCTTCGTCGAAACTCTTCTTTTTGCATCAAAAGGTATGTCTACTCTCTCTTCTTCTCCTCCATCTTTGTTTTTCTTTCCTTTTTGAGTTGAGACAGTAGAAGAGATGCTGCATTCTCTGTTGCAAACATCTCCGAACATGTTCTCATGATCATCCTAAGGATTTGAGGCTAGAACAATGATCTTAACCATGATCATTGCAAGCTTTTGAAGGAATCATGATCAAACCATGATCTAATCTTTGTTAAACTTCTAATCTGAATTCTGATCTCTTTGGATCTTCTATGTTGATCATGTTAGTAGTTAATTACTGTGTTTTCCTTCCATGATCCATAATCTATAGATCTCTAGTGTTCTCTTCTACCTTACTATGTGTTCTTCATGATGCATGGTAGTTACATATATGGTAGGTTTTATTTCCTTATTTAGATTTATGCTTCTAAGCCTTGTTCCTTGAAGATCTAAGTATGTTTTCATGATACCTTTACCTGAAGCAATGATCCATCCTCCTATTGTTCTTGTCTTTGTTTTCTATTTCAAATTCATCAAGATCCATGGTTGATTTAATTATGGTAACTTTTTGTTTCCTAATTTGGATCTTGATATCTTGATTTGATTGGTGTTTTGAGGTCCCCTATATGTTAGAATACTACTGATGTAGTCTACCCCTTGATTAGTACCCTTTTGAACCACCAAATTCGGATTTCATATCTTAAAACTCGATTTTATAGGCTATCGTCTGCATTGGTCGATCGATTGGTCGACTGGACCAGTCGACCAATCCACTCGACCAATGAGTACAGCAACTCCAGAATTGGTCTATGTTGAATGTTTTGGTATCTTTTCTGTTAGGGATCTTTCCTAATATGTTGTATATACTTGTTTAGGACCTTCTTCTCAAGTTTGCCGAGATCTTACTTGACTTTTTAGGATTCCTTTGCGAGTTATAAAAGGTAAGGATGGTTATTTCCTTAATTACATAGATAGCATGAATCTAGTTTCTATATTTGAATATCATAGATATGATTCCTAAATTAGATTCTTACAATGATATACTACTGTTGCATAACGTTGATTACAGTAGCATTACTTATTCATATTAAATTGATTCATGTATGATTTACTTACCAATGTTATAAAAGTGATTGTAATTATTGATTTCTTTCCATATATGAAGTTACCATATATGTGATGATATGAATTGATGCATGTGTATGCTTAAGTATGGTTTGGAAAGGAGAGGTGTCCTTTTGACACTTCTGTTCTTGGACTACTACGGGAATATTATGGGATGTTTCCGGAGATGCCCTCTGGACACCTTCCTAAACTGTTGGATGACATATCTAGGATTGTCTAGTAGTGTTTGGCTAGGATGTCCTGTTATGTCGACCCTAATCGGAGGGGTATTGAGACCGAACGACCCGTGGTAGCAATGGGGATTCATGGGCGCTCAAGACCGGTAACCAACCCGTGAGAGGACAGGAATCACATTGTGGGGGCCATTTATTGATAGGGTTGCATATGGTTAGACTTGGGCTCACGGGCGCTTAAGACCGTTAACCAACCCGTGAGAGGACGTGAGAGCTTCCCGTTTACCATATGTGGATGATCAATAGGGTTGATGAGTCCGTAGTCAGGGACTATGAGGACTCTAGTGTGAAGGATACTGGAAAGGATCGTCAGGGACGAGGAATGGAAGTATCTGGATCTGACTTGATGTAACTAAGTAGAAGACTTGCATTTGGCTAGGTTTTACCCCGACATGCGCCAAGATTTATACCAAATGGTTGTGAGAGAGTGTGTTGACTTAACCCCCTACCATGGTTTGTCCCGAGGGATGAAGGACCCATTACCAATCGGCTGCTTAAGACCAGTGAAATGATCCGTGAGAGAATCCAAGATATCTTTAATGGTTGAGGATGTGAGTGGACCTTCCTAAAGAAGTACGGTGCTATGACTTAAAGCATGTCTGCCAATAGAGACCAGCATACATAGAGTTAGATTCATTCATTCATTGCTTGTCTCATATCATATTGCATTTATGTTTGTTCTGAATCCTGCCATTTATGTTATTATGGATTTTTAATCGCCTTACCGAGTTTCTTTGAAACTCATTCCTTTATTGTACAATGTTGTTAGACTATCCTGCAGTACTCGAGTACTATGACGGTCCCTATGAAGAAGCGCAAGGCGAAGAGGCATATCTCCAGGAAGGTGATTGCGGTTACCACAATTACTCGAAGATCCCGCGAGTGGTTATGCTCCGTACGATGCTTAGTCCGACCATTGAGTGGAAGCGTCCTTGTGCCATTTATGAGATTTACACTTACAAGGATGTTGTCTATAAAGTGGAGAACAATTTAGTTACCCAATGTACTAGCTACTGGGATTAGATTTTATTTAGTTTATTCTCTTTAGAGCTACTTTTCCGCTGGTTGTAAAGTGGGATTTTTGCCTCACTTTACTTATCTGTTTGATACTCTGATTATATCTATTATTCTGATTCATTTATGAATCATTCTTTCTTTATTGGATCTATGATTTATCTTCCGCACTTTTATTATGATTGTTCATGATTATGTTATTGTTTATGTGGGAGGTTGATCACTCGATACCTGATCTTCGGGCTGTGGATCACACTCTCGGGTATGCCAGATAGGGTACCGGCTGGGAGGGCGTGACACTAGGCATCTCAAAAAGTTTTATCCTTGAAGATGATTTCCATTTTGTTCGCGGTGTAATCATTTTCAACTCAATCAATGCAATTTTTGGTTTTCAACAAACTATCTTTTGATTGGGGGGCATCATACACCACATTCAAGAACAAGATCCAACTATAAGGCATCGGATGAAAATTCGTGTGGGTCCTTCAACACTTCAACACTTATGGAAAATCTTTCACTTTCTTAAGTCGGGGCATCGGATGAAAATCCAAGTGAGTTCCTTTTGCAAGGCGTCGGTTTAATACCCGAGTAAGTTCCTTCTAGACTTATTGAATTTTTGAATTATCCTTAAGTATAAGGCATCGGTTTAAAACCCGAGTGAGTTCCTTCTCAGACTTATTGTATTTCTCCGGAAATCCTTAAGTATAAGGCATCGGTTTAAAACCCGAGTGAGTTCCTTCTCAGACTTATTGTATTTCTCCGGAAATCCTTAAGTATAAGGCATCGGTTTAAAACCCGAGTGAGTTCCTTCTCGGACTTATTGTATTTCTCCGGAAATCCTTAAGTATAAGGCATCGGTTTAAAACCCGAGTGAGTTCCTTCTCGGACTTATTGTATTTCTCCGGAAATCCTTAAGTATAAGGCATCGGTTTAAAACCCGAGTGAGTTCCTTCTCAGACTTATTGTATTTCTCCGGAAATCCTTAAGTATAAGGCATCGGTTTAAAACCCGAGTGAGTTCCTTCTCAGACTTATTGTATTTCTCCGGAAATCCTTAAGTGTAGGCATTGTTTGAGACAACTAAGACCTAATACAACGACGATTCAAGTGGCTAGCAAAGTTCAAGATAAAGTAATTTCTTATTTCTTCGAGAAGATCCAAAGAGGCCAGTATCAAAACAATTACAAGAGCTGGATACAATCTCCGATCAAAGAAGAAGGTCATTACAGATGATGTTAACAAGTTATACAAGATCGATGCAACTTTGCTAGAACAAACATATGAGTCAACCATTGAGAAGAGTCAAGGAAAAGAAGAGAAGCAATGAGGATTACAAAAATATTCCAATATTCAGAAAATCCTCTGCAATTTCATACTCTTTGCCCACTTGTCCAGGAGAAGAACGGTCCTCGACCAAACTCGCATTCGGCACAAGCTCGTCATAATTGACTTCTTCCAACTGGAGAATAAACAGGAGAATCTTCCAGATATTGCATAATATCTAGATCGAAGGTGGAGGATCAATCTTATCCTTGGTCCAATCGGGAGGAGGAATACCCAGGTTGGTAAATACTTCAGGATGGCAAACAAGACCTTGTAGGGAGTCGTATCAAAATGAGGATCTTTCCTTAGTATTGATTCCCATACTTCGTTCTCACCATCCCGGTACGCCTGCAAGTTGTAAGCATTCAACATATCAACAAAAGGCTTACTCGTGTAAATACTTGAAGACACAGCTCTGCGAACATCGGTTGGAAGGGATTCGGGCAAAGGAACGACGGCTTGCCTTTCGGGTAATGTTTCAGATCCTTTAGCTCCCGACTTTCCAACTGTCCGTTCCAATCGCCGGATCTTCTCCCCGGCATCATCCAAATCCGACCGAAGACGACCAATCATCGAATTCTTTTCTCCTGCCACCTCCCAAGCTAGATTCGAAGGCGAGCAATCTCAACATCTTTAGCTTCAGAGATTCCCCGAAGCCTAGAAACTTCATTGCTCAACCCTCTGAGTCTAGTAACCTGCTTCCACTTGGTTGTGGAAGTTACCAAGAAGACTCCCGCAAACAACTTTCGAGTTAGCAAGGAGCAGAAAAGTAATTTTTCCAAATCGAGAAAAATGAAGAAAGACTTACATCACCAGTGACTTCGTAAAGACTTCATCCGGAAGTTTGGAAAGAAGCTGCGCTCTCGAAGTCATTCGAGCAGCGGTGCACCATTCCAACGCTTTGTCAAACTCGTTTGACACTAATTTAGGCGAAGGATGAGAAGGATGAGCTACATCAAGAGAAGGACGAACTACACCAAGAGAAGGATGAGCTGCATCACTTGTCATCCGACGGCGCTTCCTGGTGGAAAAATCCGCCAACTCGGAAGGAGAGGAGGAGGATGCCAAAGAGCACTAGAGTTGGAAATAGGAGCAGCACTGCTGGGGCCACACCTTCATCGACGCCAACATAGTTGCCTCAGATGCCCGAAGAGTCTCCTTCGGGGGTGCACCGACAGGCTCACCAACAGGCTCACCAGCAGGATTGCCGCCAGCACCATCGGCAACGGAGTGATCAAGATCTTCCTGGGAAAGACCCGCGGTCACTTCGGGCAAAGGAGGCGCAGGGACGGCATCAACGAAGCTGCGGGAATCGACTTGAAGATTCACCGCCAGCGATCGCCTTACGCTTGGAGGATTCACTAGCTGAAACCACCGCACCGGCCCCAATCACCACCGACGGAACGATATTCTTGCGAGATTTTGCTCGATAAAGTCCGGGTTGATTTTGGGAGCCACTATACAAAAAACAAACAGCCGTATCGATCTGAAATAAAACGACAAGACAACAATGGGGAAACCCTAGTTTTCTAAAGCTTCGACGCACCAACAAACTAAACCCCAAGTATAACTACTGTGCGTTTACTTCGGGGGGAAGAGGGGAAAGAGATGAGAAATCAAAAAACTCACTTGTTCGAAATGGATAGAGCTGTCGTTGAAGTACGAGGAATACGGAGGCAGGCCGAAGGACGAAAGGTTGCTTTGGCACTTTAGCAAATCTATCTTGCAGAAGTCAGGATAGATGGAGGGTACCCACGAAGGCTTTAAATAGCCTCAAGTATAAGACGACGGTTGAAGGCTAAGGACAACCGACGACCCGTCATCGAAACGACGCTTCGAAATCCGTAAAAAGCAAGATCAACGGTCGAAGGGATGCCACATGGAAACATGTGGAAGCGAGCACCTGATGCAGAGAAACCTCCAATCGTCGCACCGCCATTAAAATAATGGAGGTATTTCCGATTCATTGGAAACAATGAATGGTACACAAAAAGCGGAAGATGTTTGAACTTCGCAGAAGGGAAACGTGCGGACTTTGCAATAAATAAAGAAGTGGGGAAGATTAACGCATCTTCCCGAAACGCATCTTCACAATATTTCTACAAGATCATTATTCGGCGAGGAATGAAGAGTTAAGTGATAAGTTTTATCATTAATACTTGAGCAAATGCACCCCCCCAAAATCGGGTAAACACCGACACCCCACTTTATGTTTAAAAGCACCGCACCCCTTCATTAAACCGGTCCATCCGTGTAATCGAACTTTTATTCCAAATGCCCTTATCAAATCGAGAGAAAAATGCTTAGTTTCCGTGTTTTTCTCTCCATCTTCCTCTCTCCCTTCGGCTCGGTTCCCCGCTCCCGCCCGCCCGTTCTCGCCGCTCCGCCCTCTTCTCCTCCTTCCTTCCTTTGTTCTCGCTCCGGGTCTTGCTCCTCCTTCGTCCCTCTCGCTTGTCTTCTCTTGTTTCTTCCCTTTCTTGTTTTCTTTTTTTTCCCCTTTTTTCTTTTCTCCTTTCTTGTGTTTTCGGTCGTGTGTTGGTGGGAGTCGCGTTGCTTTCGTGTTCCGGTTGGTTTCGCCTTTTTGTTTGGTTTCTTTTTCTTTTTGCTTTTTGTTTTTTGTTTTTTATTGTAGTGGGGGAGGGTTTTAGGATGTGACATCGGCTTCCTCTTGGGTCTCGTCCTTGGGTTTCTTGGGTTTTTCGTCTGTCTCTTGTGGTCGGGTGGTTCCGGTCTTGGTTGGCGGGTTGTTTTGGGTTTGTTGGAGGGAGATCGGTGTTTGTTTTGGTCTTTGCGGAGGGTGCTTCTCTGCCCGGTGGTCGTCGGCGGCGCGTTTCTCCATTTCTGTTTTTTTTTTTGGCCTTGCGCTTCTCGCTCCTTCATGATTTCTCGTCCCCGGGCGGAGCCTGTCACCTCGGTGGAGGCCGGTGCCCCCGCCGCCATCATTCTTCCACGGTGTCCGTAGCTTGTTGTGTCAGCCATTCTCATTTTTTCGATCCCCGAGGCGGGCCTGCGAGTGTTGGCCGGACTTGTTGTCGTCGCCGCGCCCTCACGAGTCCGGGGGCCGGGCGGGCCTGAGAGCTCCCCGTTCCGGCCTGGGTCCCGGGCCGTGTTTGTTCCGAACAGGGAGAGGAGATGGGGTTCGAACTGGCCCCCGCTTGCTTGGGTTTCCACCTCCAAACATGTCCTATTGTCCGGGTGCTATGCTCGGGCGGTTGGCCATCCTTGTGGTCCCGCCTCGCCCGTGGTGGAGGGGTGGGCGGTGGCCGATGGAGATAGAATCTGTCAACAATCTATGGTTTTGTTTTTTCTCTTGATTTTGATAAGGGCATTTTTGGAATAATTACGTGGTTACGGTTTTACTAACCGAATGGACTCTGTGTTTAATGATGGGGGTTCGGTGCTTTTTAAACATGTGGGGTGTCGGTGTTTTGCCTCTTTTTGGGGTGCGGTTTGCTCTTATACTTTGATATTCAAGGCAATACTTCGGCAAGAGATGGGGAAATTTTGAGGTCAACATGAATAAAGAAATGTCTATTCATTAAAATGAGGGTACATCTTTACAAAGGAACAACACCCTAAGCCTTTTCTTCATTGTTGCCCGAGGGACCCCGGTCGGGATGACTTTTCTCAGGATCCTGAGAAGAGCCTTCCTCAAGAATGTCATCGACTTAATCCTCTACAGAACAACTTGAGACTCGGCTTGTGATTTCTCCTCAGGAAGTGCCGGCTCGTCATCTAGATATGCCTCATATTGAGGGTTAGCTGGAAAAGGATCATCTACTCCCCCGGGCCCGATGGGAGATCCATACCAACTTTCCCGAAGACCTCCGGGTGGCATACCTCACAAAAGGAGCAATGTCGAAGTCGGGGATCGTTCCAAGGATCTGCTCCCAAACGTCGTTCTGCCCCATGCGGTAAGCCTGAATGTTGTAGAAACCTAGCAATTCGGAGAAAGGTACGTTGTTCAGGTATTTCCGGATGCACTCCTTCCGAAGGTTTGGCTTGATATGCTCAGGCTTGCTAGGGATTGCCAACTTCAGATGATCTTCGAGATCCCTACTCTTAACTTCAAGGCGGTCACCAAACAACGTGGCAGCTGCCTTTGCTTCTCGGCCTCGCGCTCGGCAGCAGAGACGCGAATTCTTGAAGCTTCAAGGGCTTCCTTGAGGGAAGTCACTTCTTCCTCATGCTTTTTCTGCAACTCTACAAGAGCTGCAGTCACACTGGTCTATTTCGAATTGGCCTTGGCCAATTTCTCTTCACAAGTTTGCGAAGAAGGAGCCGGGTGCGACCAACACGGCTCAAAGCTTCCATGTGTTGATAAAAGCTCAACACAGCATTCCTGGGAAGACAGAAGATATCAAAAGAAGTCATAAGAAATTATGAGAACATAAATAAGCGAGAAGACCGTTACCTTGTAGATTGACTCACATGGGAAGTGTCATCCAAGGCTTCAAACTCCTGGCGATCAGAAGGAGCAAGACTGAGAGAGCTCCACTCTGCAGCTTTCTCAGGATCCCGAGTGACCCTGTCGGTCATCTTCAGGGTCCACTGAGGGAGGAAGACTTCCTCACTATCCGTCGAAGCTTTGGATTTTTTGTTGGAGGGAGCATCAATTGTGTCATGCCTCCTCTTGGTTCGGACGGAGGAGGAGACGGTGGCCCTCTCCACCATTGGTTTCTTCCCTTTACCCGAAGCATCAGCTGCAGGCCTGATATTCCCGATACCCCCGAAAGAGGGGTCGGGAGAGGGAAGAGAAGCCTCTTGATCTACAATCAAGACCCCAGGGCGATCGTTGCTCGGCTGTCACAACGGCTCTAGCGGCCTTCACCCGCAGGCTTTCGGGGTTCGTTCGGGAGGCACCGCAAAGAAGAAGGACAAGAATCGAGAATTCAAGACATATCACTTCAGTCAAATCAAAGGATGATGGTTAGAAGCTCACAATGAGCCAAGCCCCAGTACTGAAGGATGGAGTTATACTCCATTTCATATCCATGTATCTCTCGATACCACGGAATGGATTTGATCTTCAAGATTGCCGCCTCGTCTTCTTTGGATAAGGGAAGGCCCCGGTTACTTTCGGACGAAGAAGTAAACCTCCTCCGTGGTCGGGAAGTTAAGATCCGATGGAGGCGCACGACGGAAAAAATATCGTTCGCGCCATCTTTTGTGGTTAGAAGGGCAAGTTCCTTTAGCAAAGATGCTGCCCCTCCAATCAAGTTCAGCCCTATTGCGTTTGGAAAGAAAGACCCATCCGGGAGGATGGGAGATAGAAAGAACATGAAAATGTACAAAAAGAGAAAGAGATGGCGTGATGCCAAGCTCAAAACACAAACCCAAGAAGCCGACGATGAGACGCCAGCTATTGGGGAGGAGCATTCCGGGACAAATGTTCCAGTGATTCAAAACTGCGGAAAATAAAGGATTAAAAAAGGGAAAGCGAACCCCGCTTTCCAGTGTATCTATGTACAGAGAAAATTCACCCGAAGGGATGAATCAACCCTCTCATCAGGGTGGGGAGCCCTAACCTGATATGAGGAAGGAAGGTCAAAATCTTGAACAGCGGAAAGAAGAGTTTCTCCATTGTAAATGGAGGGAATAGAGCCAGGCCCACCATTGGACCCGGAGGTTTGAGGTTGCCTAGAGGAATCAACGATCTTGGAAGATCCAGACTCAACAAAGACAGGAGAAGTTTCGGTTTTTCTTTCAAAACCTTTTTGAGAAACTTCAGCGAACTCCTGCCAGAGGACGGTTAGGGTTTTGTTATCACTATCCGACTGTTCAGGGGCAGGAGAAGCAAAAGCATCACTGCTATCACCAGCATGGGGTACTAAAGAAGCCCTATCGTCCGCCATTACTCGTTTCAAGAAACTACAAAAGAAAAGATCAAGAAACTTACTGATTCAAGTGAGACGGAAGCTTGAGAGCAGGAAGGCGCGAAGGCGACAAAGGTTCAAATTCCAGACAGGAATAATGAAACCTACGAAGACAACGAACCGCTTTTAAAACTCCCGCACGAGTGTTCGGGAATCTGAACGATCGAGATTGATTCAAAATTGACGATCAAGATTGCAAGACGTTTTGAAAGTTTGAACTCACGAATCCGAAATAGGCGTTCGGAAACCGTCGCTTGGATGACGTGAGCCATGACAGATCAACTGCAACGGAGACATGTGGCCTTACACTTACAACGCTCGAAGAAAAGTGACCACCGCATTAAATGTGATATGACATTTAATGAAGCACGCAGAGATCATCACTCGACGACGAACCCGATTAAAAACCAAACCCTCGGGATCAACCGAACGCTTGGTCCGGGGGCTCGTGATATGGAGAGTTTATGATCGACCGGGTTCACACCTGGTCCAACCCTCGACCCCGGTCGAGACGGAGAAAACCGAATCGCTCCCGAGCGAACCGGAGATGGCTTGCTGAAAAAGAAAGATTATTCTGCTGCAAGCGTGCCCTAATTTTACTTATGGATTAGGGTAATCACCCTGATGACAGCAGACTCAAACTGACGGCTGCGGATAATCATCATCAAAGGGATAACTATCGCATAACCTAACGGTTATCTCAGGAGTCCTCTACTAGCCCAAACTAGTAGAAGTCTATCGCTCAACGGGTCTTATTGATAAGATCCAACGACTACCCGAAGAAGGCTCGAGTGCATCCAACGAAGGAGATTCGAAGGTACACTCTATATAAACCTCACTACTATACAAGGTGAGGGACGGATCAATTGATCAAGGAGAATACTATCTGGAAACTCGGTTCAGATACATACTGATAGACCTCAATTATCAGCGTCCTGCTATCTAGATCACCTTTCCCGTTTCTTCATTCATTAGCTCTATACTTCTAGCAGAGCCGTTTGTGATTAAGTTCATCAACTGACTTAGCCTTCGGAGGTGGACTCCCGACCCCAGCGGTCGGGCCACATCTGACGCTTTTGTTTTGCAGGACATTACGTGGAGATCCAAGGGCTGAGCAGATTTTGGACGCATCAGTTTCGAATGAAGTCAAGAGTTGTAATATGTCTGTGATAATTGGGAAGAGCTTCCATGGTGCATCAGTGAGAGGAATTATTAAGATGCAAATGAGAGCTTGGTTGTCGAACTCAACTTCGATCTTCGATAGTTTAAAATCAATAGCCCACAGTAAAGCTTGACGAATTGCCAAAGCTTCGACTGTTAGAATATCCTGAACATCAATTCCCCTACCAAAGAAGAAAAGCATACGACCCCTGTAATCCCTTGCAATTCCTCCATAGCCCGCAATCCTTCGATCTTTAAAAAGGGACCCTTCGACATTCAGTTTTGTATGGGAAGGAATAGGGGCTACCCATTTGATGAGATTGCTAATGTTGTGCGTCTGCTCTTTCATGGAGTACCACCTATAGAACTGAAAACCTTTCCAAATTTGAAATTTTACCTGTGAGGGCGAGGGGGTCTCGTTTGAATCAAATTGGCTAGTATAGGCTTTCCATATAACCATAATGTTGTTAAAGTGGCATTCGCTAATTCAATAGCCACCCTATCGTGCCATTGATTCACCAGTTGTATTACCTTCTTCACCAAGGACCCTTGTGAAGTCATGAAGGGGAAGTGATAAATCATCCCATACTATCTTTGCAAAGGGTATTGTACAAAAATATGATTCGGTGTCATTTGCTCCTCCCCGCATTGTAGGGAGAAATTGGAACAAGAGCATCCTTGTTGTATTAATAAGCTGTTGGAAGCTTGTGTTGTAGGACCTTTCAGAGAAAATGGCTGACTCTTGGATGTAGGTGCAGTTGCCATAATCTTTTCCAAATGGTAGTTGATGGGGCCAAGCAAGGTCAATTATTTGTGGCTAGCCTATTTGCTAATATAACTGAGAACGACCCCAAAGTTGTCTAGTGCTAGACCAATTGGTTAGTCTGAGGTGAAACTAGTAAGGGTATTGTAAGAATCTTTTTGACCATATCTGGTGGCCACCACTTCTTTAAATCATCTATGTTCCAAGAGTGATTGCGAGGATCAATGAATTGTGCCACTTTTGTTGGTGCAGGCGGCTAAAGGGTAACAGCCTAAGTCAAAAGCTATATTTGGAATCCAACTATCTATACACAAATTGATCAACTGACCATCTCAAACTTGCCACATGATTCCTTTTTTTAATAAAACGCAACCTATCAGTATAAATCTCCAACCCCAGGAATCAGTTTGTGGAGGGGAAACATCCAAAAAGGAACAATTGTGGCAATATTTCTTCAACATCAAGTGCCCCCATAGCGAATGAGGATTTAGGTGAAAATATCATGCCTTCCGAGACAAAAGGGCTAGGTTGAAAAAAGCATAGAGATTGCGAAAGTTCAAGCCACCTTTAGATTTGGGGGAGCAAATAATATGCTAGTCAATGGTGTATACCTATTGCTTGTCTCCATTGGACTAGAAGAAGGTCCACATTTTTTTTCTCCAGAGTTTATAGTATCCAGTTCTGTAGACGAAAACATGACATATAATGTGTGGGTAAAGCTGCCAGAGTTGATTGAATTAAGACTGCCTTTCCAAGAGATGATAGGTACTTGGTTTTCCAACCCTGCAACCAATTATTAACTCAATCAAGGAGAGTATCACAATGTTTGTGTTTCAGTTTACCTGGAAAGAGCGGAATTCTCAAGTAAATATCTTCCATCTTGGTCGGGGAGATGTGGAATTGTTATGACAACTCTCTTTTCATAGCAGCAGAGGTGTTCGGACTGTAATGAGATCTTGTTTTTCTCATATTCAATTCTTGACCAAAAAGATCATAGTATTGTTGGATTACCTATGCAAAAGTGTTGACTTCCTTTTTTGAGGCATGTCCAAACAAAATTATGTCATCTGCAAAAGTGAGATGAGAGATTCTTTCACCTCCTCTACTTAATTGAAGACCCTTTAATTTTATTCTGAACTGACAATTCCAAGTGTGAGGTCAGCAGCTCGGCACACAACACAAAGAGATAAGATGACAGAGGGTCACCTTGCCTTAACTCCTTCCTAGTAGGGTGTATAGTAGAAGCAGAGGATCCCTTAATTAGCGGAATGTAGGTGATGGTAGTGACACAGAACATGACCCATTGTATCAATTTATCTGGGAATCTGTACACCTACAAGGCCTATTTGAAGAAGCTCCACTCCAATCTGTCATACATCTTGCTCATATCCAATTTAACTTTCATAATATCATGTTTTCTTTGCTTGTGTCGATGGATTTTGTTCAAAAGTTCATGAGCAATCACGATATTGTCCTGAATGTGTCTTCCTTCAACAAATCCATTTTGTTGAAAGGAAATTAAACTAGGGAGAATTTTCTTCAGGCGAGAGAACAAAATTTTGGAGATAATTTTGTAACTCATGTTGCACAGGTTGATCAATCTGAAGTCTCCTACTAAATCAGGCGCACCTACTTTTGGAATCAACGCTAAAAAGGTAGAATGATGTGATTTGGTGAATGTACCTGGGTCAAAGAACTGATGGACCATAGCTTGAACATTAAATTTAACCTCCCCCCCCCCCCACCCAGCTTTTCTGATAAAAGATTCCTGAGAAACCATCTGGACATGGGGAGTTTAGACCATTTGCACCAAAGACTGCAAGTTTAATCTCCTCATCATCGATAGGACACATCAACCATAGCCAATTGATATTGGAGACTCTGTTCTTGATAGGGTTAAAATATTCATCCCTACACCTTGGAGAAGATGAGGAGTACAGACTTTGAAATGTGCGACAAAAACATTTGCTATATCATGTTGTTCAGTGAATTGAAAACCATTATGTTTAATCATGCGAGTTATATTTCGAGCTCTTCGCACCAAAGTGCTTTGGTGAAACAATCTAGTGTTCCTGTCACCCTGAAGTTTCTGTTTAATGCAAGCTTTTTGCTACCATTTGTCTGCTTGTTGTTTCAGAACTAACTTCAATTTAGCTACAAGGTGGCTTTCTTCCATGTACCATTACTCCGACCTTTGTTTCTAAAGGGAGCTGTTCATGAAGGACAATCTCTTGTCTGAGACCTTCCTCTCTAGATTCCGGGTTCTTCACGGTTGATTTATTCCAACTCTTTAAATTACTAGAGAGAGTATTGAGCTTTCCAAAAAGAATGAAGGGGATCCCCTCACAGGAGAACTCCAGGAGTGATGTAAAAGATTTATATAGGAATCCTCATGCGCCCCGAAACATTCGAATCTAAACGGTCGAAGAATGTTGCCCGTTGTATGCTCCATGGTTAAAACAACTACAACAATAATGGGGTCGGCTTGTCCCAACTAAATGTGGTCGGCTACATGGATTCTTGCATTCTAATCAGTTTTATTCGAGGCCATGCTAGATACAAGGCATAAGCTATACATATCCTTTCTCACCACTTCTCCTAAGGTTATCTTAGGTCTACCCCTAGCTCTTCTAGTTCCTTCAATATGGATTATCTCATTTCTCCGTACAGGGGCATTTATAGGTCTCCGTTGAACATGGTCGTGCCACCTCAAACGACTTTCTCGAAGCTTATCACTTATGAGAGAAACTCCCAAACCAACTCTAATATGATCATTTCTTATCTTATCCATCCTAGTTTTGCCACTCATCCATCTTAGCATCCTCATTTCTTCTACACTTAGTTTATCTATATAATTCTTTTTAACAGCCCAACAATCTACACCATACATCATATCTGGTCGAACAACGGTCCTATAAAATTTTCCTTTAAGCTTTAATGGAATACGCCAATCACATAAGACCCCGGACACACCTCTCCACTTCATCCACCCTATTTTAATTCTTTAGGAAACCTCATCCTCTAAATCACTTCTTTTACTTATGATTGAATCTAGGTACCTACAACAATCACTCTAAAGAATCTCTTTATTGTCAAGTATCACCACCTCATCATCTGCCCGACATGACTAAAGTTACAAACTAGATATTCTGTCTTCGATCTACTAAGTTTAAAGCCTTTTGATTCCAAAGCTACTCTCCATGATTCTAATTGATAATAATCCCCACTTGGGTCTCATCAATCAACACAATATCATCCGCAGAAAGCATACACCAGGGGACCTCATCTTGAATGTCTTTGGTTAATTCATCCATTACCAGTGCAAATAGATATGGGCTTAAAGTTGACCCTTGATATAGCCCAACTATTATCGGGAATTCATTACTTTGTCCCCCCACTGTTCTAACACTAGTCACCGAACCATCATACATATCCTTAACTATATCCACATATTTACTTGCAACACTTCTTTTTTCTAGTACTTGCCAAATTAACGCTCTAGGGACTCTATAATAAGCTTTTTCTAGGTCAATAAATACCATATGAAGGTCTTTCCTACATTCTCCATACCTTTCCATAAGTCTCCTAATTAGGTAAATAGGTGTAGATCTTCCCAGCATAAACCCAAATTGGTTCTCTGTAACTGTAGTTAAGTGTCTCAAACAGGTTTCAATTATTCTCTCCCATAATTTCATCTTATGGCTCATCAATTTAATGCCCCTATTGTGAAACCCGGCCCTAACCTTAACCCGGATACTCTTTTGTCAGTAGGTCCGAAGACCCGAAATAGAAGTGAAAGTCAACTATGGGCCATATTAGTAGAAGACATAGTGTTCGACTCCAAACCTATGAAGATTGAAGATGATACCCCATACTTGAAGAGAGTGTTGGATATAGAAAAGAGACTACGCCTTGGTGAAGAAAAGATTGGTTGATGACCATAGAGCTTGGTGGGATATGATTTAAAGCCATTTTTCCATGCTAGGTAAGTTATAGAATATGTGTTTAAAGTTTCGTTTGATTCCGAGTAGTGGAAGGCCCTCAATTCCCTGATCTTGTCTTTACTGTCTGCTTGGGTCGACTGGGCCAGGCTACCCAGCCAATCGACCCAGAGATGCTGAACTCGAGCAGAATCTTCTGTTTAGGTTATATTGCTATATATACCCCATGCCTTCATGATTTTAGTATCCCTAGCCTCCAAAGCACTTAGAGAACAAAGGAAAACCATCTCCAAGCCTCCAAAAGTGTAGAAGAAGATCTAATCTTGCAAACTTGCTAGTTCTCTGTCTTGTTCTTCAATCAAAGGTTAGTATTCAATCTTTTGTGTTCTTGATTCATTCTTTCCATGATCACTCTCATCTCTGAATTGAGATTATGATGAAGACGCTGCAACCTTGTAGTCATATATTTACAATCTCTTTTCATTCTCTTGTGCCATGATCATTTTACTCATTCTTAATATGATTTTCATGATTTCTTCTTAAACTATGATCATATTCTTATTTTGATTTATTCTAGCATTGTAGATGCCTCTCCATGATTATTCATACCTCTGATCTACTGTGTTCTTGTACTAGAATGAGACCTTATCATCTCTAGTTCATCTCTTTCGTTCATAGCATGTTTCCAATGAAAACCATGATTTTTACCAAAATAGAAACTATGATTTCAAATTAGTAAGTAATGGTTTTAATGGTTGTTTGATGTCTAAATTATGCCTTTTATTCTTAGACTACTGTGTTAGACATTCTCTCCAAGTTTCGTCGCATTACGGATTGTGTAGCATAGGTTTCAGATCAAGATTCTCTTTTTGGATTCGGATTTGCTATTGAGCAGACTGCCTGGGTCGACTAACTCAGTCAACCTAGCCAATCAACCCGCAAGAACAGAATTGGATTTCTTCGTCCATTTTGATTCGATTGGTGCTTATTCTTTTAGGACTACTTCCTAATGATTGTGTGATGCTATTCTAGGGTTTATTTGCTAACTTTGGATTCATCCTCTTGTCCGTCCGGAATATATTCGAATCTATTTAAGGTAAGGAAAGTTGTTACCGTATTAACATAGATTGCATAGATTTAGTTTCTAATTTGGGAACTACTTAGATTTACTACTGTATGTTATATACTCTTTCATATGATGAGATATCTGTCGTGGATGATATGATTGAATTATGATTGTGATTGTTTAGGTATGATTTGAGATTGGGGAATGTCCTTTTAGCATTTCTGTCCTTGGACTTCATTGGGAGTAGTATAGGATATTTCCAATGTTGCCCTTTGACACTTTCCCGGATTATTGGTTTTCATACCTAGGACTTGTCTAGCAGTGTTTGGCTAGGATATTCCCTGTTATATCAAACCCAATTTGGAAGGGTATTGAGACCGAATGACCCGTGGTAAAAATGGGGAATCATGGGCACTCAAGACTGGTAACCAACCCGTGAGGGGACATGAATCACATTGTGGGGGCCATGTATGGGTAGAGTTGCATATAGATAGACTTGGGCTCATGGGCATTCAAGACCGGTAACCAACCCGTGAGAGGACATGAGAGCTTCCCGTTTACTATATGTGGATGACCTATAAGGTTGATGAATCCGTAGTCTGGGACTATGCTGACTCTAGTGGAAAGGATACTGGAAAGGATCGCCAGGGGGGAGGAATGGACGTATCTGGACCTGAGTTGATATGACTAAGTAGAAGACTTATATTGGGCTAGGCTTTACCCTGACATGCGCCAATACTTAGACCAATGATGATGTGAGAGAGAGGTGACCTAAACCCCTAACCAAGGAATGTCCAAGAGAGATGCAAGACCCAACTACCACCGGCAGACCCAAGATGCCAAGATGGCTGAGGGGGAGTGATTGACCTTCCTAAAGAAGTATGGTGCTATGACTTAAAGCATGTCTACCTATAGAGACAGAGTTAGACTCATACATGCATTGTTTGTCTCATATCATATCACATTATGCTTTGTTTATGCAATTATGTTATTTATGCTATTATGAAATTACTTGCCTTACTGGGTCTCTTTTGAAACTCACTCCTTTTGTACGACATCTTTTGTTAGATTATTCTGCAAGCCTTGATGACTATGAAGCACAATATGAAGAAGTGCAATATGAAGAAGTGCAAAATGAAGAAGCGTACAATACGCAAGGTGTTGGCAACTATGAAGATTACATTGAGGATTCCTCGAGTGGTCTCACTTGTTACCAAGATTAGCCCTACTTTGGAATGGGAGCGTCTGAGCGTGATTGATGAAGTCTATGTTTATGAAGACATTCTTTACAAATTAGAATAGACTTTAGCTTAGTTAGATTATATCTTTCTTTCTTGTCTTTAAAATCAGTTATAATCTCCTTTGACTTTCGAACTACATTCTGCTGTACTCGTGGAGTGAGATTCCGCCTCACTCTACATTTGATTTTATATATCTATTGGTATCATTTCCGCACTCTGATGATTATCTCCTTACTTTACTTCGATCCATTTGAATAATATTGTTAACCTTGATTTAGTCTTGTTCTTGATTATATTATTGTGAATGTGGGAGGTTGATTTACTAGATACTGGAACTTGTGGACTGCGGATCACACACTCGGGTATGCCATATAGGGTACTAGCTGGGTGGATGTGACACCTATAATTATTACAACTTTGAATATCTCCTCCATTCATTTGGCATTTTCCCTGTGCTCATAATCTTATTAAACAACTTAGTCAACTAAATTAGTCCATGGGTTCCTAAGCTCTTCCATACATCAATTGGGATTTCATTAGGATCTTGTGTCTTGCCGAGTTTCATCCTCCTTAAAGCTTCTTTTACTTCGGATATAGAAATTCTACCTATATAAATTCGGACATCGGTGCCTTGGTGAAAGGTGTAATCGTCCGAATCATAAGTGCTTGAAGAATGCTCATTTAGTAAACTGGAGAAATAGGTTTCCTATATTTTCTTAATGTCCTCCTCACAAACTAATACTTTACCATCTCCATTTTTTAATACATCTAAGATGGTCAAGATCTCTACTCTTCCTATCCCTCATCTTAGCTATCTTATAAATGGATTTTACCCCTTCCTTCGTGCCCAACTTATTGTATAACTCTTCATACTTCTTTTCCCTTATTTTTCCCGCAATTTTCTTAGCTTCATTTCTATCTAATATATACCTTTGAAGATCCTCAACATCCTTAGTTCTTTGCAATGTTTTAAAACTAGCTTTTTTTATTCCTAATGGCAGCTTGAACCTCACTATCCCACCACCATGTCTCTCTATAAGAATGGAGCTTTTCTTTTGATTCACCTAGGACATCTTTAGCCACCTTCTTAATACACTTAGCTATCTCATTCCACATTGCATTGGTATCCCCTTTAAAATCTCATTTTCCTTGTTTGACTACTTCATTAACGAAAGAAGTAGGGCACTCCCCTTTCAAATTCCACCATCTTATTCTAGGATAGTTTACCTTGGACCTTTTATGTGTTCTTGGGACTAAGCACATATCTAAGACCACAAGTCTATGTTGTGCAGTTAAGCTTTCCCCCAGTATCACCTTGCAATCCTTGCACAACAATCTATCAGTCCTTCTAGTCAGGAAGAAATTTATTTGGCTTCTATGCTGTCCACTTTTGAAGGTAATTAAATGCTCATCTCTCTTTTTAAAGTAAGTATTTATAATAGATAGATCAAAAGCAATAGCAAAATCTAAAATTGAAATCCCCTTCTCATTCCTTTTTCCAAAACCATATTGATGCGTCCAAAATCTGCTCAGCCCTTGGATCTCCACGTAATGTCCTGCAAAACAAAAGCGTCAGATGTGGCCCGACCGCTGGGGTCGGGAGTCCACCTCCGAAGGCTAAGTCAGTTGATGAACTTAATCACAAACGGCTCTGCTAGAAGTACAGAGCTAATGAATGAAGAAACGGGAAAGGTGATCTAGATAGCAGGACGCTGATAATTGAGGTCTATCAGTATGTATCTGAACCTGAGTTTCAGATAGTATTCTCCTTGATCAATTGATCCATCCCTCACCTTGTATAGTAGTGAGGTTTATATAGAGTGTACCTTCGAATCTCCTTCGTTGGATGCACTCGAGCCTTCTTTGGGTAGTCGTTGGATCTCATCAATAAGATCCGTTGAGCGATAGACTTCTACTAGTTTGGGCTAGTAGAGGACTCCTGAGATAACCGTTAGGTTATGCGATAGTTATCCCTTTGATGATGATTATCCGCAGCCGTCAGTTTGAGTCTGCTGTCATCAGGGTGATTACCCTAATCCATAAGTAAGATTAGGGCACGCTTGCAGCAGAATAATCTTTCTTCTTCAGCAAGCCATCTTCTGGATCCGGTTTGCTCGGGAGCGATTCGGTTTTCTCCGTCTCGACCGGGGTCGAGGGTTGGACCAGGTGTGAACCCGGTCTGATCATAAACTCTCCATATCACGAGCCCCCGAGACCAAGCGTTCGGTTGATCCCGAGGGTTTGGTTTTTAACTGGGTTCGTCGTCGAGTGATGATCTCTGCGTGCTTCATTAAATGTCATATCACATTTAATGCGGTGGTCACTTTTCCTCGAGCGTTGTAAGTGTAAGGCCACATGTCTCCGTTGCAGTTGATCTGTCGTGGCTCACGTCATCCAAGCGACGGTTTCCGAACGCCTATTTCGGATTCGTGAGTTCAAACTTTCAAAACGTCTTGCAATCTTGATCGTCAATTTTGAATCAATCTCGATCGTTCAGATTCTCGAATACTCGTGCGGGAGTTTTAAAAGCGGTTCGTTGTCTTCGTAGGTTTCATTCTTCCTGTCTGGAATTTAAACCTTTGTCGTATGCTTCGCGCCTTCCTACTCTCAAGCTTCCGTCTCACTGAATCAGTAAGTTTACTGATCTTTTCTTTTGTAGTTTACTTGAAACGAGTAATGGCGGACGATAGGGCTTCTTTAGTACCCCATGCTGGTGATAGCAATGATGCTTTTGCTTCTCCCCGCCCCCGAACAATCGGATAGTGATAACAAAACCCTAACCGTTCTCTGGCAGGAGTTCGCTGAAGTTTCTCAAAAAGGTTTTGAAGAAAAACCGAAACTTCTCCTATCTTTGTCGAGTCTGGATCTTCCAAGATCGTTGATTCCTCCAGGCAACCTCAAACCTCCGGGTCCAATAGTGGGCCTGGCTCTGTTCCCTCCATTTATAATGGAGAAACTCTTCTTCTCGCTGTTCAAGATTTTGACCTTCCTTCCTCATATCGGGTTAGGGCTCCCCACCCCGATGAGAGGGTTGATTCATCCCTTTCGGGTGAATTTTCTCTGTACATAGATACACTGGAAAGTAGGGTTCGCTTTCCCTTTTTTAATCCTTTATTTTCCGCAGTTTTGAATCACTGGAACATTTGTCCCGGAATGCTCCTCCCCAATAGCTGGCGTCTCATCGTCGGCTTCTTGGGTTTGTGTTTTGAGCTTGGCATCACACCATCTCTTTCTCTTTTTGTACATTTTCATGTTCTTTCTATCTCCCATCCTCCCGGATGGGTCTTTCTTTCCAAACGCAATAGGGTTGAACTTGATTGGAGGGGCAGCATCCTCGCCAAAGGAACTTGCCCTTCTAACCACAAAAGATGGCGCGAACGATATTTTTTCTGTCGAGCGCCTCCATCAGATCTTAACTTCCCGACCACCTGGAGGAGGTTTACTTCTTCGTCCGAAAGTAACCGGGGTCTTCCCTTATCCAAAGAAGACGAGGCGGCCATTTTGAAGATCAAATCCATTTCGTGGTATCAAGAGATACATGGATATGAAATGGAGTATAACTCCATCCTTCAGTACTGGGGCTTGGCTCATTGTGAGCTTCTAACCATCATCCTTTGATTTGACTGAAGTGAAATGTCTTGAATTTTGATTCTTGTCCTTCTTCTTTGCAGTGCCTCCCAGAACGAGCCCTGAAAGCCTGCGGGTGAAGGCCGCTAGAGCCGTTGTGACAGCCGAACAACGATCGCCCAGGGTCTTGACTGCAGATCAAGAGGCTTCTCTTCCCTCTCCCAACCCCTCTTACAGGGGTATCAGGAATATCAGGCATGTAGCTGACGCTTCGGGTAAAGGGAAGAAACCAATGGTGGAGAGGGCCACCATCTCCTCCTCCGTCCGAACCAAGAGGAGGCATGACACAATTGATGCTCCCTCCAACAAAATATCCAAAGCTTCGACGGATGGTGAGGAAGTCTTCCTCCCTCAGTGGACCCTGAAGATGACCGACAGGGTCACTCGAGATCCTGAGAAAGCTGCTGAGTGGAGCTCTCTCAGTCTTGCTCCTTCTGATCGCCAGGAGTTTGAAGCCCTGGATGACACCTCCCTTGTGAGTCAATCTACAAGGTAACGGTCTTCTTGCTTATTTATGTTTTCATAATTTCTTATGACTTCTTCTGATGTCTTCCATCTTCCTAGGAATGCTGTGTTGAGTTTTTATCAACACATGGAAGCATTGAGCCATGTTGGTCGCACCAGCTCCTTGCTGCAAACTTGTGAAGAGAAATTGGCCAAGGCCAATTCTGAAATAGACCAGCTGACTGCAGCTACTGTAGAGTTGCAGAAAAAGCATGAGGAAGAAGTGACTTCCCTCAAGGAAGCCCTTGAAGCTTCAAGAATTCGTGTCTCTGCTGCCGAGCGCGAGGCCAGGAAGCAAAAGGCAGCTGCCACGTTGTTTGGTGACCGCCTTGAAGTTAAGAGTAGGGATCTCGAAGATCATCTGAAGTTGGCAATCCCTAGCAAGCCTGAGCATATCAAGCCAAACCTTCGGAAGGAGTGCATCCGGAAATACCTGAACAGCGTACCTTTCTCCGAATTGCTAGGTTTCTACAACATTCAGGCTTACCGCATGGAGCAGAACGACGTTTGGGAGCAGATCCTTGGAACGATCCCTGACTTCGACACTGCTCCTTTTCGTGAGGTATGCCACTCAGAGGTCTTCGGGAAAGTTGGTATGGATCTCCCAGACTGGGCCCAGGGAGTAGATGATCCTTTTCCAGCTGACCCTCAATATGAGGCATATCTAGATGACGAGCCGGCACTTCCAGAGGAGAAATCACAAGCCGAGTCTCAAGTTGTTGCTGTAGAGGATTCAGCCGCTGACATTCTTGAGGAAGGCTCTTCTCAGAATCCTGAGAAAAGTCATCCCGACCAAGTGCAGGCAACCTTTAGACTCAGTAGACTAAATGATGAGCTTTCCAGGCTTCGGGAAGAATCCAAAGCCAAAGATGCTGAGATTTCTCATCTTGGAAAACAAGCTTGGGAGATTGTCCGAGAGAAGAATTCCGAGAACGAGCGTCTTCATTCGGATTTGGATAGTGCCAGGGAGAAGATCCAGCAGCTGGAGCGGGAAGTAGGAAAGCTTTCAGCAGGGGCGAAAGGGTCTAGAGATGTGTCAACGTCCCAAAGGCAAGATGTTACCCTTTTGCCCGAGTCCCTTTCAACTGATGTTCGCAGGGCTTGCATCTTCAAATATTTGCAGAGTAAGTCTTTTGTTGACATGCTGAACGCTTATAACTTGCAGGCATACCGGGATGGTGAGAACGAGGTATAGGAATCGATACTAAGGAGAAATCCTAATTTCAACACGACTCTCCATTGCGCCAATTGTCATCCTGAAGTGTTTGCAAAGCTAGGACTTCCTCTTCCTGCCTGGGCCAAGGATGTGATGAACCTTCCACCTCCAGATCCAGATATAATGCATCATCTTGACGGCTCTCCTCCTCTGTCTCCTCTTAAAGGATTCAGCAATGAAGAGCTCGCCTTGAATGCAGTTTTGATCAAAGATCAGGCTTCTTCCATAAAAGCTGAATAAAGAGTATGGAATTGCGGAGGATTTTGTATTTACAGAATGCTTTGCAATCCCCGAGGGAAATAAACAAATGATAACATATGTTTTCCCGACTCTGTTCTTCTTCTTCTTCTTCTTGAATCTGTGTTGCTTCTTGACTCTGTGTTGCTTCTGACAAAGCTACTTCGATCTTATTTAAATTCTTGACGATCACCGACAATGACTTTCCTTTTTAACCGAACGAAGATTGTATCTCAACACTTGTTATCTCATATGTATATTTGATGTAAAGGTTGGCCCCGTCTGGTCATTTAAAGGAATAAAGAATTAACTTCATCTTTGACCTTTACTTAAAGATTTCGGTGGAAATTCAATAAGTTTTGAAAACGAACTCACTCGGCTTTTAAACCGATGCCTTGTAGAAGGTCCCACACGAGTTTTAAACCGATGTCTTTACTTAAGAATTTCCGGAGAAATTCAATAAGTTTGAGAAGGAACTCACTCGGGTTTTAATCTGATGTCTTGTAAAAGGTCCCACACGGGTTTTAAACCGATGCATTTACTTAAGAATTTTCGGAGAAATTCAATAAGTTTGAGAAGGAACTCACTCGGGTTTAAAGCCAATGCCTTGTAGAAGGTCCCCACACGGGTTTTAAACCGATGCCTTGTAGAAGGTCCCACATGGGTTTTAAACCGACGCCTTTACTTAAGAATCTCCGGAGAAATTCAATAAGTTTAAGGAACTCACTCGGGTTTTAATCCGATACCTTGTAGAAGGTCCCACACGGGTTTTAAACCGATGCCTTTTCTTAAGAATTTCTGGAGAAATTCAATAAGTTTGAGAAGGAACTCACTCGGGTTTTAAGTCGATGCCTTATAGAAGGTCCCACACGGGTTTTAAGCCGATGCCTTGTAGAAGGTCCCACACGAGTTTTAAACCGATGCCTTTACTTAAGAATTTCCAAAGAAATTCAATAAGTTTGAGAAGGAACTCACTCGGGTTTTAATCAATGCCTTGTAGAAGGTCCCACACGGGTTTTAAACCGATGTCTTTACTTAAGAATTTCCGGAGAAATTCAATAAGTTTGAGAAGGAACTCTCTCAGGTTTTAAGCCGATGCCTTGTAGAAGGTCCCACACGGGTTTTAAACCGATGCCTTTTGATTTTATCGCTGGATCTGATCTTGAGTGTTGCGTGATGCCCCCAATCGAAAGACAGTATGTTGAAAACTAAGAATTGTTTTGACTGAGTTGAATTTTGTTACATCATGAATGAAAATGATAATCTCTTCAAGGATAATATTTCTTCAAGTGCCTAGCATTCCACGAACGATCCAACTCTTTCTGAGTTGTCATGTTCTTTAGCTTATAAGCTCCCGAACTGACCGGTTTAATAACCATATATGGGTCTTCCTATGAAGGGTCCAATTTCCTCTGATGGCGTGGATCTAAAGCTAAGGTATTTTTCAATACCAAATCTCCTGCTATGTATCGACGATTCTTCACTCGAGAATTATAATGTGATGCTATCCTTAGTAGATAATGTTGAGTTCGTGCTATTGCTTTTGCACGAACTTCATCTAACAAGTCAAGGCTATCTAGCAATCCTTGTTCGTTGGCTTTTTCTAACTCTCTTTCCCGTAGTGTTCCAGCCATTACCTCAACAGGTGCCAACGCTTTAGATCCATAAGCCGATTTAAAAGGAGTTTCTCCTGTGGGTGTTCAAACCGTAGTACGATAGGCCCACAGTACGTTGTGCAATTCTTCGACCAATAAGGCTTTATCAACTTCGAGTCTTCTCTTTATTCCCCCTCAAGTAATGTTCAGTTTGTAACCTCTACTTGGCCGTTGCTTTGGGAGTATGCCACTGATGACATACGATGCTCGATCAAATAAATTCAGCAAAATTGTTCAAATTATGAGTTATGGAATTGAGTGCCATGATCGGTCACGATTATTTTTGGCATCCTGAACCGATATATGATTGACTCGAGCACAAACTTCTCCACCTTTCTTTCAGTAATGGTTGCCAAGGCACTAGCCTAGACCCATTTGGTGAAGTAGTCAATCGCCACTATGAGATATTCCCTTCCGCCCGACGCCTTGGTGAATTTTTCCATGATATCGATTCCCCACATCGCGAAAGGGATGGGGTCTAGAATCGAAGTCAAGGTTTTAGCTGGGCATTTAGATATCGTAGCATGGATTTGGCAATTGCTACACCGACGAACTTATTCCATATCAACTTGCTGAAGCTTAGGCCAATATAAACCGAGCCTCAAAATTTTGTGTGCCAGGGCCCGACCGCCCATGTGAGCACCACAAATTCTTTCATGTACTTCGGCCAGAGCTAATTCCGATCCTTCGGGACCCAAGCATCTCAAGGGGTCTGGAATAAGATCTTCTGTATAGCCTTCCGTTTTGCATAATGAATCGTGTTGATCGCACCTTGATTAATCTTGCTTCTTTCGGAATTTCTGACAATTTATCATCTCTCAAATATTCTACGATCGGATCCATCCAGCAACGCTCTGCTTCAATATAGGATATCTCCTTTTCCTGATAACTTGGGAAAGTTACTTCTTCTATGTAGACCGAATGGTCTAAATTCTTTTCTTTGGCATTGGCTAATCTTGATAGCTCATCTGCCATTGTATTTTCCTTTCTTGGAATCTCACATACTTTCAGATTCTTGAATTATTTCTTCAATGCTTCCACAATCTCTTGATACTTTTGTAATCGGGGTTCTTTAACGCCATACTCCCCTTGTACTTGATTGACAATAAGCTGTGAATCATTAAAAATAGTCACGTCTGCTATCGCCAATGCTTTTGACAATCGAAGTCCAGCTATTAGGGCCTCGTACTCTGCCTCATTGTTACTTGCTTCGAATGCGAATCTTAATGCATATTGAATAATAAAACATGCTGGATTTTTCAGAAGAATTCCAGCTCCTGCTCCTTGCTTATTACTCGAACCATCCACGTATACCTCCCAAATGGTTGGAATAGTGGGTTCGGCAATTTCCTCCACCGGTGCAGTAGTCTCTACTACAAAATCGGCTAATGCTTGGGCTTTAATTGTCGTTCAAGGCTTAAAGCTTACTAGGAACTCGCTGAGTTTGACCGACCAACCTACCATTCTTCCAGACAAATAATGTTTACGAAGAACTTTACAAAGGGGAAAAGTGGTAAATACCTCGATTGGATGAGCTTGAAAGTATGGCCGTAGTTTTCTAGCTGCTATCATAAGAGCCAGAGTCTGCTTTTCGATCTGAGTATCGTGTCTCCGCGTCAAGTAGTACGTGGCTGACATACTAGATTGGCCACTGTTTTTTGTCTTTTTCCCAAACGAGTACTGCACTTACCGCAAAAGGGGATGCTGCTAAATATAGTTGTAAAATTTCTCCCTTCTCGGGTCGGGACTATAGCAGTGGTCTTCCCAATGTTTCCTTCAGATCTTCGAAAGCTTTCTAACACTCCTCAGTCCATTTTGCCTCCTTACTGCCCCTCAAGTCTTTGAGTGCTTTGAAAAAATGTAGGCACTTTTCTCCTGACTGTGAGATGAAACGATTCAATGCGGCTACTCTCCTCGTTAAGCATTGCACATCCCCAACAGTCTTGGGGGCTTTCATATCAATCAAAGCTTGTATTTTTGGCTGGATTAGCCTCAATACCTCTTTGTGATACCATAAAGCCCAAAAACTTGCCCAACGATACTCCGAAGGCGCACTTTTCCGGATTCAGCTTCATTTGATATTTTCGTATTACTGAAAATACTTCTGCTAAATCTTCAATGTGCTTTTTTCTCACAGTGCTTTTCACCAGCATATCGTCAACATACGCCTCCACGTTCTTCCCAATCAAGTCTTTAAAGATTTTGTTGACAGCCCTCTGATAAGTGGCCCCTGCGTTTTTCAGGCCAAACGGCATAACTTTATAATAAAAACTCTCACGATCAGTCATGAAAGCTGTAAACTTCTCGTCCTCCTTGTTCATGAGGATCTGGTTGTATCCTGAGTATGCATCCATGAAACTTAATGTTTCATTTCCTGTTGTTGCGTCTATCAACAGATCAATCCTGGACAACGGGTAACAGTTTTTAGTGCAAGCTTTGTTGAGATCTATGTAATCTATACACATCCTCCACTTTCCATTCGCCTTTTTGACCATTACCACGTTGGCCAACTAGATTGGGCATTCAATGGATTCAATGAAACCAGAGTTCTTCAACTTTTCAACCTCGCTCTGAACAGCCTCGTACTTTTCTATGGAGAAATTTCTTCTCTTCTGAATAACTGGTTTCACCTTTGGATCAATCCAAAGTTTGTGCTCTGCAAATTGCCGACCAATTCCTAGCATGTCGTCCGCAGACCACGCGAACACATCGCTATTTTGTTGAAGAAAAAACTTCAACTCCTTTTTGAATTCTTCCAACTGCTCAGATCCGATATAAGAAATTCTTTTTTCATCATCGGGATACAGCTGGACTTGTTCCAACTTTTTACCAGCTCAGGCCTTTGCATTTCTGCCTCGTCCCGATCATCTCGTACTTTAACGCGGTTACCTTTCTTGGGCCCTCCTTATCCTTCAAATATGCTACATAGCATTGTCGAGAGATTCTTTGGTCAGATGAGACTTGACCGATCCCCATCTCTATCAGGAATTTTACTTTTAGATGCTTTGTTGAAACGATAGCACCTAACTTTGATAAGGATGGCCTTCCGAGGATGGCATTATAAGCCGGAAGCTCTCAAACCACCAAGAAGTTTACCCGAATGGTAGCCTCCTTGGGGAAGCTTCCAATTGAGCTTCCGCTATTGCGGACGATCCCACAAAGCCATACAGATGCATGGATGACGGCTCCATCAAGTCTTCATCCACTTTAAGCTTTTGATAAGCTGCATAAGATAAAAGGTCTGCAGCAAACCCGGTGTCAACTAACACCCTATGTACTTCACGACGCGCAATTTTTACCTTGATGACTATGGCATCATCATGAGGTAAACAGACGCCTCTTTCATCTTCTTCGCCGAAGGGGATCAAACCCTCACCATTCTGGCATTTTACACTTCGCGTTTCACCAGTCCCAACAAACTTGGATTTGGCTTTCAACTTCCGGAGTGACTCAAGTTTGGGACCTCCAAATATTGTTAGTATGGGTGACCGAGTGGCATTGATCACCTTCTTACCTTTTTTAGATTTTGGAGCCTCCGTCGGTTGTTCTGGACTAACCGAGCGGTCCCTTTTGTTACCTGTGTCTCGTTGTTCCGTTCGTTTTACTCTAACGAAATTGGACAAATGCCCTTAAAATATCAATCTCTCAATATCTGCCTGTAAATGTATGCAATCATTGGTACAGTGACCGTAATCCATGTGGAAACAACAATACCTCTCTCGATCTTGCTCCCCAGGCTTGGTGGGAAGCTTTGGAGGCTACTTCAAGATATTATGTTTCTTGATAATATTTAAAATATCAGCCTGAAGAGTATTTAATGGAGTATACTCACTTTTACCGGGAGATCTTTGGCGCCACGCCTGGTGAGGCTTCCCGACTCGATCACGAACATTATGTTTCGGCTTCTGCTTGTTCTCAAAAGCCTTCTGTTCTTATGTAGAGGCTTTATTATCCCCCTGCCGTGCATCTAGGATCTCTGTGACCTCTGCCTGCTTTTGGCTTTTTTGCACCAGTTCAGCATAAGTGGTAGGCATATCTTGAAGTAATAACTCCAAAAGTCGTCGGTTAGTGAATCCAGTGAACAAAGCAGTTTTAGCCACTTGCTCATCTAGATTCTCTATCTCCATTGTAACCCTGTTAAATCTTTTTAAGTATTCTCGAATTGATTCACTTTTTCCTTGTCTGATAGCGAACAAGGTCTCCTCGATCTTTTTGATTTGGATTCTGCTTTGGAATAGCCCTCTGAATTTGCGTGCCAATTCTTCAAAATCTACGATCTTCCTAGACGGGAGATTGGAAAACCACTTCTGTGCTGCTCCCGTCAAGGATGAACCGAAAACCCTGCAAAGGATTTCTTTGGAATTACCCGCAACAGCCATAGTCTGCTGATAATAACTGATGTGAGCAGTCGGATCTCCCGAACCATCAAACGTTGAAAAAGTCGGCAAATGGAAATTGTGAGGAAACTGATATCCAGCTATAAGCCCGACAAACGGAGTTTTTCGAATAACCGAATAAATATCATCGGTTACCCTCCCTCTCGCCAATTGTCCGAGCTTTTGATTTATATTGGCCAATTCTTGACCAATGTGTTGACCAATCTCCGACGACACAATCATTCTCTTGAGCAGCACGATCATTCTCTCAAGCAACACGTCTGATAGTTGGTGAGTGAGTGAATACTCCTGCACCCAACCTTGTATTTGAATCTGTCGTACTTCCTTGCGGCCGGTCGAACCGATCGTCTAGCCTAGGGAGTTCTCTAGTTCTCCTAGGTTCTCTTTCTCGCCACCAATTGCCTTCTCGAAAATTTCGACTGACATTCTGTTCATCAATCAGTCGCTGCTCCTGCTGTAATGCGTGTCTTTCCGCATCACGGTGATCAGGCGCTTGCGGTGCAACCACTTGTCTGGTTAGCACACTAAGTGCCTGACTTACCTCCAACATCTGGAGTTTCAGTTGATCTAGTTGATACTGGAGTGGATCCGGAGGATTATTACCTCCTTGACCACCATCTTCCCGCACTTCATGGGGTCGATTTCCTTCTGGAATATCTGGATTATTTACTCCGGGAATTTGGACGCCAGCATCCCGCTAGGCCGCAGAAGCCGCTGCTGCTGCTGCTACTACCGATAATCTACTCACCATGGTTTTCTGAAATGTTTCCCACAGACGGTGCCAAATGATGTGTCCAAAATCTGCTCAACCCTTAGATCTCCTGAGAATGACCAGCAAAAACGAATGTCAGATGTGGCCCGACCGCTGGGATTGGGAGTCCACCTCCAAAGGCTAAGTCAGTTGATGAACTTAATCACAAACGGCTCTGTTAGAGCACAGAGCTAATGAATGAATAACAAGAATACGATTCAGATTATATCCGTCCCTCTACCTTGTGAGTAGGTGATGTCTTATATAGTGTACCTTCGAATCTCCTTCGTTGGATGTATTTTAGCCTTCTTCAAATAGTCGTTGGATCTTAACAGATAGATCCGTTGAGTGATAGATCTCTACTAGTTTGGACTAGTAGATGACTCCTTTGATAATACAATCGTTATATGGTAGTTATCCATATAATAGCGATGAGTGACAGACGCCAAATGCTGCTAGCCATCTCTAGGTTGATTAACCTAATATGATTGTATCGGATTAGGGCATGCTTGTGATTGAGTTAGTTTTCTTCCTCAGCAAGCTATCTCCCGAACCCGGCTCGCTCGGAAGCTAGTCGATCCCTTTTGTCCCGACCGGAGTCGAGGATCGAACCAAGTTTGAAACAGGTTCGGTTATATTTTCTCCATATCAAATGATGTTCATTGTCTTCTCGGTTCTGCACTTGAGAGGGAAACGGTTAGCAACACCTTCCACCAAATGCATGCCATCGATCTCAAATTGATCAGAATTAAGAGCTTTAGAGATAAAGTAATTCAGGTCATACGTAATCACCACTATGCCATCGACTACCAACCCAACAAGGTGTATTTGATATTTTCCTTTGTCTTCCATCTTCCCGCTTGAGAGAGAGATTTTCTCCTTAGGTCGAATGGGTAATTCAAGTTCTGCAAAATCGAAGCCCGGCCTATCCGAGATAAGGGTGTCAATTGCGTACCGAAACTGTTTAACCGTACCGAATTGCGCCATCTAAAACTGCACCGTACCGTACCATTCAAAATTCGGTATGGTACATACCGAAACCAATTTCTTCGGTATGATTCCGGTTTTAGGTACTCATATCGTCGGTACGTACCGAAACCGTACCGAATTGGTACCGTACCAAATTAAGAGATATAAATTATAATTTTACAATTAAAACACTTAACCTTTTCCCTATCCCTAATTCCCTATTTTAATTTTTCGTTTCATCATTCACTCTTCTTAGATTTACTTGTTTTGTCTCTATTAATTATATTTATTTGCTTTATCTATGTTAATTTCAAATTATATCGATTGGTTGATCACAATTTCATTAGGATTTTAATGAACTAATCACAAAAGTGGCATAAGTTCATTTGTACCAAAATTGTACCGTACTAAATACCGTGTTTAAACCGTTTTCTCGTACCGAACTGTTTTTGTAAATACCGAAACCGTACCATACCGTTTAAATTCGGTACGGTACGGTTCTGATTTTCGATATTCAAAGTTGGTACCGTAACGAATTACCGAAACCATACCAATTAAAACCCTTTATCTGAGGAGAAAGGAGTGGAGGAGGAGCAACGTGAGGAATACATAGCTTTAGAAGGATCACACAATCTTGAGAAAAACTGTTGTTTACGGTGGAAGTCTAATAGACAGAGCTCACATACCTCAGCTCCCAGTACTGTTTGTGAACACTTAGGTCGTACCCTAGAAGAATATAAAGAGGAGATAAGAAGAATAACCCCATAGATCGACCAACACTTAACAAATGCATGAACATGCACCGTCCATACAGACCAAATAGCGTGAGTACTACCACGTATAATCCTGCTAGAAGACTTGCACCCAACAGGCTGTGTAATCAAAGATTGAATTCCATCAATTACAGCCCATATACGATGGCCTTGTTTCTTCCGTCACAGATTATCCACCAATGTAGAGAAAACCCGGTTAGACAATGCAAACTCTACATGCCGTTTTGAAATGAGAAACTGAATGATAAGACATACCTGTAGAGTGTTTGCCACCCAATAACATGCCGATTGACAGATCTGAGTAAATACTTCAGAGAGAGCTTCAAGATCGCGCCACCCAACATCAATTTGAATTGCATGCAACCACAAAAAGCGGAGACACCATGCTTGAGATTGCAAACTTGAGATTGCAGACGGGATTATCCCTTTCCCGTCAAGAAAAATGAATAGAAGGATACTATCGACACCTTGCTACCATGCGGAGATGGGATATTCAGATAAACGAATTAGATGCCACCGCAGAGAGAATTGGACGATGCTAGATCCATGTTTAGAGAGGAAGAAAACGTGAAGAGAACAGTTAGGGAGGAGGGGGGAAGAATATATATATGTCGGCATCGTCTTCCTGAAACTCGAACCCTACTTCCCTAGAGACTTCCTCTCTAATGCTCATGTTTCTCTCTCTCCACCTTTTCTTGGTAAAACTCTTGTTAGGCATATGTTCCGCAACTCAAACCAGTGGACATAAGTTTTGAACAGAATCAGAAGTCCATTTTTAATTGATACCGCTCCGCAAGATTTTCAAATGACAAACTACAAAATTACATATCTATTGCGTGTAGACCTTCTTCGAGAGGACTTCTCCCGCCGAATACAAGTATCTAAGATTCCTACAATCACAAAGAAAATAAGAGCGGGCCGACCTGGTGTTGGTCGGGGAACCGCCTCCGACGCCCAAATTAGTCTAGGCAACAATAGAACGCCTTGAGAGGGTTCTCAAGGCGTAGAGACTAATAGTAAGCTGAATCTCGTACCTTTCTCATCTTAGGATGGAGGTTATATAGAGGTTACCTGAAGGCGGCATCTCCATGAATTTCGCCCATTTAGTTGAAGAGTGGGCAAATGGCCTTAAGAAGCACGTTGCCTTCTTTGGCGGGCCTAATAGAGCCGTTATTCCCTTATCCACTTCCCCAAGTCTCGGAGTGGATGTGATGGGTAGTTATCTCTAACTGACCATTTTGACTTGGTCATCTTCAACGTTACTCTTGGACTCAGCATTGAGCATCCTCTCTTTTTACGAACCTATTTCAAGTATGAGTGGATACCTTAAGAAGGTGTTATCCAACTACCCAAGTGGGCGTGTGTTTCCTCCTGAGGAGGATTCTTCAAGAATTCCCCAAGAGGGTGATATCCCAACCCGAGTGGATGTGTGTTTCCTCCCGAGGGGGGTTCTTCAAGGATTCCCCAAGGGGGTGACATCCACAATCCGAGTGGATGTGTGTTTCATCCCAAGGGTGGTTCTTCAAGGATTCCCCAAGGGGGTGATATCCACAACCCGAGTGGATGTGTGTTTCCTCCCGAGGGGCTCTTCAAGTCCTCCCGAAAGGGTGATACACACTTACCCAAGTGGGTGTGTGTTTCCTCCCAAGGGGGCTCTTCAAGTCTTCTCTAAGGGGTGATACACACTTACCTGAGTGGGTGTGTGTTTCCTCCCAAGGGGGCTCTTCAAGTCCTCCCAAAGGGGTGATACACAGTTACCCAAGTGGGTGTCTTTCCTCCCGAGGGGGTTCTTCAACTCCTCCCGAAGGGGTGATACACACTTACCTGAGTGGATGTGTGTTTCCTCCCGAGGGGGTTCTTCAACTCTTCCCTTGGGGGTGATATTCACCTACCCGAGTGGGTGTGTGTTTCCTCCCGAGGGGGTTCTTTAACTCTTCCCATGGGGGTGCTATTCACCTACCCGAGTGAGTGTGTGTTTCCTCCCGAGGGGTTCTCGGGTTACATATCCACAAAAGAGCCCCCCCATTCCATGCGATTGGCTTCTCAAACGTGTGGAATGCTTCTCTAACAACACTTTTGATTCAAGCTTTTATCTAGAGACCCTCAGGTAAATGTTACCCAAGAGACCCAAAAGTCATTTCTCCAAAAGCTATCTTCAAACGCTACGATTCTTAATCCGTAACCGTTACGTCCATTAATTGTAACGTTTCTTCGTTACAACTTGCGGTAGCCCAAAGGTTGCTTGATCTCAATCGTCGCATCCCTTGACACTTAGTTGTTAGATCACGACCTCTCTTCTTCTTGCCTCCGTTATAGAGGTGTTAGCGTCTGCCATTTTCATTTGAAACATTTGTTGCTCCGAGTCTCTTCAATTGCCCGATTGACTTCATTCTCTTCAACTAGCTCACCAATCAATAAATCTTCTTTCCTTCCTTGTTTTGCTTAGATTTGTTTGAATTCCAATTGTCTCTAGATTGTCTCATCGAGTCAAGAAGCCCCTAGCCGAGTTCTCTGAGAGATGCTATTGCCTCTATTAAGGGTGTTATGCACTTAAGGTCGTTCCGCCCACTTAACCCTTGACAGTACCGAGCCTCTTGAAGAAGAAGAAACTAGAAATGGCTTCAAGAAGAAGACTTCAATAGTTCTAGAGACTCCAAAAAATGAGCAAGAAGCAAATATGGTTGAGGCGATCCTTCGTCTTCCCGAGAAACAAGATCAATCTCTTTTGTTGATCTCTTGAAGAAAAACTTGTTTTGCTTCCTTGCTTTCTTTTGGTAATTTTGGTGATCACGCCCAAATGTTTTGAAGTAAATGAAAAAATTGATGACGTTACCCTTTACCCTTCAACGTTGTGTGATAAATGGCTAATCACTAAGGCATTATGGTTCTTTTTCTTTTATTGATGATGCCTTCCCGAGTGGCCCCCCGAGCGTAATGCGCTTAGTTGAAGAATTATCATGGGTCTTATCCTTTTGAAGTAGCTCTAGGGTTCTTAAGTTTAAGAGCTCTTTTGGGTTCTTCGTAAGGGAGAACGCTATCAGGTTCAAGAACTCATCTTAAGTTCAAGAACTCTCTTAGGTTCTTCTAAAGGGAGAACGCTCTTGGGTTCAAGAACTTAAGTTCAAGAACTCTCTTGGGTTCTTCTAAAGGTAGAACGCTCTTGGGTTCAAGAACTCTCTTTGGTTCTTCTTTTCTTGAAGAACGCTCTTGGGTTCAATAACTTAAGTTCAAGAACTCTCTTGGGTTCTTCTAAAGGGAGAACACTCTTGGGTTCAAGAACTTATTTTAAGTTGAACTCTCTTGGGTTTCTTCTTTTCTTGAAGAACGCTCTTGGGTTCAAGAACTTATCTTAAGTTCAACAATTCTCTTGGGTTCTTCTAAAGGGACAACACTCTTGGGTATAAGAACTTATCTTAAGTTCAAGAACTCTCTTGGGTTCTTCTTTTCTTGAAGAACACTCCTGGGTTCAAGAACTTAAGTTAAGTTCAAAAACTCTCTTGGGTTCTTCTAAAGGGAGAACGCTTTCGAGTTCAAGAACTTATCTTAAGTTCAAGGACTCTCTTGGGTTCTTCTTTTCTTGAAGAACGCTCTTGGGTTCAAGAACTTAACTTAAGTTCAAGAACTCTCTTGGGCTTTTCTAAAGGGAGAACGCTCTCGGGTTCAAGAACTTATGTTAAGTTCAAGAACTTTCTTGGGTTCTTCTTTTCTTGAAGAACGCTCTTGGGTTGAAGAACTTAACTTAAGTTCAAGAACTCTCTTGGGTTCTTCTAAAGGGAGAACGCTCTTGGGTTCAAGAATTTATCTCAAAGTTCAAGAACTCTCTTGGGTTCTTCTAAAGGGAGAATGCTCTCGGGTTCAAGAACTCTCTTGGGTTCTTTTCTTGAAGTGAATTCTTCACTATGAATCTCTTCATGGAAAAAATGAATATTGGAGATGGAAACGTAGACTTTATTAAAAATCAAATGGTTGCACGATTTGCGAAGCAAAAGCTAAATGTCTTGATTAATTCTACTGATAGAATTTTCGAAGATTCGTGGAAGTGCAAGATCCGTCTATTCGTTCTTCTGTAACTGAACTCTTGAGCTTTTAAGTCCCTTATTTTGCCTCCTTCTCGATGACATATGGCCCTTCCCAAGTGGCTGAGAGCTTTCCTTGGTTTCTTGGATCAGAGGCTGCTACTTTGAGAAGCACTAAGTCACATGGACGTCACCTCTTGTTCTTCACTCGAGTATTGAAGTACTCGACTACTCGACTTTGGTATCTTTGCATAGCTTCTTCCCCACGAATATTTGAGCTTTGACCTCGCTCTCCATAATTCTTTTTCTCATTCTCGACCTTTGTGGTTTCTTCTCGGGCTTCAATAACTTCTGCAATCGTTGCTTGCTTTTGACATTTCTTGAGAAGGGCTCCATAAGTCTTAGGCTTGTCTTGAAATAACACCTCTAGCAAGCGTCGTTGAGTTATCCCACTCCATAATGCATTGTACGTCATCGTATCATTCAGCTCTTCCACTTCAATAGCCACTTTATCAAATCTCAAGAGATGGTCTCGAACAGTCTCATTCCGCTTTTGTCTAGTGGCGAAGAGGCTATCCGCCGTCTTCTTTCTCCAATACAACTTCCGAACTAGGCAATGAACTTTCTCTCAAGTTCTCTAAAGTTTCGGATAGATCTTGGCCTTAGGCTAGAAAACCACTTTATTGTTGGCCCCTTGAGAGAAGCCGAAAAAGTTCAGCATAATAACTCATCTTCTCGGCCAATCACAACCATGGTAGACTTTAAATAGCTAATATGTTCACGAGGATTAGACTTACCTTCAAAAGGAGTGAACGTTGGCATAATGAAATTGCGTGGAAGAGGTGCTCTCATGACTTCCTCAGAGAAAGGTTCTCTATCAACCACATCATAGTCGTCATCTTGGTCCCAATCATCAAGCTTTTTCTCCAAGTCTTCTAATCTTCTTTGAAGACCATGTGCATCTTGACGCCCTTGTGGAGACCGAATACTTTCAAGATCTGAATATTGGGAAGTAGGCCAATGAGAAGATCTTGTTTGGCTGGTTGAGCCTCTTGGGTTATCCAACCTTACATCCCTTCTTCCTTGGCTTTTGCCCTCTTGTTCACAAACTCTTTCATTTGGACGTCTCCTTGGTAAATCTTGAGTTTGCCTGACCCCGGCCAAATGATTGAACACACTTCCCCGAGTTTGATTTCTTGGGAGGTGGTTCTTCAATATGAATTCCTTGAGTTCTTTCTTCAACACGCTCGTTCAAATGCCTAGGCCTCCTTTGATTATGCCCTTCCCGAACCTCATTCTCTGGTCGATGTCTAACCTAAGTATGTCAAGTGGCTTCACGCCTTCTTCCTTCTTGAATATTTTGAGAGAGTCCTAGTGCCACCCCGACTTGATGAACTAAGCCTCGAACAACGCCTTGGAGTTCCAACATTTGTTGCTGCACTTCCCTTTGCATGTTTTGTATATTGGCTATTGTTGCTGGAATTGGGGGTTGATTTGAACCTCCTTCTCCAAATGGAGTTGGTAAGGTTCTCGAAGGAATCTCTGGAATTCCTTCTTGACCTTCCTCTTGAATTGGAATTTGTTGATTAGAAGAAAGGAGAACCTGCTCTTGAACACGTTCTTCCCGCTCGATCTCCATCTCCCTTTCTCTTCCACGAAGAGTAACTTGATTGGAACTCGACACATGGTTGGTGGTGCGTCTCACCACGACTTTTCGTGACGATTCCCACAAACGGCGCCAATTTGTTGCGTCTAGACCTTCTTCGAGAGCCGGATAATTGGATGAGCTCTTGAAGACTTCTCCCGCCGAATACAAGTATCTAAGATTCCTGCAATCACAAAGAAAATAAGAGCGGGCCGACCTAGTATTCGTTGGGGAACCGCCTCCGACGCCTAAGTTAGTCTAGGCAACAATAGAATGCCTTGAGAAGGTTCTCAAGGCGTAGAGACTAATAGTAAGTTGAATCTCGTAAATTTCTCATCTTAGGATGGAGGTTATATAGAGGTTACCTGGAGGCGGCGGCGTCTCCATGAATTTCGCCCATTTAGTTGAAGAGTGGGCGAGTGGCCTTAGGAAGCACGTTCCCTTCTTTGGCGGGCCTAATAGAGCCGTTATTCCCTTATCCACCTCCCCAAGTCTCGAAGTGGATAATGATGGGTAGTTATCTCTAACTGGCCCTTTTGACTTGGTCGTCTTCGACGTTATTCTAGGACTTAGCATTGAGCATCCTCTCTTTTTACGAACCTATTTCAAGTCTGAGTGGATTCCTTAAGAAGCTGTTATCCAATTACCCAAGTGGGCGTGTGTTTCCTCCCGAGGGGGGTTCTTCAAGGATTCCCCAAGGGGATGATATCCACAACCCGAGTAGATGTGTGTTTCCTCCCGAGGGGGGGGTTTTTCAAGGATTCCCCAACGGGGTGATATCCACAACTCGAGTGGGTGTGTTTCCTACTGAGGGGCTCTTCAAGTCCTCCCGAAGGAGTGATACACACTTACCCAAGTGGTCTGTGTTTCCTCCCGAGGGGGCTCTTCAAGTCTTCCCGAAGGGATGATACACACTTACCCGAGAGGCTGTGTGTTTCCTCCCGAGGGGGTTCTTCAACTCCTCCCGAAGGGATGATATACACTTAACCGAGTAGCTGTGTGTTTCCTACCGAGGGGGTTCTTCAACTCTTCCCTTGGGGGTGATATTCACCTACCCGAATGGGTGTGTGTTTCCTCCCGAGGGGGGTTCTTCAACTCTTTCCTTGGAGGTGATATTCACCTACCCGATTGGGTGTGTATTTCCTCCCCAAGGGATTTTTCAACTCTTCCCGTGGGGGTGATATTCACCTACCCGAGTGGGTGTGTGTTTCCTCCCGAGGGGGTTCTCAAGTTACATATCCACAACAATATCCAATTCTAGTAATAACAAGTTTCTACTCGCAGATTCCAGTTTGCAGTTTCACAAATCCAAGTAACAATAATCAAATGTGAGTTTTTTTCAAACTACATTTGAGAATTTGACTTGACTGGGTTGCAAATGAACATGAGGAAAAGACGGGGGCTTGGAAAGAAATAAATCGAAATGGAAAATATTGTCAACATTATTACATGGTTGTATAACTAACCTCAAATCAATCTAGGTTTATAATTTTAATTAGAGAAAAATAGTTATCCAAAAGTAAAGTCCACAACAGTAATCTCATGAATATATTTCTCCTTCCCAAATTAGAAGACATCTTACTCCCTTAATTAATTAAGGGAGTAGAGAATACTTAAGTTGAAATGCAACTGCCAAACTGAAGATTTGGTTCAAGCACATTATGTCATACACAGTGAAGTAACAACTCCATCCACACACACAGAGAGAAGAGAAAACACAGTTGTTAAAAAATGCCTCTCAGAAATGATGCTCCGGTTGTACTTCACAAATTTGCACAAGTAAATAGTTGAAAGGTTGATAGGGCTTTAGTCCATTTGAAGTCAGTAAGGCTGCGTTTGTTTGCAAAGGTGGGGTGGGAAAAAAAGGTGGGAAAAAAAGGTGGAAAAAAAAGGTGAAAAAAAAAACATGTGGGTCCTATGTGTAGTGGGGTGAGGGAGAAGAAAAGGAAATGAAAGGATTTTGTAAAAAAGTGATAGTGGTGGGTCCCATTTTTACTTTTCCTAACTTTCCCACAAAGTCCTACAAAATATGTGGGGTTTTAAAATGGCTTGAAGTAGAAAAGTTTGGCTGCCACATCAGCAGACAAGTTTCTTTGATTCAGGGAAACTTGTCTCTCACTTTTCCACCCCAAGCAACCAAACAATCTACCATTTTGGAATTTAAGAGAAAAGTAAGAAATATGCATTATTTTCAAGAATTTTCCCACCCACCTTTATTCCAACAAACAAACGCAGTCTAACATAAGAATGGGCTGTCACAGCATCCTACCCGCCAGGAGGGGTTTCCATTCACACATCGAGGAGAGATGCACAAGTTTACCTACCAAAAAAAAAAAAAAAAGAAGAAGAAAGAAAGAGGAGAGATGCACAATAAATGAAATAAGAACAAATAGAAAATTCTGCTCTCTTACACACACCGTACCGCCTATATAAAGTAAAAAATAAAAAAATAAAAGCTAACCACTTCACAGCAAGGGGCTTTGGTGGGTCTGGGAAGGATCCTTAACCCTGTCTCCCGGGTTCAAAACTTGAAGCCATGGGCAAGCATTGAACAGGTAAACAATCGACCATCACGCCATACACAACTTTCAAAGAAGATGCACTGGTTTGTTAAGCTTCTTGTAATTGAATTAGTCAAAGTACCTTGGTTGCAGTTCCATGATAAGAAACCAAAGACTAAATCAAGGCAAAACTCTCTCGTCAATTGCACTCTGAAACAGATGAAGTGTCAAATCTTTCACCACTTGCATGAAAAGGGCCTAAAACAAAGTCAGCAGTGAGAAGGGTAACACAGTTCCACCTATACCATTCCAACTACAACCATAAGAAATGAAGATAATTTAATCCCACTTCCCATAGTAGATGAATTAATTTCCTGTATTGAACTTAAAATATCTATAGACATGCATGCAATCAAACTTACTCTAATCATTTGAATGAAAAATGTATAATCTCTTCAAACTTGCCAGAGTTAACGAGTTAATTTCCTGTATTGAATCAAATACCTACAAACATGTATGCAATCAATTTATTCCTGTTATTTAAAATGAAAAAGAAGAAACATTTTTCCCATAACTCCTAAGGAAGCCAACGTCATATTTATATGATCTACCACGATTAAAACCACAATTGGCACAAACAAAAACAACACAACAATTCATTCAAAAAAGAAAACCATAAAAACCAATTAAATGCATCCGTTCCAAAACAGTATGTCATTTACCTGTTGGTACACCAAAACAAAAAGAATAGGAGACACAGCGAGAATGAAAAGTTTCATGTTTTCTAGAGACGCAGTTGTTTTAAGTCAAAAATATAATATAGAGCCCAAGAAACAAAGGAAAAATGCTGCTCAATAAGTAAGCGTTTCAAGTCTCACTCAAAGTAGACGAAGAGTATTACACAAAAGTGAAACTTAGAAGCCAAACAAGTAGAAAAGGAGAACACAGAGAAAATTTCCGAGATCCTTCCACCACTCACATACAGAAAATGTTCTCCTCCGCCCTTTCCCCAATATCACAAAGAAACGACAACAAAAACATGAAATACTAGCATGCAAACGAATATCTAAAATAAATAAGAACACATCCAGATCATAACCCACCTCGAACCCAGTTGGACACCAGAACCTGAGTGATCTGATCATCACACTCCGAAATCTTGATCTTTTCCTTCATTCTCCATATTATGGCTTCTAAATTTATCTGACCTGATCTAAACAGAATTCAAGAACCGAATCAACATCAAGGCTGTGAATCAGCCTTCCTTGCTTGACCCTCTCCATCTCTCACCTCCAAAAGCCTTCCAGCCTCCTCATCTGCCTGAGCAGCCTTCTTCTGAGCTTCCTTGGCCTTGAGTGCCTGCAACTTTGAGTGGTTATAGTAACCAACCCCCAAGAAAGCGAGCCCATACCCGAATAGATTAATCGGAGTGACCGTATCTTTAATGACAGACCACGAGAAAGCAATCAGAAGCCAATCTTTGACAACCCCAGCTACATTCATTGTCAGAGCCGACGTCTTGCCGACTAGCAAGAATACGGCAAGATTCAAGGCAAAGGCGCACAAGGCATTGGTACCGAAGATTGGCCAATCAAAGTGGAAACTTGAGGTTTGCTTGAGGATAGGGAACTCAACGAGCAGCCATGGAACGCAGAGGAAAACGAGGCAGCAAGGAGCGACGTAGTAGAGGGAGGTAATAGGATTGAGAGTGATTCCCTTGGAGGTGAGCAAGATCTGGATCATCACAAGACGTGTGGCTTCGAAGAGAACCGCGGCGAGTTGCAGAATAACGCCCCAGGTGTCAAATCGAGCCTCACCATAGGCGGCGACGGCGACACCGAACGAGATTGAAATCATATTCGCCATGGATTCAGTTTTGAATGTCTCTTTCTTTAACAGAACGCCGATGGAGTATACAGCAACCGGCATCAGAGCTTTGAGCATCTGAATGAAGGAAACAGAGAGATAGATGTAAGCGGAGTTAGAGAACCAGAGGCTGAGCGAGTAAAGAGCTCCGATTGGAACAACAGAGGAGAGGTACAGATCTCGAGACATGGTGACTGGTTCAACGAATTTGAAGACACGAACGAGGAGGAACGCTAACGATGAACAAAAGGTCATGTGAATCATGGTGAGAGAGATCGGGAATGGCCAATTGTACATCTTTTTGTCTAGGATGTACTTGTTGTACACGATTACAGTGAAACTCAGGAAGATCCATATGGCAACGTATGCGTAAGAAAGCAAAACCTTCTTCACCACACTCTCACTCAGAGAGCCTCCCTTCCCCATTTTTGAAGAAGAAGAATCACGAAACCCTAACCCTAGGGGCCAAAGCCTCTGAGACGGATTGCTTCAGAGATAAAAGGAAAATCTGTAGGTGAGCAGGGAAGTTGAGCAGGGAAGTTAAGCAGGGAAGAGTTATTCGAGGAAGACAGGATGAGATTTCTGGAGAATGAATCAGTCTTCCCCAAAGAGTTAAAAGTGATCGAACGAAGAAGCTACTTAGTCTGAATAAGAACAACAGAAATGGAGACGCCCCCAACCTCTCTCTCTCTCTCTGCGAAGACTCCTGAAAAGATTTTTAGGTGGGTTTGAGATAATATGAGACAAGTGGGTGGACGGATCTTGGAGAGGGAGAATTATCATCAGAGCATATTACCCAAAAAACCCGTTATGTTGGAAATTTGGGTTTTTGGGAATTCCCCGTTATCTCTGGAATTCTACCTAAGTACAGGTGTAAGTCAAAAGTGTGATTTGGGGCGGTTTTGATCTAGGCTTAACTCTTTTGGGCTGAAAAACATTCAATACAAATACAGCCCATTAACAAGATAATGGTTTCGGTACAGTGTTGATTTGGGGCACTCACTTGTTCAGGTTCTGATCGATGTATCGTCAGAAGATAAGAGTATAGACGCAACAAAAGCAAAACACTACTTTACAAACGGTGAAGACAAGAACGACTTGCAGATAGCGAAGACAAAGATGAAGCATGCTTGAGGGAATTAAATAGTCTCAGGGAGTGACGTGACGGTTGAAAACTCAAGTAGATCAAGGGTTAAAACAGAAAAGACGTTTCGAATTTTGAAAAAATGCAAGATCAACGGTCAGGAGATAACTACGCTTTAAATTTGAAACTTAAAAACTGAGCTGGTCCCAAGTTTCCACGTGGAGCATCGTGCACCTGATACGAGGATATTGCCAAATACCAACCGTCACACCAGTATTAAATAAAGAGAGTATTTCCAATTTCTTAGGAAGGACTGTTGGGTTATGAAAACCCACCAAATAGAACAATCAGCAAATAAGAGAAAAAAAGAACACAAGAATTTACGTGGAAAACCTTTAAAGCGAAAAAACCACGGACAAGAGAGAAAACTCCACTATAGATAAAGAAATTTACAAGAGGAAGATTTTGGGATGAATTACATGTGGAGGGGGAGGCATCCTTTTATAGCCTCTCCCCATCTTACCTTCTCCCACATCTACTCGAACTGGGACTAAAACTCTCAACAAACTCCCACTTCTTTTTGATATAGGATAACAACTCCTACTTCTACTAGATGTGGGACTAAGACTATACAACAATCTCCCACTTGGAGATTAGATTGATAACCAATTAATCTCCACACCATTTTCTATCTTGCCACCACCATGCTGTCTACGACTCTGTCAAGCCATATAAGGATCTATACCAAATGAACTTGTCAGTGTTGATTGTCTTTGTCAATGCATCTGCTAGGTTCTCTTTCGTGTGGATTTTTTGCATATCCACCCTTCCGTCTTCCACCACTTCACGAACAAAATGATATTGTACTTCTATGTGTTTTGTCCTGAAATGAAAAACTGGATTCTTTGCAATGTGCAAGGCACTCTAACTGTCACAATACAAGAGAATCTTCTCGTGTTTGTGCCCAAGTTCTTCCATGAATCTTCTTATCCAGATTGCTTCTTTACAAGCTTGTGTAGCTGCCATATACTCAGCTTCTGTTGTAGACAGTGCTACAGCTTGTCTGTAGTTTAGATACCTAGCTCACAACTCCTCCTGCAATTGTAAACACATAGCTAGTAGTGGATTTCCTTTTATCAAGATCACCTACAAAATTAGAATCAACAAATCCTCTGACAGTAAATTCAGATCCTCCATAAACATAAAGCAGCATCCGAGGTTCCTTTAACATATCTCAGGATCCTCTTCACAGTAATCCAATGCTCTCGTCCTGGATTCGCCATATGATGACTAACCACTCCCACTGCATGTGCAATGTTTGGTCTTGTACATATCATAGCGAACATCAGACTCCCCACTGCTGATGCATACGGTACTCGAGACATCTCCATCCTCTCTGCTTCATTGCTAGGACACATACTTGAGGATAATTTGAAATTAACAGGAAGCAGAGTAGAAACTGGCTTACAGTCTTGCATATTGAAGCGGCGCAGGATTTTCTTTAAGTAACTCTTCTGAGATAGCCAAATCTTCCTGTTATTTCTTGCTCGGTGAATTTGCATCCCTAGAATCTTGTTTGCAGGTCCCAAGTCCTTCATTTCAAATTCCTTAGCCAACTGAGCCTTTAATTCTATGATATGATTTTTGTTGGGGCCTGATACCAACATATCATCAACATACAACAGCAAAATAATGAAGTCATCACCACCAAACCTCTTGTAATACGCACAAGGGTCTGAAGCAAGTCTGTTGTATCCAAGGCTCAATATAAAGGAATCAAATCTCTTATACCAACATCTTGGCTCATGTTTTAAGCCGTATAGAGATTTGTTTAACCTGCGAACCAAGTTCTTCTTTTCTGGTTCTTCAAAACCTTCAGGTTGGAGCATATAGATTTCTTCTTCAAGATCTCCATGAAGAAATGCAGCTTTTACATCTAACTGCTCAAGATGTAGATCAAATGTAGCACATAATGCCAGAACCATCCGGACAGTAGTAAGTCAAACCACTGGAGAAAAGATTTCTGTAAAATCGACACCTTCTTTCTGAGCATATCCTTTGATCACCAATCTTGCACGATAGCGCTCTACTTGATCATCACTGTTTCGTTTGATCTTGTAAACCCATATGTTACCAATGGGCTTCCTTCCGTGCGGTAAAAGTACAAGCTCCCACGTGATCGTGTCTGACATAACGGGACATCCTAGCCAAACACCACTAGACAGCCCTAAATATGTCATCCAACAGTTTAGGAAGGTGTCCAAAGGGCATCTCCGGAAACATCCCATAATATTCCCGTAGTAGTCCTAGAACAGAAGTGTCAAAAGGCCACCTCCCCTTTCCAAACCATACTTAATCATACACAAACATGAATCCATAACATCACATATATAGTAACTTCATATATGGAAAGAAATCAATAACAACATATATCTTGCATATAATTAATAAGTAAATCATACATGAATCATAAACAAGTAATGCTACTGAAATCAAGATAGTACAATAGCAGTATAACATTGTAAGAATCTAATTAAAGAAATAAACTAACAAGATTCAAATATAGAAACTAAGATATGCAATCTATGTAGTTAAGGAAGTAACCATCCTTACCTTTTATAACTCGCAAAGGAATCTTAAGGAATCAAGTAAGATCTTGACAAAACTTGAGAAGAACGTCCTAAACAAGTGTATACAACATATTAGGAAAGATACCTAGAAGGAAAGATATCAAAACATCCAAAACATACCAAATATGGAGTTGCTGTACTCATTGGTCGATTGACTTGGTCTCTTGCCTCAGTCGACCAACCGAGACAGTGGCCTTCAAAAATCAGAATTTTGAGAATAAAGAACCGAATTTGGTGGTTCAAAAGGGTACTAAACAAGGGGTAAACTACAATGGCAGCATCCTAGTAAATAGAGGACTTCAAAACACTAATCGAATCAAGTTTTCAAGTTACAAATTAGGAAACAAAAGTTACCATAATTAGATCAATCATGGTTCTTGAAGAAAGAACATGGTATGATCAAGGAGAAAGAACTAGAGATTGATAGGTTATAGATCATGTAAAGAAAACACATCGATTGACTACTAATATGATCAATAAAATAGATCTAAGAAGATCAGAATTTGAATCAAAAGATGAACGAAGACAAGATCATGATTTAGATCATAATTCCTTCAAAAGCTTGCAATGATCATGATTAAGATCATTGCATTAGCCATTAATCCTTAGGAAATCATGAGAGATAAGTAAAGAGATGTTTGCAATAGAGAATGCAGCATCTTCTCTACTGTCTCAACCCAAAAAGGAAAGAAAATCAAAGATGGAGAAGAAGAAGAGAGTGTAGACATACCTTTTGATGCAAGAGGAAGAAGATTACTTGAGTTCTTGCGAGGGATCAACCAAGGATGCAAGGAAGATGTCTTGCAGAGGTCTCTGGTACGTTCCAAAGAGTTTGGAGGCAGCAAATACGAAGTAAAGTCGAGATTGAACTTAAATAGAGCAAGCAAGACCTAATTAGCAAAAACAAAAGCCATAGGTCGATTGGATTGGTCGATTGGTCCAGTAGACCAATGAGTCGACCAATCAGAACAACAAGACCAAAACAGGGAAATGAAGGCTCAGATCAAATCCAAACATCAAGGGGTTTTGCACACACACCAAGTGACTAACCTAGTAGTAGAAATGCCTTCGAACCATGACAGAGAGCACTCTAAGTCCATCAACTAATCCGATCTTCATCAGGATGCAGTTTCCATAAATGGAACACTGACATCAACACTCATGGATTCAAAACTAGTCACCAAGTCTTCCACTGGGATGGCCCATAGCTGACTTCTTGCTTTACTTCGGGTTGTCGGACCTACAAACAACAGGGTTTCCGGGTCAAGCTTAGGGTTGGGTTTCACAGATCAAATCATCCAAAACAGACCAAATATGAGGTTGCTGTCCTCATTGGTCGATTGATTGGTCTATTGACCCAGTCGACCAACAGGGTCAGTGACAGACAAAAACAAGGATTTTTTTATCCGAAATCCGAATTTTGTGATTCAAATCGCCACCAAACAAGCAAGGAATTGTCACATCCTCCCAGCCGGTACCCTAACTGGCATACCCGAGAGTGTGATCCACAACCCCGAAGATCAAGTATCGAGGAAATCATCCTCCCACATATTCAATAACATAATCATAAACAGGAAATAATCAAGGTTTAATATTATAAACAAGATTCAAAACAAGAAATGAATAAACAATATAATCAGAGTGCGGAAAATGATACCAGATATCTGTAGATATCAAAAGAAGTAAAGTGAGGCGGAAACTCACTCCACAAAATACAACGGAACGCAATATGTAAGTCTAAAAGAAATAACAACTAAATCAAAGGAACTAATAAAGATAACTAAACATCAGAGTTTTCTATTCTATAGATGACGTCTTCAAAATAGTGGACTTCATCAATCCATTTGAGACGTTCCACATATACGTTGTCTTTAATCGTAGTACGCAGCTTGATCAACTGAGGGATCATCAAAGTAATCTTGATTGTTGCCAACACCTTGCGTGTAGTACGTTTCATCGGCTTGCGCTTCATTGTACTGTTCGCCATAGTAATCAATACTTGTAGAATAGTCTAACAAAAACAATGTACAAAAGGAATGAGTTTCGAAGAAACTCAGTAATGTAGTTAATCCATAACAACATAAATAACATGGAAGCAAACCATAATAAGATGCAATGCAATATGAAACAAGTAATGTATGTATGCATCTAAACTCTATGTATGCTGGTCTCTATTGGCAGACATGCTTTAAGTCATATCACCGTACTTTTTTAGGTAGGTCACGCATAAGGCTCCTGTTGGTAGTGGGTTCGGCATCCCTCAAGACAAACCACGGCAGGGGGTTAAGTCAACACTCTCTCTCACAACCATTTGGCATAAGTACCGGCGCATGTCAAGGTAAAGCCTAGCCCAATGCAAGTCATCTACTTAGTTACATCAACTCAGGTCCAGATACCTCCATTCTTCGCCCCGGGCGATCCTTTCCGGTATCCTTTCCACTAGAGTCCTAATAGTCCCAGACTACAGACTCATCAACCATATTGGTTATCCACATATGGTAAACGGGAAGCTCTCATGTCCTCTCACGGATATAACTCACCGGTCTTAAGCGCCCATGAGCCCAAGTCTAACTATATGCAACCCTCCAATACATGGCCCCCACAATGTGCTTCCCGTCCTCTCACGGGTTGGTTACCGGTCTTGAGTGCCCGTGAATCCCCATTGCTGCCACGGGTTGTTTGGTCTCAATACCCTTCCGAATTGGGTCTGATATAACGAGGACATCCTAGCCAAACACTGCTAGACAGCCCTAGGTATGACAATCAATAACTCGGGAAAGCGTCGATGGACGACCCAGGAAACATCCCATACTATTTCCGATAAAGTCCAAGGACAGAAGCGTCAAAAGGACACCTCTGAATCCCAAATCATACCTAATCAGATACAATCTCAGATCAGTCATGACATACATAGTCAACAGTTCATCGTATACCAAAGAGAATATAAAGTCATGATCTAATCATTAATAACATGATAATAACCAATTCATATAAGTATGAATAATGAAAAGATAACCTAAACAAGTGCTACTGTTCTCACAGTAGTATATCAGAAGTAAAAGTATACAAACAGTAGTTAATCTCATAAAGATAAAAACTAGAGAGTATGTGATCTATGTAGTTAAGGAGATAACTGTCCTTACCTTCTAACTCGTAAAGGAACTTAGAGAATCAAGTAAGACCTTGACTAAACTTGAGAAAAGAGTCTTAAACAAGTGTATACAATAAGTTAGGAAAGATACATAAAATGAAAGATCACAACTCAATCAAAACAGACCAAGAAAGGGGTTGCTACACCCATTGGTCGACTGATTGGTCTACTGCCCTAGTCGACCAATGAGTCGACCAACAGAGATAGTAGCCTTCAAAAATCAGAATTTTTAGAATATGAATCCGAATTTGGTGGTTCAAAAGGGTACAAAATAAGGGGGAAACTCTAATGGAAGCATCTAAGTCTATAGAGGACATCAAACCATTAGTCAATTCAAGTTTCCAGGTTACAACTTAGGAACTAGAAAGTTAACCTAATTAGGTTAAACATAGATCATGAAGGGAAAATATAGTATGATCAAGGGTAGGAATTAAAGATTGATAGGCTACAATTCTAGTAAAGAAAATAAAGTGAGTGTCTTCTAACATGATCAAAATAGGGGTTCTTAATTTTACCCAAGAAACTAGGTTTTCACCCTTTTTGGTTCCCATGAAAAGGTTGAGAGCACCGGATGAAGGGAGGTAAATTGTTAGGTTAAATAAAACAAGAAGAATTAAAGAATATTGAATTTAGATCAACCTCCACATTACCCATGAGGTTTCCCTCACATGGGGGGTTTACCAAAAGGTTCTCCTGATGACCACACAAGGTTAGGGTTTCAAGAGTTATGGTTTCCAGGATTCAACTGGCAAGGGTTGAGATCATGATGATGATCATAGATCTCAAAGAACATGATGAGATCATGGAATAGATAGTTGCAAGAATGCAGCATCATCTTCCTGATCTCAATCAACAACAGATTAAAGGAAAGAAAATTAGAGATAGAGAGGAAAGAGATCATAAACATACCTTTGATGTAGGAGGATGAAGATTACTTGAGTTCTTGTGAGATATCAACCAAGGATGCAAGGGAATCGATTAGAATAGGGTTCTAACTCGTTCCAAAGGCTTAGGAGGCAGATGAGACGGAGTATTCTCGAGACTAGACTTAAATAGAGTAGCCACGACCTAAATTTCAAAAACAGAATGAATTGGTCGATTGGTCCAGTCGACCAATCAGAACAGCAACTTCAAAACAGGGAATTGAAGGCTCAGATCAAGTCCAAACATCAAGGGGGTTTTGCACACACCTAAAGTGACATACCTAGTAGGTAGAAATGCCTTCGAACCAATACAGAGAGCACTCCAAGTCCAACAACTAATCCAATCTTCATCAGGGTGCAGTTTCCATAGAAGGGACACTGACATCCACACTCAAGGATTCCACTCCAGCCATCAAGTCTTCTACTGAAATGGCCCAAAGCTGACTTCTTGCCTTACTTCGGGTTACTGGACCTACAAACAATAGGGTTTCCGGGTCAGGGTTAGGGCTGGATTTCACAGGAATCATCATGATAGTATTCTAGTGCTAAGGAACAACCTAACACTATCATTGATCAAAAATCAAAAGACACAAATAAGGGAAAAAAACTTACCATAAATGTATCAGTCATGGTTTTTGAAGAAAGCATGGTATGATCAAGAAGAAAGAACTAGAGATTGATAGGTTACAACTCTTGTAAAGAAAACACAGCGATTGACTACTAATATGATCAATAAAATAGATCTAAGAAGATCAGAATTTGAATCAAAAGATGAACGAAGACAAGATCATGATTTAGATCATGATTCCTTCAAAAGCTTGTAATGATCATGATTAAGATCATTCCATTAGCCATTAATCCTTAGGAAATCATGAGAGATGAGTAGAGGAATGCTTGCAACAAAGAATGCAGCATCTTCTCTACTATCTCAGCCCAAAAAGGAAAGAAAATCAGAGATGGAGAAGAAGAAGAGAGCGTAGACATACCTTTGATGCAAGAGGAAGAAGATTACTTGAGTTCTTGCGAGAAATCAACCAAGGATGCAAGGAAATTGATTGGAATGGAGCTTTGACTCATTCTAGAGGCTTAGGAGGCAGAGGAGACGAAGTAATCCCGAGATTTGGACTTAAATAGAGCAGCCACGACCTAATTCAGCAAAACAGATCTCATTGGTCGATTGATTCGTCTACTGGCCCTAATTGACCAATCAGTCGACCAATGGAGACACCAAGGTACAGAAATGCACTGTTTTGGTCATAACTTCTTCGTTTGAAGTCCGATTGATCCGAAATTCGAAAGGGAACTTCACACAAACATACTAAGACTATATAGCATGAATTGGACATCATTCATGGTCCAAAAATCAGTACTTTATAAATTGGGAACATAAGTTTCTAAATTGAAAACAACATGGTTCTCATAGCAAACTCACCATGGATTCAAGGGAAGAATTAGAGAGAACAAGGCTTCACTCTAATGGAATATCAAGAACATATCAGAGGCAAGAATAACTAAATAGAAAATCAAAAGAATACTAATCCTAGAATGAGAGGAATCAAAAATAGAAACTTACTAGAATGCTTATATCAATGGTCAACATAGAAGGCTATAATGGCTAGAAAGAAAGGGGAATTGATTCAAAGAGATGAAATACATTAAAACTGCAGTAAGGCTAAGATCAAACATGTTAAACATTAGAAAAGGGCTACAGTAGAATGATCATGCTGTCCAAAATTCAATCAAAATCATTGAAGAATTGAGGAGATTCACCATGTGGTTTCAAGGAATGCATAGAGTGATTTGGGGTTCACTCTGAGACATAAGGAGATCAGAGAATAGGTAGTTACAGTAGTGTAACACCTTCTCCACAATCAAAACATCAAGATAGAATAGTAAGAAGAAGAAAAGAGAGAAGAAGGAGATAGAACACTGAAATCAAGGTCCAACTTCATGGTGTAACATTAAACTAACCTTTCTTCACCCAAAACAGATAGGGTCCTGGCTAGGTTTGGGCTAGATTTCACATTCTCCCCCCTTAAAAAATAATTTTGTCCAAGAAATTGGGAGAGTACTTGGCTTCCAAAGAGATGGAGATACATCGCTTTTATCTTGACTTTCTTCTCCCAAAGTCTTCGGAAAACAAATAACAGTAAGTCTTTTGTAAGGAAACAAGGAATATATCTGACATGCTTTGAAATCAAATCGAAAGTATGATCATGGCTTCATAAAAATTTCACAAGGATCATGGCGAAGATCAATATGAAGATCATAAAACCTTAAGAATGAAAGGAGATTTGTAGAAGAGATGGTTGCAAGGATGCAACATCTTATTCATAGTCTCAATCACAAAGAATAAAACATAGTAAGAGTAGATCAATACAACACAAGAAAGATTACTAACCTTTGATTGAAGAATAGGAGATGAAAAGCTTGAAGTCTTGAAACAATTAGAAAGAATATCAAATCATGAAGATCACACATGATGTCCCTTCGAAATCATCATGTGGAGAGTTTACAAGGTTATAGAGTGTATGGAGATCCACTTTAGAACAGCAAGGATAAAAGGATCAGTCATGGGAATGATTTAAGATCACCCTTTTATTAAAGGGAATGTAAGGCACAAGAAGAAATCGTGGAGAGAATAGATTAGCTTCAGGGTAAACTTCAACCAAACGAAACTAAGCAATTCGTACAACAAAGAATAAATCGAACAATGCATATGGTATGTATGCATTTGGTACAACAGCAAGGTTAGGGTTAGGTGGGATTTCACAGCATCGGCAATGGGAAATGGAGATTGCCTATGTGGGAGCTCTTGCGAGTGCATGGAATGCGCTTATCGCACCTATTGATGGATAGAGACGAAAGGTGGTTAGACAGTTCGCTCAGCGAATGGAGAAGAACTGGAGGACGCCTTTTCTTGAGATCCATGAGAAACATTATTTAGCCTTAGAAAAGGAAACTGGAAAGAAAATAATATAAATCTTTTTGATTGCTTCCGCTGAACTTGTATTAATTTGATTTATTATTCTTTCATTTATTATTTTTATTGGAGTATTTGGACTCCTGTAATCCTTTAATTCATTTATTGAACTATTATTGCTCTTGATTGTCTTTATTTGTATTTATTATTGTTGATAGACTAAAACCGTGGATCTTGTGACGGATCACTCCCATGGGTTATCGGGACGAGTAACCGAGACCGGTGGGTGGGGTGTGACAATAACAGTCCTTTGGGCAAGCTTTTTTGAGATATGTGTAGTCAGTACACATTCTCCATTTTCCGTTGGACTTCTTTACCATTACCACGTTGGCCAACCATGTTGGACACTCAATGGGTTCGATAAAACCAGACTTCTCCAGCTTTTCAACCTCCCCTCTGATAGCTTCGTGCTTCTTAATCAAGAAGTTTCGTCTTCTCTGGATTACAGGCTTGAAGTCAGGATTAATCCGTAACCTGTGTTCGGCCACAGCTCGATCAATTCCTGGCATCTCGTTTGCTGACCAGGCGAACACATCTATGTTTCTCGAAGAAAAGTTGTCAATTCTTCTTTGAAGGGCTCAGGTTGTTCGGACCCGATATAAGTAAACTTCACTTCATCTCCTGGTTGCAAGCGTATACGTTCTAATCTCTCCACGGGTTTAGGCCTTTGCATGGTGTCTTCGTCTCGATCATCCCTTACCTCAATAGGTAAGGCCATGGCTTTTTCAAGTCCTACCTTATCTTTGAGGTACGCCACATAACACTGCCGGGAGAGTTTCTGATCTGAAACTACTTGCCCGATTCTAGTGTCAGTGGGAAACTTTATCTTCATATGTTTTGGCGAGACCACAGCGCCCAACTTTGTTAATGAGGGTCTCCCCAAGATCATGTTATAAGCGGGAAGATCCTGAACCACCAAGAAATTTGCTCGAATGGTTGATTCTTTTGGGAAATTTCCTACTGAGAGATCCAACTGAACTGATCCTTCGGCTACGGCAGATGAACCAGCAAATTCGTAGAGATGCGTCGAGGATGGTTTCATCAGCCCTTCTTCGAGATTCAGCTTCTCAAAAGCTTCATAAGATAAGAGATCAGTTGAAGATCCTATGTCAACCAGAACCCTGTGCACCTCTCTTCGTCCGACTTCTACTTTGATGACAATCGCATTGTCATGAGGCATGCAAATGCCTCGTTCGTCCTTGTTGGTGCTAAAATTGCCGGAGGCTTTGAACTGTAATCTTCGCACCAAACCACTCAGATCTGGATTGATCTGGTTTGCTCCACAGTCAATCAATCTTTCGTTCCTAGAAAATAGAACACCAGTGAGAAACGGAGCCGATCGTCTTGATCGGCGTCACGTCTCTAACGTTCTAGTCAAAAATGAAGATAATGCTTCAGAGCTCGAAGGAGCTTCTGAGGTGCTCTAATGGCGTGAGAAAAGTATTGGTGTTTAGATTGATCTGAGAGACTTACCCTTGACGAGTTCATCATCCCTTTTATATATAGATTTCCCGCTGTTCTACCTTTAACTTGTGACCATCGGATTATAACATAGGATTGAATGGCCCTGATTAGGCCTCCCTCAGAGTTCTTGGGTGGACCCATAGATTGCTTTACTTGATTAATCAAACCAACCGAGTTGTGATCAGATCGGAATGAACCGGCCTGAACCGGGATTGGGATATTTTAGTCACAACACGAGCCCCCAAGCTTGCTGATTAGATTGAACTTGTATGAGACTCTGGTCATGAGGTTTGAATCTTTCTTCCAAATAATTCAAGAATACTGTGTTTGTCACAATCTCGTAGATTTCATCAGAATCGTCCAACTAGAATGAAAATTCCTCCCAAGTCATCATTAACTCGAACATTGATCCATGGTCCATCTCTTATATAAAATCGTAATTTTCTCGGAAATCAAACCATCCCTCGTAATCATAAGGTTACTGTGCTCAGCCCCCAAATCATCCAGTAGATCAGCCGAAATCTTTATCTTGTCAGACCTTTTATTCTTTCTTAAATATAATTTTCTGTCTTCCTTGACGTTATCCTTCTTTGCACCGTTTGATCATAAATTCTCTCTCTTCCTAGTGTACGGTTATCACATCCTTCCCAACTCCCTTTATATTGTCTTCGTGTTCAACCGTAATGCTTCTAAATCTGCCGATTGACTCCACGCGTTGATTATGAGTAGCTACAACCGTTGATCTTGAAACATCATGTATTTCCCTCCACTTTTCAAGAAACCTCTTTTGCCTCACTTCATTCCTTATATTTATTCATCTTCTACTATCTACTCTCACTCGTACTCTGTCTGCATTCTTCGAAAATATCAAACATATTCATCCGCCATCTCCGTTGTTCTTCCTGCTTCTACTTTTATTCTGCAAATCTTCACTTCCCTCCTTTTCTTCTTTGCCATGGACCCTTCAACTAATCCTTCAACATCCCACACTTTTGAGCAACCCACTATTCTTTTGAGTGCCAACCAACCAGAAAAAACCCTAGGTATTTTCTCCCCCGATCAAGTTTCCTTAGACTGGAAACCCACTCCTTACGCTCATGATGAGGTTATTGTTCCTTACATACCTGTAGACATGTCTAAGGAAAAGAAAGACCCACGATACACTGGTCCAGAGTGGTATCCAACGAAGGTGAAGAAGTCTCATCTGCTGTCTTACATGGAAGATTACCATTTTCCCTCCGATGCCAAGGTATGGGTCCCTGAACCTTCTGATCGTCCATACAGTGTTGAACTTGGGGTCATTACCATTTATCTTGACCACCTTGAGTCTGGTTTTAGAGTTCCCTTGGTCCCGATAGTCCAGTTCCTATTTGACTACTACCATGTCTGTCCCTGTCAACTTACTCCAAACAGTTGGAGATTAGTGTACTGCTTTTTTGCTTTCATTCACAAAATGAAGCGTCTCCCCTTCGTAGAACTTTTCAGAAATTACTACATTTTGAAAGTATCCCGCGAACGTAGTTACATTCACTTTGCCAGAATAACATGTATTGCAAGTGAACTGGGTCAAGATACCCGAATTTTCACTGAATCCTCCATTCCTCATGACAACAAACAATGGCGAGAGAAATATTTTTTCTATGCCGTTCCCAATCAAAACTACCATTCCCGATGGTGTCCGCATTCTTTGAATTATCTTCTTCCTTTGAACAAGCATCCTGAACTCAATGAATATGATCAAGAGACTTGGGACTTGATTCCTACCGGAAAACCAATTGATGCGGCTGACCTGAAAACCGACGCAGGTCTTGCCAACCATGGTCTTTTTCCAGGTAAACAATGATGATTATAATGATGATATTTTTTATTTATTTTTTGACCTCCTTTTGTCTCTCTCTTTTATATATACATACATATAGGAACTGTTGTTCATCAAGTTCCCAACATCTCTGAACTTCGAAAGGCCGTTTCTGAAGAAAAGAAACCCGATTCCAAACCTGAAAAGTCAGGTAAGAAAAGAAAGTACTCTACCGTCGGATCCTTCCAGTGACCGAGGTCACAAAAAATCCTATTTGAAAAAAATTGTTGAAAAGAAATCTCCACATGGTCAGCGAAAGGCAACCCAGGCGCAAAAAGATATTGTTGAAGAAGAATTTGCTGAAGAAAACACTAATGTCCAGTTTGTCAAAACAGTTGCCAGCAATAACCCTGCTGTAAAAACAAGAACTTCAAGGACCTCCAGAACTTTGAGATGTAGACTCCGATCCACAGGTCCTTCTTCTGGTCAGGAATTGTCTGGCATCAAGAAAAGAAAAGAGAAAAAAGAATCTGCTCCTACTCCTGCTGAAATCCCCACTGAAAAAACAATCTTTAGGAAGAAATTCCTACTACCACTGTCAATGTTGTTGAAGAAATTGCTGAACCTGTTGGTTCTTCCCGAAATGAAGTTTGCACTCCCCTTGTATCACCCGTGCCATCCTATGATGCCTCTGTTCTCCCAGAAATGATGGTTGAAAATGAAGATCAAGGTAAGGAAATTCATGATTACTCCTTTGACCAGCTGAAGAAAATTGTTGAAGAAATTCTTGCTCATGATGCAGGTAACATTTTTGAACAAATAGCTGATCAGTTATTTGATGAGAATACTTCTGTTCCTGTTCCTCCTCCTGAAATTGCTTTTGGAGAGAATATTCCTGTGAATATTCTCAAAATGAGAATGTTGTTGCTGATAACACTCCTGTTTTTGCTTCTGCCATTTTTGAATAATGTCATCCCAAACATTAATATTGCTCCTGTCATTGATGAAGAAAATATCTAGATTGTTCCACCAAATGAAGAATTTGTTAATGTTGCTCCCCCCGAGTTTGATATGCCAATTGATCCTCCAATTGGTCTTGAAGGCCAAGAGAACATTGCGGCTGAATTTGTTGACATGCAAGTTGACTCTAATGATGTTGCTATAGATGCTGATCATAATGAAATTGTTGAGGCCGCCAACCCACAACCAATTGACCCTGATCAGTTAGATGACGTCCTGAGTGTTGCTGATTCTGGGAATCAGTTTAACCCTGCCTGGATTTTTGAAAGAGAACCACACAAGCAGCTGGAACTGGGAAGTTTCCCGCGAATGGGGAACAAAAGGAAGAATCCGTCGTGATAAAAGGGAGACAACCCATATGTCTGACCCTGATCTTTATTCACATGCATGGGGGTAAGGAATAAACTTCTATTTCTCTTATTGAGACTGATTTATTAGTGATTTTATGTATTTATTTTGTTTGGTTTTTATTGTTTGGCCAGCAGATGTTTTGGTGCTGCTTTTAATGCCTTCTCTGAAGTATTGGAAAGGGAGAAAAAATTCTTTCCCAGGAAAATGACAGTTTGATCAAATGGAACTTTGAATTGATTGATGAGGTACAAGAACTCAAAAAAAGTTTGAAATCCTCAGAAAGAAAACTAGAAGCTGCTCAATTCAAAGAAATGGAATTGTGTACTGAGATAGATGATTTACAAAATGACTTTCAAATTTGTTCTGACTTATGCACTGATTTGCAGGAAGAAGTATCACTGTATAGGGCTTCTGTTTTAAATCATAAGGATGAGCTTCTGCAAATTGAGATGCTAAAGAATGATGCTCTGGAAAGGGCCAAACTTGCAACATCCGAGAGGGATGAACTCAGAGAAAAGTTATCTAAGGCCTTTGCTTGGTCTAAAGGCTTTGAGAAAGAAAAGGGTGAGCTTTTGTAGAAACTTGAGAAGATTGAAAAATTGAAAGCTGATTTTGAACTAGGACATGAGTATCTTCAGAAAGCTTTTAACTCTGTTTTAAAGGAAAAATCTGATTTGGAATGTAAAAACAACAATTTGGAATTGAGCCTGCGTGAGGCTTCTACAGAAAAAAGATAATCTTGAGATCTCTTTAGATTTGGTTTCTAAAGAGAAAGAAAATTTGAATGTTATTCTGGATGAGACTCTTAAGGACAAAGCTTCTATTCTTGAAGGCATGCAATTAGAAAGGAAAGGTTTTGAGTTAGAAAGAAAAAGAATTCATGATGAACATCAGGTTGTTCTCAGTACAATTACCTCTACTATGGAGGAGGCAGGAGACAATCTAGCTTTTCTTGGATTTTGCAAGAATGTGGTGAAGGTCTGTTTTGATCAAATCTTTTCTGAAGTTCTAAAAATTTGCCCCAATGTTGATTTCAAGCAACTTCCCCAGAGTTTCTTCCGTCCAGAAAATATTTTGATCTCAGGAATTTAAAGCATCTGGATTCTGAGAGTTCTTCAGGAGATGCCAATGATGAGGATGATGTGGACTCTGAAAAAGAAGAAACTGCCAGTTCTGGTTATAGCTACTCCTCTAAAGATGATGATGATGTTGCCATTGACAACAATCCTCCAGTTGACCCTCCTGTTTAGGAATATATTCTTTCTTACTTTTGATATAGCTTTTTATAAACCTTTTGATGTAATGGTTCTGACTCTGTTAATCTTCCTGAACTTTCTTCTTTTCTTTCTTTTTTTTTTCTTGTAACTTTGATTTATACAATATTTTGAAGAGAATCTTAGCAATCTTTGACCTGCTAAACATCTGATTTGGTACTATATCTCTGACCACTTGTTATATCTTTGATCACTTACTGATGAAATATTCTTAGGAAAGAATGGCTAATGAAGCTTTTTGAGAAAAGAACTGATGAAAACCTTAATAATTGAGCATAAACTTTCTGACCTTAGATAATAGTTGAAAAGAGTCTTAACAACTTTGATTAGAATCTTCAATATAACCTGTAATTTCAAGAAATCCTCTTGACCAACTCCTGTGACTATGATCAGTAGGCTGCCTCGGAAGGCTGGCTACTTGAGCCCGACTTAAGAAAAGTCAGGACCACCCTCGGAAGGAATGATCTTTGATTAAGCTAGCATGACCGTGTGCCTCGAAAGGCTGCCTTGGAAGGCTGGCTACTTGGTCCTGACTTGCAGAAAGTCGGGACCACCCTCGGAAGGAATGATCCATGATCTGCTTCGGAAAGCATGACCAGGCCTCGGAAGGCTGGCTACTTGAGCCTGACTTACGGAAATTCGGGACCACCCTTGGAAGGAATGATCCATGATCAACTTTGGAAAGCATGACCAGGCCTCGGAAGGTTGGCTACTTGAGCCTGACTTACGGAAAGTCGGGACCACCCTCGGAAGGAATGATCCGTGATCAGCTTCGGAAAGCATGACCAGGCCTCGGAAGGCTGGCTACTTGAGCCTGACTTACGGGAAGTCGGGACCACCCTCGGAAGGAATGATCCTTGGTCAGCTAGCATAAACAGGCCTCAGAAGGCTGGCTTACAAGAGCCTGACTTCGGAAAGCCAGGATCACCCTCGGAAGGAATACTCCTGGATCAGCTTTGGAAAGCATGATCGGAAGACTGGTTTGATGAAAAAGACCTTTTGTGCAATTTGAAGAAGAATCTTTAGGTGACAATAGTTGACAGAAATAAATCCTCAAAAATATCAAAAAATTATGCTCCCTTTCTATTGATAATACTTCTTGAGATGAACTACATTCCATGGTCACCTCAAACAGCTTCCATGAACATCTTTGAGTCAATATGTGTTTTTGCTTTCAGTCTTTGTTATCACATATGGTCCTTCCCAGTTTGCGGATTGCTTTCCACAATTTCTCGGGTCTGATGTTGATTTTTTCCTCAAGACCAAATTTCCAACCTTAAAAGATTTAGGCCTGACATGAGCATTATAGTATGCCGCTATTCTCCTCTGGTACTCTATATTTCGATACAGAGCCTTCTCCCTAACTTCATCCAAAAACCCTAAGTTCACCCTCAATCCTTCTTCGTTAGTCGCTGGATCAAACCTCTTTGATCTATCTGACCCAACCATTACCTCTACTGGAGCCAAGGCCTTTGATCCATAAGCCAACTTAAAGGGTGTTTCTCCCGTTGGTGTTCTGACTGTAGTTCTGTATGCCCATAACACATGAGGTAATTCGTCAACCCATAGGCTGTTTGCTTCATCCAGCCTTCTTTTGATTCCCTGTAAGAAAGTTCTGTTAGTTATCTCAATCTACCCATTGCATTGAGGATATGCCAAAAAAGAATTTTTGTATTCGATGTGGTAGTTTGCGCAGAATTCCTTGAACCTTTCATTGTCAAACTGAGTTCCATGATCTGTTAATAAGATCTTTGGCAAACCATATCTAAAGATGACCTTATTTCTGAAAAACTTCTCAATTTGATTTTTTGTAGTTGTGGCTAAAGCTTTTGCCTCCACCCATTTTGTAAAATAATCAATTGCAGCTATCACAAATTTTCTTCCTCCAGATGCAACTAGAAATGGACCAAGTAAATCCATCCCCAACATCGCAAATGGAATGGGATTGAGAATTGAAGTCAGCTGTTCTGATAGTTGTTTCTGGATTGGAGCATGAATTTGGCACTGATGGCATCTTCTTACATATTCAGTTGCTTCAGCTTGCATCCGTGGCCAATAGAATCCTTGCCTCAAAATTTTATAGGCTAAAGCTTTTCCACCTAGATTGTAATATCCAGCCCTATTCTAACCTTGACCCTAACCCGGATCCACTGTTGTATTCAGGTCCGAAGACCCGAAGCGGTGGTAGAAGAGACCTATGGACAATTCTGATTGATGATCATGATTCGGAGACTGAGCCTATGGACATTGATGATGATACCCCTTGCTTAAATGCATTATCAGTGTTTAAGGAAAGTCGGCGCATCGGAGAAGATTAATCTCGTTGATGTACCTATTGACCTCCTATGCACAATCCGAAAGTATTCCCCGAAACTAGACTTCTTGATTGAATTGTGGAAGAAAACCTCACTCAAATTGACCTTGTATAGCCTTTCAAATCCCTACTTGAAGTTGCTGAACTAAACCTGTTTTTCTGCTGAGAAACATTTTGGTCGATCCTTTTGGTCGATACCATCGACCAAAGTTTCCCAGTCTGCCAAGTTAAAGATTCCATGGAATATTCCTATTTTATTTATTATGACCTCGAGCCTTGAGCCTTGTGCAATCATTTTTCTCACCTGAAATCGTGGGGAGAGCTTCCCAAGGCACCTCCTTGGCTAATGTGAAGGGCACCTCATCAAAAACTCATTGTTTACTATTGGTTCTTGTCTACTTCTTCCACACTAAGGTATGAATCACCATTCCACTCTCTATCCTACCATTTTCTACTCTTTTATTTTTCTTTCTTGTTGGTGAGACATTGGAAATGGTGCTGCAACCTTGCAACCACCACTCCAAGTGTCTACACATGATTAACCTATGAGTTTCTTAGCCATCCATTGATGCTATGCCTCCACCTCATGCCTAGCTCATGTATTCCTCTATTATTCTATTAACATCATGTCATTTTGTACCAAACTGAGTTGTAGGGCATGCTATGTTCATGTTTATCACTTCTATATGATTCCAATCGAATTTCTATTAGTTCCTCTAACTATTACATGCCATTCCTCATCAATGCAATCAATTCCAACTCATGCCATGATGTTTGTCACTTGAACTTGTTAGCTCAAATTGGGGCTTTTTGTTTGGACATTGGATTGGGTAATTTTCTTGACTTATAGTGTCCTACTACTGTTGTTAAGTGTTCCTCCAAGTTTCAGATTGATCCGAACACCGGAAAACCAATTTAGGATGAAAACACCCAAAATCCATCATTCTGTCCCGAAGGAAATTTTGGTCGATCCTTTTGGTCGATACCATCGACCAAAACCATCGACCAAAGTTGTTGCTGACAGCAACCTTGGCCAGTTTTGATCCAATTGATATCCAATCTTCCTAATTTCTTCTCTAACTTATTATTGATGTTTGTTTAGGGCCTTAACAATTATTTTGGACTATTTCTTGGTACTCTCAATTCATCATCAATTCAACCCAAGGTAAGGATGGTTATCTCCATAAACATATAGATCACCAACTTATGATTTATGTTCTTGTTTATGAATGGAACCTTTTGATTACTTTTAAATCTTTATAAGACTATTATATATATGTGTTAGAACAGCCGTATTGACACCTTTATACTCTTGCCATGTTACATTACTATTCTTGTTTACTTATGTCTAAGATGATTCATTTCAATATCATGTTTTAACTTTTATGATAAGATGTATTGGATGCATGAAAGATGATGGACTTGAATATGTGATTGCCTACGTATTGACTTGGGATTGGGGAGTGTTCTATTGACACTTCTGTCCTTAGGCATCGGAGGGAATAGTATGGGATGTTCTCCGATGGTGCCTATCGACACTCTCCCGGGTTATTGGATGACATACATAGGACTGTCTAGTTGGTTGGCTAGATTTATCCTTGTCGTGTCAGACCCGAATCGGAAGGGCATTGAGACCGAACAACCCGTGGTAGTGTATGGTTGGATGGGCGCTCTAGGCCGGTAACTAATCCGGTAGGGGACATAAACCATGCTACGGATACCTGAAAGGGGCCATTTATTGGTAGAGTTGCATATGGATAGACTTGGGCTCACGGGCGCTCAAGACCGGTAACCAATCCATTAGAGGAGGTGAGAGCTTCCCGCTTACTATATGTGAATGACCAATAGGGTTGATGAGTCCAAAATCCGGGATTTCGCTAACTCTAGTGTGAAGGATACCGGAAAGGATCGCCGGGGGCGAGGAATGGACGTATCTGAATCTGACTTGACCGACTGAGTAGATGACTTGCATTGGGCTAGGCCTTACTGTGACATGCGCCAGTACTTGACCAAATGGTGATGTGAGAGAACCGATCCCCTTACCATTGTTTTTGAAGACTTTACCGATCTTCCCCAGGCATTCCCAAGATATGGAAATGGGAGAGTGACTGACGACCCAAAGAAGTACGGTGCTATGACTTAAAGCATGTCTACCCTAGAGACTAGCATTCATAGAGTTAGACTCATATTTGCATCATATGTTCCATATCACATTGCATTATACTATGTTCCGAATGTGTATGATTTCTAATTATGGAATAACTGCCTTGCTGAGTTCTTCGAACTCATTCCTTTTTGTGCAAATATTTTTAGATTATATTCCAAGTACCGAGGACTACGATGGCACCTCCCTTGAGGCGGACTATGATTCCACATACTACCCTCCGGGTAGTGGCGTTGGTGAGGATCCGTATTTTGGAGCCGAGGAGGATTACTATCCGCACCAAGGTTAGCCCCACAGTTGTGCAGGAGCGGCAGCATTGGGTTTACTTCATCCGTACTGTTGAGGAGACTACTATTAGTGTAGAAGAAACCCTAGCATAGTCCCCCATTTCCCCGGTGTGTTTATGGAGTATACGGGCCTGAAATTAATATGTATTTCGATTCTTCTGGTGATACTTGGACATGTACTTGACTACTTTTACTTTCCGCTGCTTTGAGAGAGTGGCTACCATACCTTCTCTCCCTGATATGATTTTGATCACATTCTGATGTTATCTATCTTCCGCATCTGATATATATTTAATCCTATCTTATACATATTATTAGTATTAATTGTTTTTACCATTGATTATTACTGTTCATGATTATGTTACCGTGTATGTGGGAGGCATGGACCTCAGATCATTGATCCTTGGACTGTGGATCACATCCCGGGTATTCCAAATGGGGTACCGGCTGGGTGGATGTGACAGATTGGTATCAGAGCCCAAGATCAAGTGGAACCCCGACCACAGAAACGGTGACGGAACCTTCCGGGTCACAGATCCGAAAGTGACTCAAGTACTCTTAGAAGCGAATAATAGATAACCTGGATTAGAAACCAAAATATTGGAGCACAATTCAATTCATGAATAAGACACAATAATATAAACGAAATAACTGATCTTCATTAATTACATAGGAGAATTTTACAAGTCTGAAAAAGAGATACATCCGAGATAGCATAAAAGAAAACTCCTAGTACTATCTATATAGGTGATCGACTCGACGATCTGTCTGACCCCTCTCCTAGATCTGAACTCCTCCTCCAGTCGTGCAAACCTCTCACCAAGGTTGCACAGGTGTAATTCTATCCTCTCCTGTCGAGCCTCGATCCTCTCAAGTATGGAGTAAATGGACGGCTGATGAGAAGCCACATCTGAAGCCTCAAAAGCCGCATGAGATGGACCTCTGACCTCAGTAAATCGTGGAGTGGGAACCTCCTCATGTCTCGGAGCCTCCTCATGACCCTGATCATCATCCTCACCATGCTCATCATTGTCACCACCATCATCATCATCAGTACTATCATCCTCTGAGTCATCATCTCCTGATGCATCATCAGTGTCATCCTCATCCTCTGATCTGACGGCATCATGGAGCCCCATCTTCCTGATCGACCATGAGCCGATGTTCTCACCTAAGTCTCGACCCTGAATCATGGGTGTATGCTCCAAGTCCACATCAAAGTGCTCAAAAACACGAGTCAAGAGTCGACCGAAAGCCAAGTTCCTATCCCCAGGAAACTCAACCTGATCAATCATAACATTCTGCATGATGTATGCTAAATCAATCTGCACTCTAGTATACATGCTATAGATAACCAATGCCTCCATCGCTGACACCTTGCTATGGTGCCCTGCCTTTGGAAGGATGTTTCACCTGACGATACGAGCGATAACCCGAGCTGAAGGACGCATCGCGGTACCACACCGGGGCGTATAGTAGTTAATGTCATCCCATAGAGTCATGCATACCTCGTATACCTCATAGGAAAGAAGAACATCTGTGATGTCTGTACCAGCGGGGATCCACCAACGGGAGTCTCGTACAATCAGTACATCTAAGATGCGAGCCAATGTCTTGGTAGTGAAGCTAATCTCCCTGCCTCCAACCATAGAATCCATGACAATCCTAGAACCATCCCTCGGATCATCCTCTGTACGGTAAGTCAGGTTACTATAGAAGTACCTGACAAGAGCTGGATAGACTGGCTGTGCCGTAGTGTATAAGTGAAGCCAATCCATAGCCTCTAATCTCTCTCGGATGTGGAATACCTCTAAATCATCCACATCAACCAATCGTCCATGCTCGATCGGTATATCATGAAAATAGTGCTCGTGTAGAAACTCCGCCATAGGAGTAGTGAAATGCTCCTCATCTGTAACCTCAGCCCGGGGAACAAGTCCTCGACCTCTATCCACTCGTCTACCTCCTCTAGGCATAGTGAATCTGTTGAAATAAAGAAAGAAACCCATTTGGATTAGTCCCAGTGTGTGATTGTTAGATGAAGGGCATTTTCGTAAATTTCAGAAAATTTCGATCTTGGTAAAATTTTGATTTGATTATTCTAACATATGCATAAGACCTGTACAAGCATGCTAGAATACTTTATTTGGTGAAAATCCATCTTTTTGGCATATTCAAAGTGAAAATTCAGCAAGTAGGAGAGAGAAGATCCCTCCTTTGACTTGCATTTGTGATTTTTGAAAATTTTGAAATTTGATCGAATGGAGAGTGGGAACGCCTTCCCCATAGTAAACCAGTATTGTAGGAATTTATTTCATGTTAAAATTCCTTTTGGTTTGAAAATGAGACAAGTTTTTGTAAAGTTGGATTTTTGTGAAATGAATATTGTTGTGATAACCAAAATGAATGCAATCTTGTGTTTGGAACTTAGACTTGCTTGAAAAACTATGGAAACATGTTTCTAATCACTTGCATGCATGATTCTAACCATTAGCAACATGTATTATTCAGTTTTGATGGAAAACACATCTATGGTAAAAGAAATTTTCAAAAAAAGAGAAAGAGAAGGAGAACCTACTTGTGTTGATGATCAAATGAGAATCTCAAGAATGATTGAAGCCTGGAATCAAGTCCTAGCACCTTTGAAAACCCTAGAAAATCGTCTTCCCCAGAGCTAAACTCGAAATGGTTGAGTGAGAAATGAAAATGAAATGAGAAGTGGGCCCTTTAAATTTGATTTTTCACGCAGAAACTTTTTGGTCGATACCATCGACCAAAAGCATCGACCAAAGTTGGTCAGTTTCCTGCTTTGGGCTATTTTTGGGAATTTCTGATTTTTGACTTCAACTCCTTTGGATTTTGTGCAATATTGATTTATTTGACTACTATATTGATGATTCTAACCATGATTTGGTTATCCTATTCGTTGATCAAGTTGTCTTTGTCAGATTTGAAATCTTGGTATCCTTATCTTTGATTCTTGCAGAATGGTCTTACTTAGAAACCGTTTCATCGGATCCGGCAGCAACGGAAACGAGGAAACCCCTGCCGGGGGCTTTGATCAGCAGACACAGGATGATAGCCACACCACGAATGACATTCCTGGTGCCCCCGATATCGGAAGCTTTAGAGATATTGCCAGCGTCATGACCAACATGATGCATCAGCAAGCTGCCCAATTTAATCAAATGATGGCTGGTTTTGCTACCCTTCGCAATGAGAACCGTGCCGGAGTTGGAACTTCTGAAGCCACAGCCCCTCTTGTGGAAAGATTCACCGGGACACCCCACACCCGTTTGATGGAAAGTTTCCTAAAGTTACAAGTACCTTCTTTTACTGGTGTGACCAAGGACACCCTCTTTCCGAACAAGTAGCTTCGAGAATTGGAGAAGCCCTTCAGACATTTGCAATGTTCTGATGCTCAGAAAGTGTTGTTTGCCAAGCAGAAGCTTCAGCAAGAAGCTGATGCATGGTGGGCTTCCACTAGGCCTATCCTGGAGACCTTGAATGCTGGTGTTGTCACCTGGGAGAAGTTTAAGGAAGCTTTTTGCAAGAACTACTTTCCGGAAGCTGTAAAAGATGCTAAAGAGGCCGAGTTCATGGCTTTAGTACAGGGTACCTTGTCTGTGCTTGAGTATCAGCAAAAATTTGAAGAACTCTTTTTCTTCGCCCCCGAATCCTTTAAGTCTGATGAAGCCAAAGCAAAAAAGTTTTTCAAGGGTTTACGGCCTTCTATCAAGGCATACCTCACTGTCTTGCCTCTTGAAGGATATGCTCAAGTGGTTCAAAACTCGAAGAAGCTTGAAGAAAATGAAAAGGAAAATGCTCGAGTTCAGAAACCCTGGCAGTTTAGGCCCCCTGGCTTTGTAGACCGCACTGATCGGCGTTTTGCTAGACCTGCTCCTTATCCTGCACCCGCCTTTCAGCCGAGAAATTTTGGTTAGAATCCTAATTCCCTTCCTGTGAGCTATCATGGTCAGTCCAGTGGAGTCAGACCTCAGGGAGCTACTTATCCTCCTAGACCTGGGATGGTGAATCCTAGGTCAGCATATCAGAGACCTTCCCCTGCTGCAGCTCCTATTGGATCGAAAGACTCCACTTGCTTCCTCTGCAAGCAAGCAGACCATTATGCTCGTTTCTGCCCCAAGAAGTCAGTACAACCTCAAGCTCCTATCGTGAAGAGTACTCCTGCTGCTACTTCTGCCCCTCCCTCTGGCAGAGTGTTTAGCATATCTGGTGTCGAGCAAGATCCCTGTCACGATGTTGTCACAAGTACTCGGTTAGTTGCTTCTCTTCCCGCATTTGTATTATTTGATACGGGTGCATCACATTCATTCATATCATCTACTTTTGCCTTGAAGACTAACTTGACACCTCGATGTTTATCTAGTTATCTATCTATTTGTACCCCTGTTGGGTCTGCTATTAAACTAGATAAAGTGTTAGAAGGTTGTTCTGTTTTGATTTGTGGAAGGAATCTGAAGGCAAATCTTGTATTGTTTGACATAAGACATTTTGATGTAATCTTGGGAATCGACTGGTTGACCTTCTACAATGCCGTGATCTTATGCTCCTCGAAGAAGATCCAGTTCCGTGTAGAAGAGAATTCGGTTTTCGAATTTCAAGGAGAGAAGGGAAGATTTAGCAAGAAGACCTTGTCTACTCTAATGCAAGTCCATGCCTTTTTGGAAGATGCTTCGTCTAGAAGCAAGGTCAAAGGGAAGAAGAGACTTGAAGAAGTCAGAGTTGTTAGTGAGTTTGATGATGTTTTTCCGAATGACTTGTCAGGTTTGCCTTCTGATAGGGAAGTTGAGTTTTCTATAGACTTAATTCCTGGAGCGGCTCCTGTATCCAAGGCCCTTTATAGAATGGCACCTACCGAACTCGAAGAGTTGCAAACTCAGTTGAATGAACTCTTAGAGAGAGGTTTTGTGCAGCCAAGTGTATCGCCTTGGGGAGCTCCGGTCTTGTTTGTAAAGAAGAAAGATAGTAGTATGCGTCAGTGCATTGACTACCGGGAGTTAAACAAGCTGACAATCAAGAATAGATACCCTTTGCCTCGAATTGATGACCTTTTTGATCAGTTGAAGGGTGCTGTTGTCTTTTCAAAGATTGATTTGAGATCGGGATATCACCAGTTGAAAGTGAAGTCAAGTGACATCTTTAAGACAGCGTTCAGAACAAGGTACGGACATTATGAATTTAAAGTGATGCCTTTCGGCTTAACTAATGCCCCTGCTGTGTTCATGGACCTCATGAACCGAGTATTTCACGATGTGCTCGATAAGTTTGTAATCGTTTTCATTGATGACATCTTGATTTACTCAAAGAATGAAGAAGAGCATGTGGAGCACCTGAACTTCACATTGCAAAGGTTGAGAGAAAAGAAACTATATGCTAAGTTTAGCAAGTGTGACTTTTGGCTCTCAAGGGTGGTATTTCTTGGCCATGTTGTTTCAGCCGAGGGTATTTGTGTTGACCCAGAGAAGGTTCAAACTGTTTCCGATTGGGAAAGACCGAAGACCGTGACTGAGATAAGAAGTTTCCTTGGATTGGCAGGATACTACCGGAGATTTATTGAAAACTTTTCTAGGTTGGCTGCCCCTATGACTAGGCTAACTAGGAAAGAAGAGAAGTTTGTTTGGACAGATTCTTGTGAGAAGAATTTTGAAGAGCTGAAAGTTAGATTGACAAGCGCTCCGGTTTTGACTATACCTGATAGTTCTGGTGGATTGACAGTCTACACTGATGCTTCAAAAATTGGTTTCGGTTGCGTGTTGATGCAACACGGTAAGGTAGTGGCTTATGCCTCTCGGCAACTAAAGGATTATGAGCGGAACTACCCCACTCATGACTCAGAGCTTGCAGCTGTTGTATTTGCTTTGAAAATTTGGAGACACTATCTATATGGTGAGAAGATCGCCATCTTTACTGATCATAAAAGTTTGAAATACTTGTTCACCCAGAAGGAGTTGAATATGAGACAAAGAAGATGGTTGGAATTGGTCTCTGACTATGATTGTGACATCCAGTACCACCCGGGTAAAGCAAATGTAGTGGTGGATGCTCTTAGTAGAAAGAGTCAAAGAAAAGAGTTGGATTTAAATGCTTTGAGTCGGCCTTTGTTGTCCTCGATGGAAAGATTTGGTTTGGAAGTGGTCCCTAAGGGTTCGGATTGTATTCTTTATGCCATGACTGCAAGATCCTCCCTTAGAGACAGAATTGTTGCCTTGCAAAGTTCTGATCTAGAGTTGAAAGAGAAGATTGATAAAATTGCCTTGAATTCAGAAATGGACCGTGCTTTTAGTACATCCATGGATGGTACCTTATTGTTTAGAGGTAGACTCTGTGTGCCTGCTGTCGATGAAATCAAGAATGAAATATTGAAAGAAGCACACCAGTCCATCTTTACAGTACACCCTGGAAGTACCAAAATGTACAAGGACTTAAGGGAACATTTTTGGTGGAACGGTTTGAAAGCAGATGTTGAAGACTTCGTTGCCAAGTGTGAAACTTGCCAACGTGTAAAAGCTGTTCGTCAACCCCCATCTGGATTACTTCAGCCCCTTCCTATTCCTAGTTGGAAGGTGGGAAGACATCTCAATGGACTTCGTGACTAGCCTGCCTCGGACGAGTAAGGGAAATGACACTGTGTGGGTGATTGTTGATAGGTTGACCAAATCAGCCCATTTCATTCCTATGAAGAACACCTACACCTTGGATAAGCTAGCTAGACTTTATGTGGACAATGTAGTTCGTCTACACGGAGTGCCGATGAGTATTGTTTCTGACCATGATCCTAGGTTCACCTCAAGGTTTTGGAATGGTCTGCAGAAAGCCTTGGGAACCCAATTGAATCTGAGTATAGCTCATCACCCACAGTCTGATGGACAATCTGAGCGGACAATTCATATACTAGAAAACATGCTTAGATCTTGTGTGGTTGACATGGGTGGAAATTGGGATGAACACCTAGCCTTAGTTGAGTTTGCCTATAATAACAGTTATCAAGCAACAATAAGCATGGCTCCGTTTAAGGCTTTGTATGGTAACACTTGTAGAACGCCCTTGTATTGGACTGAGACTGGTGAAAGAAAAGTCTTAGGTCCACAAATGATAGAAGCTACAAGTGATATGGTTGATATGATTCGGGAAAGGATCAAGTCTGCTCAATCTAGACAGAAATCTTATGCTGACAAGAGAAGAACCGACTTAGAATTTCCAATCGGAGAGAAAGTTTTCCTTAAAGTATCACCTATGAAAGGGGTGACGAGATTCAATGTGAAAGGAAAGCTTAGCCCCCGCTTCATTGGACCTTTTGAGATTTTGGAGAAGGTTGGACCTATAGCATACCACATGGCCTTGCCTCCATCACTTGCTGGAGTTCACAATGTGTTCCATGTTTCAATGCTTCGGAAATACATAGAAAACCCGAACACATACTACAGCAAGCACCCGAAGGACTTAGTGCCGATCTTTCTTACGATGAAGGACCAGCCGAGATCCTAGAAAGAAAGGACAAGTAGTTGCTGAATCACACCATCCCTTTGGTGAAGATTCGATGGAAGAACCATACCCCCGAAGAAGCTTCATGGGAGAAAGAAGGTGACATGAAGGAGAAGTTTCCTCATCTTTTTGGAAGCACAGGTACGCTTTCAATTTCGAGGACGAAATTTCTTTTAAGGGGGGGAGAATGTAATATCCAGCCCTATTCTAACCCTGACCCTAACCCAGATCCACTGTTGTATTCAGGTCCGAAGACCCGAAGCAATGGTAGAAGAGACCTATGGACAATTCTGATTGATGATCATGATTCGGAGACTGAGCCTATGGACATTGATGATGATACCCCTTGCTTAAATGCATTATCAGTGTTTAAGGAAAATCGGCGCATCAGAGAAGATTAATCTCGTTGATGTACCTATTGACCTCCTATGCACAATCTGAAAGTATTCCCCAAAACTAGACTTCTTGATTGAATTGTGGAAGAAAACCTCACTCAAATTGACCTTGTATAGCCTTTCAAATCCCTACTTGAAGTTGCTGAACTAAACCTGTTTTTCTGCTGAGAAACATTTTGGTCGATCCTTTTGGTCGATACCATCGACCAAAACCATCGACCAAAGTTTCCCAGTCTGCCAAGTTAAAGATTCCATGGAATATTCCTATTCTATTTATTATGACCTCGAGCCTTGAGCCTTGTGCAATCATTTTTCTCACCTGAAATCGTGGGGAGAGCTTCCCAAGGCACCTCCTTGGCTAATGTGAAGGGCACCTCATCAAAAACTCATTGTTTACTATTGGTTCTTGTCTACTTCTTCCACACTAAGGTATGAATCACCATTCCACTCTCTATCCTACCATTTTCTACTCTTTTATTTTTCTTTCTTGTTGGTGAGACATTGGAAATGGTGCTGCAACCTTGCAACCACCACTCCAAGTGTCTACACATGATTAACCTATGAGTTTCTTAGCCATCCATTGATGCTATGCCTCCACCTCATGCCTAGCTCATGTATTCCTCTATTATTCTATTAACATCATGTCATTTTGTACCAAACTGAGTTGTAGGGCATGCTATGTTCATGTGATATTATCACTTCTATATGATTCCAATCGAATTTCTATTAGTTCCTCTAACTATTACATGCCATTCCTCATCAATGCAATCAATTCCAACTCATGCCATGATGTTTGTCACTTGAACTTGTTAGCTCAAATTGGGGCTTTTTGTTTGGACCATTGGATTGGGTAATTTTCTTGACTTATAGTGTCCTACTACTGTTGTTAAGTGTTCCTCCAAGTTTCAGATTGATCCGAACACCGGAAAACCAATTTAGGATGAAAACACCCAAAATCCATCATTATGTCCCGAAGGAAATTTTGGTCGATCCTTTTGGTCGATACCATCTGTAATATCCATCCCTATTCTAACCTTGACCCTGACCCGGATCCACTGTTGTATTCAGGTCCGAGGACCCGAAGCGGTGGAAGAAGAGATTTATGGACCATTCTGATTGATGATCATGATTCGGAAACCGAGCCCATGGACATTGACACTGATACCCCTTGCTTAAATGCATTGTCAGTGTTTAAGGAAAGTCTGCGCATCGGAGAAGATTAATATGGTTGATGTACCAAATGACCTCCTGTGCACAATCCGAAGGTATTCCCCGAAACTAGACTTCTTGATTGAATTGTGGAAGAAAACCTCACTCAATTTGACCTTGTATAGCCTTTCAAATCCCTAAACCTGAGTTTTCTGCTGAAAACATTTTCGTTGATCATTTTGGTCGATACCATCGACCAAGGACCATCGACCAAAATGTCCCAGTCTGCCAAGTTAATGATTCCATGGAATATTCCTTTTCTATTTAATAGGACCTCGAGCCTTGAGCCTTTTGCAATCATTTTTCTCACCTGGGAACGTGGGGAGAGCTTCCCAAAGCAGCTCCTTGGTTAGTTTGAAGGGTATCTCATCAAAGACACTTAGTTTATCATTGATTCTTGTCTTCATCTTCCACACTAAGGTATGACTCTTCATTCCACTCTCTACCCTACCATTTTCTACTCTTTTCTATTGTCATCTTGCTGATGGGACATTTGGAATGGTGCTGCAACCTTGCAACCACCACTCCAAGTGCCTACTCATGCTCAATCCATGATTCCCTTAGCCATTCATTGATGCTAATGCTTATATCTCATGCCTAGCATATGTATTCCATGATTTACCTATTAACATCATACCATTTGATATCAAACTGAGCTATAGAGTGTATTATGTTCATGTTTAACATTGCCATATGATTCCAATCGAATTTCTAGTAGTTCCTCTAGCTATTGCATGCTATTCCTCATCAATGCAATCAATTTCAACTCATGCCATGATGTTTATCACTTGAACTTGATAGCTCAAATTGGGGCTTTTTAATTAGACCATTGGATTGGGTTAATTCCTTGATTTATAGTGTCCTACTACTGTTGTTAAGTATGCCTCCAAGTTTCAGATTGATCCGAACACCGGAAGACTCATTTCGGACCAAAATCCCCAAAATCCACTATTCTGCCCGAGGACAATTTTGGTCGATACCATCGACCAAGACCATCGACCAAAGTTGTTGCTGACAGCAACCTTGGTCAATTTTGACTCAAATGACATCCGATCTTCCCGACTTCTTTTCTAACTTATTATTGATGTTTGTTTAGGGCCTTAACAATTCTATTGGACTATTCTTGGTATTCTCAATTCATCATCAACTCATCCAAGGTAAGGATGGTTATATCCATAAACGTATAAGTCATCAAATATTGAACTATGCTTTATTCAAAGAATGAAATCCCTAAATTTCTTTCAATCATTATTATACTGTTACATATGTGTTAGAACAGTAACCTTTAAATCTTTATACATTGGTTGTGTTACTTTATCATTTTGATTTGCTTATGTTTATAATAATTCGTTTCAATATCATGATTTGATTACTATTATGAATATGCATTGGATGCATGAGAAATGATGAGATTTGATGTGTGATTGCTTACGTATGACTTGGGATTGGAGGGTGTCCTACTGACACTTTTGTCCTTGGGCATCGGAGGGAATAGTATGGGATGTTCTCCGATGGTGCCTATCGACACTCTCCCGAGTTATTGGATGACATACATAGGATTGTCTAGTTGTGTGGCTAGGTTCATCCTTGTCGTGTCAGACCCGAATAGGAAGGGCATTGAGACCGAACAACCCGTGGTAGTGTATGGTTGGATGGGCGCTCTAGGCCGGTAGCCAATCCGGTAGGGGACATAAACCATGCTACGGATACCTGAAAGGGGCCATTTATTGGTAGAGTTGCATATGGATAGACTTGGGCTCTCGGGCGCTCAAGACCGGTAACCAATCCGTGAGAGGACATGAGAGCTTCCCGTTTACTATATGTGGATGACCAATAGGGTTGATGAGTCCGAAATCCGGGATTTCGCTGACTCTAGTGTGAAGGATACCGGAAAGGATCGCCGGGGGCGAGGAATGGACGTATCTGAATCTGACTTGACCGATTGAGTAGATGACTTGCATTGGGCTAGGCTTTACTCTGACATGCGCCAGTACTTGACCAAATGGTGATGTGAGAGAGCGGTGACCGACCCCCTTACCATGGTTTTTTGATGACTTTACCGATCTTCCCCGGGCATTCCCTAGATATGGAAATGGGAGAGTGACTGACGACCTAGAGAAGTACGGTGCTATGACTTAAAGCATGTCTACCTTAGAGACCAGCATTCATAGAGTTAGGCTCATATCTGCATCATATGTTCCATATCACATTGCATTATTATATGTTCTGAATGTGTATGATTTCTAATTATGGAATAACTTCCTTGCTGAGTTCTTCAAACTCATTCCTTTTGTGCAAATGTTTTAGATTACATTCCAGGTACTGAAGATTACGATGGCACCTCCTATGAGGCGGACTATGATTCCACATACTACACTCCGGGTAGTGGCGTCGGTGAGGATTCGTATATTGGAGCCGAGGAGGATTATTATCCGCACCAGGGTTAGCCCCACAGTTGTGTGGGAGCGGCAACGCTAGGTTTACTTCATCCGTACTGTTGAGGAGACTACCATTAGTATAGAAGAAACCCTAGCATAGTGCCCCATTCCCCTAGTGTATTTGTGGAACCTTGGATTTTGTAATTAATTTGTCTTTGAATTATTCCGGTGACACTTGGATATGTAACTAACTTGATTTAATACTTTTCCGCTGCTCTGAGAGGGTGGCTACCACACCTTCTCACCCTTTATGATTTTGATCATACCTTATTATTATCTATGTTCCGCACTCTGATTTAGTTAATCTTGTCTTATTCATGATACTTGGTATTAGCTGTTTTTACCATTGATTATTACTGTTCATGATTGTGTTACCGTGTATGTGGGAGGCATGGACCTTAGATCATTGATCCTTGGACTGTGGATCACATCCCGGATATTCCAAATGGGGTACCGGCTGGGTGGATGTGACACCATCGACCAAAACCATCGACCAAAGTTGTTGCTGACAGCAACCTTGGCCAGTTTTGATCCAATTGATATCCAATCTTCCTAATTTCTCTCTAACTTATTATTGATGTTTGTTTAGGGCCTTAACAATTATTTTGGACTATTTCTTGATACTCTCAATTCATCATCAATTCAACCCAAGGTAAGGATGGTTATCTCCATAAACATATAGATCACCACCTTATCATTTATGTTCTTGTTTATGAATGGAACCTTTTGATTACTTTTAAATCTTTATAAGACTATTATATATGTGTTAGAACAATAGTATTGACATCTTTATACTCTTGCCATGTTACATTACTATTCTTGTTTACTTATGTCTAAGATGATTTATTTCAATATCATGTTTAACTTTTATGATAAGATGTATTGGATGCATGAAAGATGATGGACTTGAATATGTGATTGCCTACATATTGACTTGGGATTGGGGAGTGTTCTATTGACACTTTTGTCCTTAGGCATCGGAGGGAATAGTATGGGATGTTCTCCGATGGTGCCTATTGACACTCTCCCGGGTTATTGGATGACATACATAGGATTGTCTAGTTGGTTGGCTAGGTTTATCCTTGTCGTGTTAGACCCGAATCGGAAGGGCATTGAGACCGAACAACCCGTGGTAGTGTATGGTTGGATGGGCGCTCTAGGCCGGTAACCAATCCGGTAGGGGACATAAACCATGCTACGGATACCTGAAAGGGGCCATTTATTGGTAGAGTTGCATATGGATAGACTTGGGCTCACGGGCGCTCAAGACCGGTAACCAATCCGTGAGAGCTTCCCGCTTACTATATGTGGATGACCAATAGGGTTGATGAGTCCGAAATCCGGGATTTCGCTAACTCTAGTGTGAAGGATACCGGAAAGGATCGCCGGGGGCGAGGAATGGACGTATCTGAATCTGACTTGACCGACTGAGTAGATGACTTGCATTGGGCTAGGCCTTACTGTGACATGCGCCAGTACTTGACCAAATGGTGATGTGAGAGAGCGGTGATCGATCCCCTTACCACGGTTTTTGATGACTTTACCAATCTTCCCCAGGCATTCCCAAGATATGGAAATGGGAGAGTGACTGACGACCCAAAGAAGTACGGTGCTATGACTTAAAGCATGTCTACCCTAGAGACTAGCATTCATAGAGTTAGACTCATATTTGCATCATATGTTCCATATCGCATTGCATTATACTATGTTCTGAATGTGTATGATTTCTAATTATGGAATAACTGCCTTGCTGAGTTCTTCGAACTCATTCCTTTTTGTGCAAATGTTTTTAGATTATATTCCAGGTATCGAGGACTACGATGGCACCTCCCTTGAGGCGGACTATGATTCCACATACTACCCTCCGGGTAGTGGCGTCAGTGAGGATCCGTATTTTGGAGCCGAGGAGGATTACTATCCGCACAAGGGTTAGCCCCACAGTTGTGCAAGAGCAGCAGCGTAGAGTTTACTTCATCCGTACTGTTGAGGAGACTACTATTAGTGTAGAAGAAACCTTAGCGTAGTGCCCCATTTCCCCGGTGTGTTTATGGAGTATACAGGCCTGAAATTAATATGTATTTGGATTCTTCTGGTGATACTTGGACATGTACTTAACTACTTTTACTTTCCGTTGCTTTGAGAGAGTGGCTACCATACCTTCTCTCCCTGATATGATTTTGATCACATTCTGATATTATCTATCTTCCGCACTCTGATATATTTTTAATCCTATTTTATACATATTGTTAGTATTAATTGTTTTTACCATTGATTATTACTGTTCATGATTATGTTACCGTGTATGTGGGAGGCATGGACCTCAGATCATTGATCCTTGGACTGTGGATCACATCTCGGGTATTCCAAATGGGGTACCGGCTGGGTGGATGTGACATAGATGACTCCCATAGATCCCTTCAGGAACCTCTGCTAAAGCATACTGTGCATCGGATGGTCCTAAACACTTCAAAAGTGGCCCATAAATTGTTCTTTTATACAATAGTTCATTCTTTTGAATAAACTTTACAGCTCTTCTTTTCAACGTTCTAGCTTTTTCTTTATCCTCAGGAAGAACATCTTCTTTAAGGTATTGTATAATTGGATCCATCCAAGACACCTCTGTATCAATTTCCATTATCTCTGGCTCCAAATGTGCCGGAATATCCAGCTCTTCAATATATACAGCTTGTGGTAGAGAAGTAAATTTTGCGAATGCTAACTTCGCCAGAGAATCTGCCATTGTGTTCTGATTCTGGGTATCCTCATAATTGAGAATTGTTGGAACCACCCTTTACAATCCAGCATCTTCTTAAGATAACTGATCATCCTGTCGTCCTTCGCTTCATATACTCCTGTGACTTGATTGACCACCAGTCAGAATCTCTTTTCACTTCGATACTTTGCACACACAAATATTTGGCTAACCGCAATCCCGCAATGAGAGCCTCATATTCTGCCTCATTATTTGAGGCTCGAAAATTGAATCAAAGAGCACTTTGAATTACAAATCCAGATGGACTTTATAAAATCACCCCTGCTCCTGATCCCTGAAAATGACTTGATCCATCCACATGAAGAATCCACCCAGTAAATATTTCACTGGAATTTCCCTGATCTTCCGGTAATGAAATACTTTCAACAATGAAGTCAGCTAGTACCTGTGCCTTTATCGCAGTTCGGGATTTATAATCTATATCATGTTCTATCAATTCTACTGCCCAGGACACCATTCTTCCGGTAAGGTCAGGTTTATGCAATATTTTCTTTAAAGGCCAATTAGTAAGAACAATAATTGGATGAGCTTGAAAATAGGGCCTGAGCTTTCTGGCCGCTATTATCAAAGCTAGGGCTTGTTTTTCAAATTCTGGATATCTAGATTCTACATCTAACAATGTATGACTTACAAAGTAGATAGGATTTTGGACCGTACCTTCTTCCTGAATTTATACTGCACTCATTGTCGCCTTTGAAGAAGATAAATATATCTGCAAGGTTTCTCCTGATATCGACCGAGATAGAACTGGTAGACTGGTTAGTCTTCTTTTTAATTCTTCAAATGAACTTTGACAATCCTCTGACCATCTGGATTCATTAAGTGCATTTAGATTTTTCAACACCTTGAAAAAAGGAGCGCACTTATCTCCAGATCTGGATATAAATCTACTCAATGCTGCAATTTTCCCTGTCAAACTTTGGATTTCTTTCATATTGCTGGGTGCTGGCATATCCAGGGTGGCCTTAATTTTTTTTCTTCTGGATTCACTTCAATACCCCTTTGTGTGACCATATAACCCAGGAACTTTCTAGATGAAACTCCAAATGCACACTTCTTAGGGTTAAGTCTCATTCCATTCCTTCAGTGAGATGATTAGATTTGAATTGACTTTTTACGAGAAGATCATCAACATAAACTTCCATGTTTCTCCCGATCTGATTAGCAAACAACTTATTCATTGCTCTTTGATATGTTGCCCCAGCAGTTTTTTATCCAAAAGGCATAACCTTGTAGCAATAGCTTTCTCGATTCATCATAAATGTTGTGTGAGGTTGGTCCTCCTCCTTCATAAGAATTTGATTACAGCCAGAATAGGCATCCATAAAATTTAACATTTGCTGACTTGATGTGGCATCAATCAACTGACCAATTCGCGGCAAAGGATAACAATCCTTAGGACAAGCCTTGTTCAGATTAGTATAATCCACGCACATTCTCCACTTGCCATTATGCTTCTTCACCATTACAACATTTGCCAACCATTTGGGACATTCAATCTGCTCAATAAACTTTGACTTCTTGAGCTTTTCCACTTTGACTTTGATTGCATCATGCTTTTCTGATGAAAAATTTCTCCTTCTCTGCTTTAATGGTTTAACAATGTTGTCTATCCATAGACAGTGCTCCGCAACTTCCCTGTTCAAACCTGGCATGTCTTGTGCTGACTAGGCAAAGACGCTGCATTTATTCGAAGAAAATCTTTCAACAGGACCTTGTCCTGATTGGTCTTATCAGCCCCAATTATGGTTCCCCTGTTTGGATTTTCTAATTCCTCCACTGGTTCTCCTCTCTGAATTTTTTCTTCGTCCCTATTATCCATAACTTCAATAGTAAGGGCAAGAGCCTTACCTTGTGACTTATAATCTTTCAAGAAAGTTGTATAGCTCTGCCTCGAGGTTCTCTGATCATATTTGCATTCTCCAATGCCCCCTTCAGTCGAAAATTTTACTTTCAAATGCCTTGTAACCACAGCTCCAATAGAATTCAGAGTTGGCCTTCCCAAAATTATATTATAAGCCGACAGATTCTTTATCAACAAAAATTTAGTAACAGTTGTTACTATTTGTGGATGTGTTCCCAATGTTATTGTCAACTCCACTGTTCCTTCCATAGAAGTTGATTCTCCAGAAAACCCAAATAACCTTGTTCCACAAGGTTTTATCTTGACAGTATCCATATTCAACCATTGAAAGGCTTCATAAGACATAATGTCTATAGAAGACCCCGTATCAATCAAAACCTTGTGAATGTCTCTATTTGCCACCTCAACTACAACGATGGCATCATCATGTGGCTCTTGAATTCCATCCATCTCCTCCTCCGTGAAGACTATTTCCTTCATCTTCTTAATTGTTTTAGGAATAACATGAGATTCAACAACATTAACATACCTGGCATGAGCTTTAGACTTTGACATTGAGTTTAAATCCAAACTCCCCAAGATGACCATGACAGGAGATTGCTTCTGTTGAACTCTTTGATTTTCCTAATGCTTGGCATTTTCATCTGGAGAACTAGATTGAAAATCTCTTTTCGCCTGGTGCTCCTTCACTGGTGTCTGGTTATTCCACCTTCTTGGTTGATCAGCAGTATTTCTCTGATGTCCTCCATTTCTCCTTTGGACATATCGATCTAGCTGCCCCTGATTGATTAATCGCTCAATTTCATTCTTCAGAATTCTGCAATCATCAGTATTATGACCATGATCTCTATGATATCTGCAAAATCTATTTGGATTCTGCTCTTTTGCTTTTGCTATCATCAGTGCTGGCCATTTTACAAATCCCTGGTGTTGGATTCGCATCAAAATTTCTGATCTTCTTGTATTAAGAGGAGTATAATTTTCCTGGAATGGTCTTGGAATATCTCTTCTAATTTGATGATCAGGACCATTTCTTGGGTAATTTCTATTATTTCTTCGATCTCTCTGATCAGATCGCATGACTCCATCTTCCTTCTTTCTGCTCCCATCACCACCAGTTTCCTTCCTGGCCTGAAGAATATCTTTCGTGTTAGCATAATGATTACATCGTGTTGTTAATTTTGCAATGTTCGCCAGCTTGTTCATAATAAAAAATTCCAACAAATGATCGTCCGTCAAACCTCTAAACATAGCATCATAAGCCACTGCTTCATTCAGGTTCTTTATCTAAATTGATTCTTGATTGAATCTCTTCATATAACTTTGAACCGATTCCCCTGACTTCTGGCGAATTGCAGCCAAATTATCCACCGTTTTGCTACTTTTCACACTGCTTTGGAATCTTGATAAGAATATTTTTGTTCAAGTCTCTGGAATCTCCAATTGAATCTGGTAATAGACTGAAAAACCAGGTTGTTGCAGGACCTTTCAATGACGATGGAAAGGATCGACAATTTAAAACATCAGAGTTACCTGCCAACATCATAACAGAATTGAACTGAGCTAGGTGTTCCAACGGATCTGAGCTTCCATCATACATTGTAAACACTGGAAGTTTGAAATTATGCGGCAATGGTGTTGACATGATGTCTTTAGAAAATGGATTTTGATTCATTGCTTCTTCCACCTTTTCTCCACCATCTTTATTCGTCAATCATTGAATTTGATCATTCAGGATACAAAATCTCTTACTGATTTCAGATCCATGAACTTCAGATCTGCTACCTTTCGATCTTCCCATTTCTCTCTTATCTCTCTGAACTCCAAGAGTTTTGCTCTTTTTACTCTGAATGTGACTTATACGATGATCCCTGATCTTCCAACTCCAGAGGAATGTAGTTTGGATTTGCACTCTCTCCTGATCCTTCTTTGAGAATTGATCTCCTTTGACTTTCTCTTGACCTCTGGATCTGAGGATTTGGAACGGAAATCGCCTCAGCTCGGGAAAGAGTGTGAGATCTTCTAGCAAGGCGAGATCGAACTCTTCCCTCTGGTTGAACTCCAACTTGCTTGATGAACGATCTCATCAGATTTTGTGTTTCAAGTATTTGATGTTGCATACTCTCAAATCGTTCAGCGATTTGATTTGGATACAGCTCTAATTGAGAAGCAGCCAGTGTATTTGCGAGTTGTTTTCCCTGTCTTTTGAAAATCTCAGCAGGATGAGGTGAGCGCTCTTCTGTCATTCTTTGCTTTTGCCGAGTCTGCATTGTTGGAATTTGCAGTGTTGGAGCTGTTTCTCTTGTTTTTCTCTTCGGATTGACTCTCCTCGGCTCCCTCTGGCTTACTTCTACCATTTCAACCGGTAATGTCTCCTCTCGCTCAAGCGATTGAGCCATGACCTCTGCTTTGAACTTGTTAAAGCTAACTCCCACTGACGGGCGCCAAAATGTTGGTGCTAAAATTGCCGGAGGCTTTGAACCGTAATCTTTGCACCAAACCACTCAAATCGGATTGATCCTGGTTTGCTCCACAGTCAATCTTTCATTCTTGGAAAATAGAACACCAGTGAGAAACGGAGCCGATCATCTTGATCGGTGTCGCATCTCCGACGGTCTAGTCAGAAATGAAGATAATGCTTCAGAGCTCGAAGGAGCTTTTGAGGTGCTCTAATGGCATAGAATCAGAAAAGTACTGGTGTTTAGATTGATTTGAGAGACTTACCCTTGACGAGTTCATCATCCCTTTTATATATAGATTTCCCGCCTGTTATGCCTTTAACTGTGACCGTCGGATTATAACATAGGATTGAATGGCCCTGATTAGGCCTTCCTCAAAGTTCTTGGGCGGACCCATAGATTGCTTTACTTGATTAATCAAAACCAACTGAATTGTGATCAGATCGAAATAAACCGGCCTGAATCGGGATTGGGATATTTTAGTCACAACAGTCCTCTTCACTGAAAGTTATAGGTACTTCTTCCATTTTCTTTCTTTTCTGAGCTTCTCCTGATCCCATGAATTTCGATTTTGCTTTCAACTTTCGTAAGGATTCGGGTCCGGGTCCCCCAAATATTGTAAGAATTGGGACCTGCTAGGTCGCGCAACTTCCTTTCCTTTTTTAGACTTTGGTGCTTCAACTCGACGCTCCCTGCTTGGCGAACCACCCCTATTTTCATTGGTCGTTCTCTTTTCATTCTCCCTGACTTTCAAAAAGTTTATGAGATGTCCCTAATTGATTAGCCTTTCGATATCTGCCTTGAGGTGCCTACAGTCATTGGTGTAGTGCCCGTAGTCTTTGTGGAAGCGGCAGTATTTCTCCATGTTCTTTTCTCCCATCTTTGTAACAATCTTGGACGGCCATCTTAAAATATCTTGATTCTTTATCTGCATTAGTATCTCTGACTGAGGAGTATTTAATGGCATGTACTCGTCTTGGTCTGAAGATCGCCTTCTCCAGGTCGAACATGGCTTTCTAGTCCGATCTAGATCAGGCTGCTTCTGCTTCTGACTTCTTTCGAGGACTTTTGTTTCTTTGGTTGCTGCCGTAGGTTCTCTTTGTCGCGTACCATCTCTCTGTCGGGCATCAAGTATCTCTGCCACCTTCGCTTGTTTTTGGCATTGTTGTACTAATTTAGCATAAGTGGTTGGCATGTCTTGAAGTAAATACTCCAGCAACTTTTGGTTGGTTAGCCCTGTAAAGAGGGCCGTTTTTGCCACCTGATCATCCAAGTTACCTATTTCCATAGTAACTTTATTGAATCTCTTCAGGCATTCCCGGATTGATTCATTCCTTCCTTGCTAGATAGGAAAGAGTGTCTCCTCCATTTTCTTGATCTGGATACCACTTTGGAAACGTCTGATAAACTTATGAGCGAGGTTCTCGAAACCGTTGATTCTTCCCGAAGGAAGGTTTGAGAACCACTTTTGTGCCGCCTCGGTCAGCGAAGAAGTGAAAACTCGACAGAGGATCTCGTTAGAGTTTCTAGCCACCGCCATTGTTTGTTGATAGTAGCTAATATGGGCTGCTCCCGAACCATCAAAAGCCATAAAAGTTGGGAGCCTGAAATTGTGTGGAAACTCGATCAGAGTGATAGCATCGGTGAAAGGAGTCTTTTGGATGACCGAATAAATATCATCGGCCTTTCTTCCTCGAGAGAGTTGCCCCAATCTTTGGTTTATATTGGCGAACTTTCAGCCAATATGTAGTGATCGTCCATCTTCCATCCGGATAGTTCCTCTTCCGATCGTCTTGAGGTTGGTGAGTGGGTGCGGACTCCCCTTCGCTGCCTCGTCATTGTTCCCGTTCGGCTTGCCTGCGGCCTATCGTGCCGGTCATCTCTTTCGGGTGGTTTGCCGGCTCTCACTTCTGGGATTCGATCTTAACAATCTTTTTGATAATTATGACCATAATTATGGCCTTCACCTTGCCATCCATCTACATGATGGGAAAGTGTTGGTACCTGAATTAATGGTGGATCCAAGACTACCTCTCATGCACGTCCTCTCGCCTCTATTTGATCGGGTGCTTGAGGTGCAACCACCTGTCTTGCCAACACACGGAGTGTTTGCTGCATCTCCAAGAATTGGATCTGTAACTGCTCCATTTGTTGTTGGAGAGGATTGGGAGAGTCCTGATTTTCTTCCCTTCCTTCCTCCTGGACCTCTGGGAGTTTGCTTCCTTCAGGTCTAACTACCGGAATATCTCCTACCTGAGGACGAGCATTTATTTCTCGAAAAGCCACCGTTGCTGCTGCTGATCTAGTCACCATGACTTCTCGAAGCGTTTCCCACAGACGGCGCCAGATGATGCATCCAAGTTCTGTTAAGCTGCCGGACTAGATATAATCCTGCAAGAAAGAGTTAGACGTGGTCTAACTGTGGGGTTGGGAGGCCACCTCCGAAGCTTAAGTTAGTAATTGGACTGATCACAAAGGCTCTGGCTAATCGCAGAGCAAAAGAATAGTGAATACATAATTGGGAAACGATTAAGATACCTGATAGGTTGTACGTTCTTGGTTTATATAGATTTTACCTCTGATCTTCGTCCGTCGAATGAATTCTCGATCTCCTTCGGTGGCCGTCCGATCTTAGGGTTATTCCCTAGATACTCGGGGACGCAACCAGTTACCTAGTCTTAGCATGATTCCTTCACCGCTTTACTAATAGAGACCTTCTACAAGTCAGCTTCATCTACCGCAAAGTTCAGGAAGCAATACTGGATTGGTAACTAGGATACGGCGCCCTCATGATTGATTCATTAGGTTTTGGTAGGTCCCAGCCATGGTCTGACCGGGATATGGACAGTGAACCCGGTCCGATGGGTTCGGTACAATTTTCTTTGTATTAACCCCAATATTCTCAAAAGGTGATTTTGAAGTAAAACAAAATAGGTTGTGTCATTGTCCACGTGAATAGTGTTTTGGTACATCTAGAAGCCTAATAATGCAAGCAATTAGCCCAATGTTCCAGTGGTTGGTTCAAAAGTGAACCAGACCTATTCTTCTTAACTCTTATATTATATTTCTACCCAAATAGTACATTATTGTGTATTTCAAGGACTCAACAATGTACAATTTCTTTTTTCCGGAGAGTTTGTGGGGGAAGTAGTAGCTGAACATGGATTTCAAACCAGATTTGGGAATTTAAGGTGACTTCACCTAACATGGCAAATAGTAATTGTTTCAAATAAATTTATACTATTCTATCTAAAGATGTTTTCACATTGGGATAATTACTATTGCCCCCCTATACTTTGATTTTATTACTAATGTATCCCCTGTATTTTGCAAAATTACTAATCCAACCTTTAACTTTGTCTATAATTACTAATGCCCCCTACTGTTAAGTTCCGTTAGTTTACTGATGATGTGGCATCTCCATATTTTTTAAAAATCCCAAAATACCCTTTTACTTATCTCTTTACTTATTTACCCTTTTGTCAAGTTACAGTAATACCCTTAATTAATTGTAGAGAAAAAAATAATCATAATCTGTTTTACTCAAAAAAAAATCACCAAAATAAAGAAATAATAATTAAATAAAAATAAAATAGAAACCGAAGAGGAGGGAAGATAGAATTCAACTCAAATTTGGAAACTGAATATCACCTACTTAGTTAATTCCTTCTCTGGCAAGATTTTGTGGTTTCGTCAATGGTGGGTTAGTAAAGCAGTTAAAAGTCTAAACTCCCATGGGGAGGTGTTACGTTTCGTTTACAATATTAAAAAAGCACTAGTCCCCCAAAAATAAATTAAAAAAAATTGTGGTTTCCATTCCCTACGTATGCTAGAGGAGAAGGTGGGAAACCAAATCGAATTTGAATTTTGCCAATTTCTTTAATTCAAAATAAATAAGTTTAGTGAAGGTGGAAAACCAATATTTTTTTAATTCAAAATAAATGAAGTTAGGGTAAAATTGACATTTAATCTGGTTTTTATAAATGGGGTAGTATCGTCTTTTGATTTCTTAATTTTAATGAAGGACAAAGTGGACATTACATATTCAAACTTAACGGCTACTTAACACCGTTATAAGGAAGGGGGGCAACAGTAATTTTGTAAAGAACAGGGTTTTATTAGTAATAAAATCAAAGTACAGGGGGGCAACAGTAATTATCCCTTTCACATTTTATATATCAGAATTACTGAAAAGTTAGTCTCTCTCATTCCTACTTTTAAGTTGAAATTGCTACTGAATAAGTGGCTGCTTGCAGGGTTTGCTAGACATGGGGCATTAAACCATAGATATGAGATGAAAGCAAATCTTTACCCATCCACCAAAATTGTCAACCACTAGAAAAAGCCAGAACTTGACAAAAATTTATCTCCCTCTCAAATTGTAGATGATGTTTTCATGTCTAGTAAACCTTAAAAAATTCAGCAATCCATACAGAAGCATACCATTAGTGTACTAAAAACCTTTTGGTGATACCCATTAGTTCATACCCCCCAGGGGGCAATTTTTTGTTTTTATTTTTTCTAGTTTTTACATTCTTATTCTTTCCCCCCCCCCCCTAAAGTTCCAAAGCTTGGGTTCTTGTACCATTGCAAGGGAAATTGTATTTTCTGTTGTCCAAGAAAGGGAAGGCAAGCAGCTGTCCAAACATCATTATCTTTGATACACAACATTTATTTAAAGTTTATCGTAACCAGAGAAAGAACAAATATGAAACCCTAAAATGTGATGGGAGATGAGAGATCAAAACCCTAAAAAAAGGGAAAATATGAAAACTTACCAACAGAGCGAAATGTAGAAAGCCCTAATCTTCTATGTTGTTCCTCTTGATCGTTTTCCCTCTTCCTCTTCTCTATCTTCTTGATCCGTCCAAATCTGCTCAGCCCTTAGATCACGTAAGAATGACCTGCAAAACAATCGTTAGATGGGGCCTGACTGTGGGGGTCGGGAGTCCACCTCCGATGGCTAAGTTAGTTGATGAACTAATCACAAAAGCTCTAACTAGACGCAGAGCGAAAGTAAGAATACGATAATTGGGAATACGATTTAGATACCTTCTTCGTGCATTTGTGATGTCTTATATAGAGTTTACCTTTGAATCCCACTCGTTGAATGTACGTGCCTTCTTCTGATGACTGTGAGATCCAGACGATTAGACCCATTAGTGGGGTATGGGATAACTTCCTTTGATCACATGATCATGATGCTATGGTCGTGGCAGTTATCCAAGCTGGCACGATCTTCCGTTCCACGAGAGTTGATAACCGTCACTTTGACTAGTTATACGTCCTAGGAATCTCGGACTCGTGCATACCTACTGATAGCCGATGTTTCTTCCTGAACACGCTATCTCTGAACCCGGTTGATTCGAGTCTGAATAGGTCGGTTCGTCCCCGACTGGGGTCGAGGGTTGAACCACGGGCGGACCCGATTCAACAATATTTTTCCCATATCACGAGCCCTCCAGACCAAGCGTTCGGGAACATCGAGGGCTTGGTATGATTTGAACCGAGGGTGGTAACCGAACAAGGAATATGAACGATCGCTTGCTCTCATAAATGTCAAGTTGCATTTAATGCTGCTACGTCACTCCTCGAGGTACGCGAACGTCTTCAGCTTTCACGCGAGAGTCGCCACGTGTTTGTCACAGCCGAAAACATCATTGCTTTTAACTCAAAATGACAGTTCCTCAAACGTCAACTTCAATTCGATTCGATTCATTTATGCCTTTTCGAACTGCCACCGGATCGCGATCGTCAGACTGAACTGATCTCGATCATACACGTGTCCATAGGCTGGCCTATTTAAAAACTGCCTGTTGCTTTTTCAAATTTCACTCTTATTTGCAACTCGAAAACTCGTCGTCGTCTTCTCTGTGCCCTAGTTGTCTTTCTGCTTCCAAGCCAATTACTCTGGCAAACAAGTAAGTTTAGTAACTTTCTTGCCATCTTTTCTTGCTTTAGCTACACTTTTCACTTTTGCATTTGTTTCTTTTCTAATTTAAAAGTCACAACAGACTCTCTATGATGGGAAGTGGTAGAACTTCTGACGAAGGCTCCCCTGAATGTTATGTTGATCAGGGTAGTTCTGGTGGCGAGACTACTGTCTCTACTACTACTGAACAATCATTCAATGAGGAACAAAAACTAACCGACGTTTGGCATGAGTTTGATGAAGTGAGTCAAAGGAAAGAGATTGAGGTACTGACCCTTCCTCTCTATTCCAAACCCTCTAAACCCTCGAAGGCTCCTACCAAGGCCCCTCGGCAATCCAAAAGATCTGAAGAAAACCCTGGTTTTTATGTTTCCATATACACCGATGTTGAATTGACTTCAGCATTCCAACACTATGAGTTTCCCTCTGATTACTTTCTTCGACTTCCCAACTCTGATGAGTAGGATAACCCCCTAAGTCTCTTCCTCATTGTTGCCTGAGGAGCCCTGTACAAGAGAACTTCTTTCAGGATCCTGAGAAGAGCCTTCCTCAGGATTGTCGTTGTCAGAGTCCTCTTCATCAGCAGCTTGTGACTCGGTTTGTGATTTTTCCTCTTGGAGTGGCGGTTCGTCAGCGAGATATTCCTCATATTCTGGGTCGGCAAGAAAAGGATCATCCTCTTCCCAGGCCCAATCTGGGAGATCCATGCTTAATTTCCCAAAGACCTCTTTGTGGCACACCTCACGAAAGGGAGCTGTATCAAAGGAAGGGTTGGATTCAAGAATCCTTTCCCAGACGTCATTTTGCCCCAAATGGTAGGCTTGGATGTTGAAGGCACCCAGCAGTTTGGAGAAAGGTACGCTGTTCAGATATTTTCGAACACAATCCTTTCGAAGCTCTGACTTGATATGCTCGGGCTTGCTAGGAATCGCCAACTTCAAGTATCTTTCGTGCTCCGCACACTTAAATTCTAGTCTGTCACCGAACAATGTGGCAGCTTCTTTCTGCTTCTTGGCCTCGCGCTCGGCAGCAACAGCGCGAGCTGTTGAGGAATTCAGGGCCTCCTTAAGGGAGTTCATCTCCTCTTCATGCTTTCTTTGCAGCTCCTTAGCAGCTGCCGTCAGCCGGTCTATCTCAGAATTGGCCTTGGCCAAATTCTCTTCACAGATCTGCAGCAAGGAGCCGTTGCGGCCAACCCGGCTCAATGCTTCCATGTGCTGATAGAAGCTCAACACAAGCATTCCCCGGGAAGGCGAGAGATTATCGAAAGAAGTCATAAGAGATTATGAAAAAATAAACAAGCAGGAAGATCGGTACCTGGTGGACTGACTAACAAGGGCATCATCGTTCAGGGCTTCAAATTCCCGACGATCAGAAGGTATAAGACTGAGGGAGCTCCACTCTACAGCTTTCTCAGGGTCTTGTGTCACCCTATCGGTCAACTTCAGGGTCCACTGAGGGGTAAAGACCTCCTCACAATCCTCAGAATTTTTGGATTTTTTATGGGAGGAGGCATCAACTGTATCATGCCTCCTTTTGGTTTGAACGGAGGAGGAGACATTTGACCTCTCCACCATCAGCTTCTTCCCTTTACCCGAAGCATCAGCCACGGGCCTGATATTCCTGATACCCCTGTAAGAAGGGTCGGGAGAGGGAACAGAAGCCTCTTGGCCAACGGTTAAGGCTCTAGGCGACCGTTGCTCAGCTGTTACAACGGCCCTAGCAGCCTTCACTCGCAGGTTCTCAGGGTTCATTCTTGGAGGCACTGCAAAGAAGAACAACAGCCAAGCCCCAGTACTAAAGGATGGAGTTATACTCCACCTCAAGCCCATGTATCTCTTGATACCATGGGATAGATTTGATCTTCCTGATGGCCGCCTTGTCTTCTTTGGATAAGGGAAGGCCCGATTATTCTCAGAATAAGAAGTACACCGCTTCCATACGGTCGGGAAGTTGAGATCTGATGGAGGCGCTCGACAGAAAAAGTATCATTCGCGCCATCTTTTTTGGTTGGAAGGGCAAGTTCCTTTGGCAAGAATGCTGCCCCTCCAATCAAGTTCAGCCTTATTGCGTTTGGACAGAAAAACCCAGCCGGGAGGATGGGAGATAGAAAGAATATGAAAGTACACAAAAAGAGAAAGAGATGGCGTAACGCCAAGTTCGAAACACAAACCCAAGAAGCCGACGATGAGATGCCAGCTATTGGGAAGGAGCATTCCAGGGCAAATGTCCCAGTGATTCAGAACAGCTGAGAACAAAGGATTAAAAAAGGGAAAGTGAACCCCGCTTTCCAGTGCATCTATATACAGGGAAAACTCACCCGATAGGGTTGAGTCAACCCTCTCATCAGGATGGGGAGCCCTAACCTGATAAGAAGAAGGAAAATCAAAATCTTGGATTGCTGAAAGAAGGGTTTCCTCCTTGAAAACGGAGGGGACAGAGCCAGGATGGCCGTCAGACCTGGAAGTTGGAGGTTGCCTAGAAGACTCGGCAGTTACCCTAGGAGTCTTGGAAGATCCAGACTCAGGAAGGACAGAAAGATTTTCGGTTCTTCTCTCTAAACTTTTTTGGGAAACTTCAGCAAATTCGCGCTAGAGGACAGTTAGGGTTTTGTTATCACTATCCGACTGTTCGGAAGGAAGGGAAGCAAAAGCTTCGTTACCACTGCTATTGCTGGCATTGGGTACCAGAGAAACCCTATTATCTGCCATTACTAGTTTCAGTAAGGTACAAAAAGAAAAAGACCAGTAAACTTACTGATTCAGTGAGGCAAAAGCTTGAGAGCAGGAAGGTGCGAAGCAGACGACGAAGGTTCAAATTCCAGACAAGAAGAATGAAACCTACGAAGACAACAAACCGCTTTTAAAACACCTGCATGAGTGTTCGGGAATATGAACGATCGAGATTGATTCAGCATTGACGTTCAAGATTAGGAGACGTTTTGAAAGTTTGAACTCACGAATCCAAAACAGGTGTTCGGAAACCGTCGCTTGGGTTACGTGAGCCACGACAGATCGACTGCAAGGAGACACGTGGCATTGCCCTCACAACACTCGAGGAAAAGTGACCACCGCATTAAATGTGATATGACATTTAATGGAACACGCAGAGACTATTGCCTGACGAAGAACCCAGTTGAAAACCAAGCCCTCGGGCTTGACCGAACGCTTGGTTTGGGGGGCTCGTGATATGGAGAAAATATGATCGAACCGGGTTCATACTTTGTTTGACCCTCGACCCCGGTCGAGACGGAAGGAATCAACTCGCTCCTGAGCGAACCGGATCCAGAAGATAGCTTGCTGAGGAAGAAAACTAATTCGGCTACAAGCACGTCCTAATCCAACTTATGGATTAGGTTAATTGCCCTAATGATGGCAGGCACAAATTGACGGCTGTTGCTTATCATTATCAAGGGGATAATCATCACATAACCTAAAGGTTATCTCAGGAGTCCTCTACTAGTCCAAACTAGTAGCAGTCTATCGCTTAACGGATCTAACTGTTAAGATCCAACGACTATCCGAAGAAGGCTCGAATATCATCCAACGAAGAAGATTCGAAGGTACACTCTATATAAACCTTACTTACCTACGAGATGAGGGGGGACTCAGATTCACATACACACTGGTAGACGTAAACTATCAAAAGCTTACGATCTAGATCACCTTTCCTAGTCTTTCATTCCTTAGCTCTATGCTTCTAGTAGAGCCTTTTGTGATTAAGTTCATCAATTGACTTAGCCTTCGGAGGTGGACTCCCGACCCCAGCGGTCGGGCCACGTCTGATGCTTTCGTTTTGCAGGTTATCACGAGGAGATCTAAGGGCTGAGCAGATTTTGGATGCATCAATATTACTTTGGAGATTACTCAGGGAGGAGAAGTTCGTGTTAGAACTGAATAGTAGAAAAGAAAAACTCACTTGTTCAGGTTCTAATTTGGGTATCGTCAGAAGATATAAATACAGAAGCAGCAAAGGAAAAGAGAAATGACTATTCTTGCAAGTGACAAAGACAAGAATGAACCACACTTGAGGGACTTAAATAGCCTCAGGGAGTGACGTGACGGTTAAAAACCCACACAGATCAAGGGTAAGAAGGGACGTTTCGAATTTCAAAAAACAAATGCAAGATCAACGATCAGGGGATAATGACGTTTCAAATTCGAAACTTAATGGCTAAGTTCATCCCAAGCCTCCACGTGGAGCATTGAGCACCTGATACGAGGATACCAGCCAAATACCAACCGTCGCACCAATGTTAATGAAAAGATTATTCCCAATTTCTTGGGAAGAACAATTCGTACGCAAATACGAGGAAATGTTTGGGCTTCGTCATAAAGAGGGAGCAACCTGGAAAGAAATGCATCAAGTACGACATAAAGGGTTCGGATTGAACCGAATCAGCTCAGAGACGGGTATATTCCAATGTTCCCGAGCGTCAATCCCTCTAAGGTTCCCGAACGTCAGCTTCGATGAAGGTACAAGGTTATTTTAGAAAAACCCAGTTCAGTTCCCGAACGTGATTATGAAGGAAGGAGAAGAGAAAATTCTCTAAGTATGAAGCAAGTTCTACCAATTCGTCACAACAACTATTGAAAGAGTTCGGGAAAAGGGAGGCAAATATTCATGTCATTATCATCGGCCATGGGGGGGGGGCGACCCTTACAAAAAAAATAGTTTCCTATTTTTCTTGGACAAGTTTTGTGGAAGGATCCGTGACTGGGGCTGGTTGTTGAGGTTCTTCAGGAAGAGACGGCGAATCATTAAGAAAGTCCTCAATGTTCGGATCCGCCAGAACTTTAAGAAAGTCCTCAATGTTCGGATCCGCCAGAACATTAAGAAAGTCCTCAATAGCCTTCCAGACATCATTTTGTACCGCTCGGTAGGCTTGAAGGTTGTATGGAGTCATTAGTTCACTGAAGGGAATGTTGTTCAGGTACTTCCAAATGCAATCTCTCCAGAGATCTTGGGAAAGATGTTCAGGCTTACAGGGAATGACCACCTTCTTAAGACGATCATTGTTAAGGCCCAAAATTTCAACCCGTTCCAGGCATTCGGAGGCGTACATTTTCTGTTTCTTCGCTTCACATTCTAGAGCTCCAACATGACTAATGGACAAGTCAAGATCCTTCTTCAAGGTGTTGACTTTGTCATTTTCCTCCTTCAACGCCTCAGCTTCCTTCTTCAACCGATCCACTTCAGAATTTGCCATCACCAAATGCTCTTCACAAGTCTGGAGTAGGGAACCACTACGACCAACTCGGTTCAAAGCCTCAATATGTTGGTAGAAGTTCAGCACAGCTATGAAATCCAGCCCAAACCTAACCAGGACACCCTATTTGTTTTGAGACAAAGAAAGACTTGTTTGATGTTAGACCTTAATGTTAGACCTTGATTTCAGTGTTATTATCTTTGAAAGCCTTAGGAGGTCATGTCCGACCTTTTACTTAGGGTAAATCCAATTTCCTGAAGTGAAGAAAGAAGTCCTTGTGGGTCCTCTTTATGGAAGACATGGTGTTTGACCCAAAACCCATGGACATTGACGATGATGCCCCTTACTTGAGTACATTGTCCATGTTTAGTGAAATTCTGCGCATCAAAGAGGGGTGAATTATTTGAAGTACCTAATGAACTCCTGTGCTCAATCCAAAGGTATTTCCTGAAACTAGACTTCTTTATTGACTTGTAGGAGAAAATCCCACTCAATTTGACCCCGTATAGCCCTCCGAATCCCTGTCCGAATTTGCTGAACTATGTCTGGCCAATCCTGCCTGCGCAGCGAAGAGGGGTGAATTATTTGAAGTACCTGTTGAACTCCCATATTCGATCCGAAGGTATTTCCTGAAACTAGACTTCTTGATTGACTTGTAGGAGAAAAACCCACTCAATTTGACCCTGTATAGCCCTCTGAATCCCTGTCCAAAGTTGCTGAACTATTGCTGAGTTTTCTGCTGAACTGTCTTTGGTCGATCCCATCAACCAAGGAGCATCAACCAAGGCAGCCTAGATTCGAGAAAAAAATATGCTTTTTGGATATTCTTTCCTCTTTTTAAGTGAAACCTCAAACCTAAAACCCCATTTTACTCATTTCAACACCTGAGAACATGGGAAGGCTCCTCTTAGGCTCCTCCTTGGCTTGGGTGATGATCTTCTACAAGAATCATTGTCTCTCTTCTCTAATCTCTTCTACAAGGTATGTAATCTCTCACTCTATCTCTAATCTACTTCTACCTCACCTTATTCTTGTTGTTGGGGCTATGAAGAAGGTGTTGCAACCTTGCAACCACCTCTTCTAGTATCTCTTTTGATTTCTATAAACCCCATTCATTCTATCAATGTTATATATCTCATATCGATTCTTAACGTTGTCTTCCTTATGAAATTCCTTCATAGCAACATGATTTTATCTTCTAAACTGATTCCTATAGTATGCTAGGTCTGATTATATGTTATTAATCATTCCTAATCTATTGCTTATCATTCTCTTGATTGAATCCCTGATTTCCCTTACAATTGCATTTGATTTCATTATGAAACTTGATGTTTAGCATATAGAACATAGGGTTTCAAATTGGGGGTTTTCATTTGGGCCATTGGATTACGATAATACTTGCTAGGTAGTGTTCTTACATTGTTATTAATCATCCCTCAAAGTTTTGGATTGATCCAAGCCCTGGAAGACCGATTTCGAACCAAAATCACCAAAATCCACCTTGCAGCCCGAGACTGTCTTCGTGAATCCTCCTTGGTCGATGCCATCAACCAAGAGCATCGACCAAGCATGTTGCTGACTGCAACTTCACCAGTTTTGACCCGTTCGACCTCCGATTTTTCCGATTTCTTCTCTAATCTTTCATTTATGTTTGTTTTTGGGTCTTAACACTATTATTGGATCATTCTTTGGCAACTCTTGGATCATCATCAACTCAACTTAAGGTAAGGATAGTTATCGCCATAAATACATAGGCTATGTGATTATGTCTTGATGTTCATAACTTAGTGAACATAGTTTCTTTATTACTTTTGGACATCATAGGACTGCTATACATGCTTTAGAACAGTAGTATTGTGTTTATATATATTCGTGTTATAATGATTAGTCATTCTTGTTACTTATATATATAAGGAATCGTTGCGATGTTATGACTTAATTTCTATTATGATGATGTATCATTTGTGTATGGTATGCTGAACTTGAGCTTGTGATTGCTTAGGTATAATTTGGGATTGGGGAGTGCCCTACTGGTACTTCTGTCCTTGGACATCAGAGGGAATAGTATGGGATGTTCTCCGAAGATGCCCATCAACGCTTTCCCGGCTTATTGGATGACATATATAGGGCTTGTCTAGTGGTGTTTGGCTAGGATGTCCCTGTCGTATCAGACCTGAATTGGAAGGGCATTGAGACCGAACGACCCGTTGTAGGGTATGGTTTGATGGGTGCTCAAGACCGATAACCAACTCGTGAGAGGACATAAACCATACTACAGATACCCGAAAGGGGTCATTTATTGGTAGGGTTGCAAATAGCTAGACTTGGGCTCACGGGAGCTCAAGACCGGTGAAATGATCCGTGAGGGGACGTGAGAGCTTCCCATCTACTATTTGTGGATGATCAATAGGGTTGATGAGTCCGGTGAGTAATATTCATGACTCTAGTGTGAAGGATACCGAAAAGGATCCAAGATATCTTATATGGTGGAGGAGGAATGGACGTATCCGGATCTGACTTGATACGACTGAGTAGATGACTTGCATTGGGTTAGGTTTTACCATGACATGCGCCAATACTTATACCAAATGATGATGTGAGAGAGTGGTGACCAAATCCCCAGCCAAGGAATGTCCGAGAGGGATGCAGGACCCATTACCAACCGGCTGCCCAAGATATCTTAAATGGTTGAGGGAACCCAAGATATCTTAAATGGTTGAGGGTGTGAGCGGACCTACCTAAAGAAGTATGGTGCTATGACTTAAAGCATGTCTACCTTAGAGACTAGCATTCATAGAGTTAGAATCATAATTGCATCATGTGTTTCATATCATATTGTATCATGCTATGCTTTGTATCATGTATCTGTGTTATTGTGGAATAACCTGCCTTGTTGAGTTCTTTTGAACTCACTCATTTTTGCAACATATTTTGTTAGACTTTTCTGCAGGTACTGCTACTGTTGACTATGACACTCAACACTCTGAAGACCAAGTTGTTGACTTGTACCACACTGGTTATGGTGAACATGTTGATAAAGACTAGCAGTCCGAGATTAAGACTTATCTGGAGCAGTTCGGTTTTGCACATGGGTGCTAGGGATGGGATATCGTCTCATTTCCTTTTTAACCATTTGTTTGATTCATTGAGACCGTAGTTTAGTTTGTTCCCTTGTCATTTTGGGAACCGGTTGTAACCCTTATTTTAGTCGACCTACCTTCCGCTATTATTATAGGATGGGTTTCCCCCTCCTTTTCACACTTTGACTATTTATCTTATTTGTATCATTCCGCACTATGATGTTCTTTGTGATCCTTCTGAGATCCTTTCTTGACTTGTATTATTAAATTAATTGAATACAAAGATTGTTCTTGCTTTTGATTATATTATTGTGCTAAGTGGCTATGATTGTTCCTAAACTTGATCGGCGGGACCGTGAACCACTCCCCCGAGTAATCCAGATAGGGTACCCCCTGGGTGGATGTAAAATCCAGCCCTATCCTAACCTTGACCCTAACCCGGATCCACTGTTGTTTGTAGTTCCGAAGACCCGAAGCAGTGGTAGAAGAGACTTGTGGACCCTTTTGATTGATAATTATGAGTCGGAGTCCGAGCCCATGGACATTGACGATGATACCCCTTACTTGAGTACATTGTCGGTGTTTAGGGAGAATCTGCGCATCGAAGAAGAATGAATTAGTTGAAGTACCTAATGGACTCCCGTGCACAATCCGAAGGTATTTCCTGAAAATAGACTTTTTGATTGAATTGTAGAAGAAAACCCCATTCAATTTGACCCTGTATAGCCCTCCAAATCCCTTCCCGAAGTCGCTGAACTAATTCTGATTTTCTGTTGAATTCTAGTTTGGTCGATCCTCTTTGGTCGATGTCATCGACCAGACCATCGACCAAAGTTTCCCAGACTCGAAGTTAATGATTCTTTGGAATATTCCGTAGGTTCTATTTATACTAGCTTCATGTTTTGAGCCCTATTCCAATCATTATCACTCCTGAGAATGTGGGGAGAGCTTCCCAAAGCACCTCCTAGGCATTTGTGAAGAAGATTCCACCCAAATCATTGCTAATCATTGTTCCTTGTCTCCATCAACAACTAAGAGGTATGATTCATCACTCCCACTCTCTATTCTATTCTTTTATATCATTTTCTATCCCTCTTTTGCTGTTGAGACCTTGGAGATGGTGCTGCAACCTTGCAACCATCACTCCAAGTGTCCACTCTTGCTTAACCTATGATTCTCTCCCTTGTCCATTGATGTTGTGCTCTCATTCAAGCCTTGCATATGCATTCCTTGATTTCTTCTTAACTTCATGCCTTCTTGTACAAAACTGAGGTATATAGTGTGTGAAACCCAGCCCTAACCTTGACCCGGAAACCCTATTGTTTGTAGGTCCGACAACCCGAAGTAAAGCAAGAAGTCAGCTATGGGCCATTCTAGTGGAAGACTTGGTGGCTGGCTTAGAATCCATGAGTGTTGATGTCAATGTTCCATTTATGGAAATTGCACCCTGATGAAGATGGAATTAGTTGATGGACTTGGAGTGCTCTCTGTCATGGTTCGAAGGCATTTCTACCTACTAGGTAAGTCACTTGGTGTGTGTGCAAAACCCCTTTATGTTTGGATTTGATCTGAGCCTTCATTTCCCTGTTTTGGAATTGTTGTTCTGATTGGTCGACTCATTGGTCGACTGGACCAGTAGACCAATCCAATCGACCAATGGGATCTGATTTTACTAATTAGGTCTTTGCTTGCTCTATTTAAGTCCAATCTCAAGTCTACTTCGTATTTTCTGCCTCCAAATTCTTTGGAACGTACCAGAGCCCTCTACAAGTCATCTCCCTTGCGTCCTTGGTGATTATCTTGACGGATGTTCGTCAAAACTCGTGTCTTTACACAAAAAGGTATGTGATCATCCTCTTCTATGTTTCATCTTTGATTCTTCATTATTTTTATTTCCTTTTCTGATTGAGGATAGTAGTAGTGGTGTTGTATCTCTGTTGCAACTATCACTATACTCTTTCCCTCTCTTTTCCTAAGGATCTAAAGCTTGGTGGATGTTTACCAAAAAAAAAAAAAGCTTGGTGGATGATCTTCATCAAGATCGTCACTCGCTTTTGAAGGAAAGCTTGTATTCATTCTCTTTCCTTATTTAGATTGATGTTCTTCAGCCTTAGCTCTATTTCTTTTGAAGATCTAAGCATGTGTTTCATGATTTCTTTATCACAATTAGTAATCCATCATCCTATTGTTCTTGTCCATGATTTTTACTATGAATTCTTCAAGAACCATGATTGATCTAATTATGGTAACTTTTTGTTTCCTAATTTGTAACTTGAAGACTTGATTTGATTAGTGTTTTGGAGTCCTCTATATACTAATATACTGCCATTGTAGTTTTCCCCTTATTTAGAACCCTTTTGAACCACCAAATTCGGTTTCATATTCTAAAAACTTTGATTTTTTAAGGCCACTATCTCTATTGGTCAACTCATTGGTCGACTGAGGCAGTAGACCAATCCAATCGACCAATGAGTACAACAACCTCATATTTGGTCTGTTTTGGATGTTTTGATATTTTCCTTCTAGGTACCAATTTTCTAATCATGTTAAATATACTTGTTTAGGACTTTCTTCCCAAGTTTAGTCAAGGTCTTACTTGATTCCCTAAGATTCCTCTGCGAGTAATATAAGGTAAGGATGGTTATTTCCTTAACTACATAGATTTCATGTTCTAGTTTCTATATTTGAATCTTGTTAGTTTATTTCCTTAATTAGATGCTTACATTGATATACTACTGATGCATTACCTTGATTACAGTAGCATTACTTGTTTATACTAGATTGATTCATGTATGATTTACGTACCAAATATATGCAAGTTGGATGTTATTATTGATTTCTTTCCATATAAGAAGTTACCATATATGTGATGTTATGGATTTATGTTTGTGAATGGTTAAGTATGGTTTGGAAAGGAGAGGTGTCCTTTTGACACTTCTGTCCTTGGACAACCACGGGAATATTATGGGATGTTTCCGGTGATGCCCTTTGGACGCCTTCCTAAACTGTTGGATGACATACTTAGGGTTGTCTAGTAGTGTTTGGCTAGGATGTCCTGTTATGTCAGACCCTAATCGGAGGGGTATTGAGACCGAACGACCCGTGGTAGCAATGGGGATTCATGGGCGCTCAAGACCGGTAACCAACCCGTGAGAAGACAGGAATCACATTGTGGGAACCATTTATCGGTAGGGTTGCATATGGATAGACTTGGGCTCACAGGCGCTCAAGACCGGTAACCAACCCGTGAGGGGACGTGAGAGCTTCCCGTTTACCATATGTGGATGACCTATAGGGTTGATGAGTCCGTAGTCAGGGACTATGAGGACTCTAGTGTGAAGGATACCGGAAAGGGTCACCAGGGGCGAGGAATGGACATATCTGGATCTAACTTGATGTAACTAAGTAGGAGACTTGCATTTGGCTAGGCTTTGACCCTGACATGCGCCAGTACTTAGACCAATGGTGATGTGAGAGAGTGGTGACTTAACCCCCAGCCATGGAATGTCCCGAGGGATGCCGGACCCACTACAAAAAGGCGTTGTGTGATGAGACCTTTCTAAAGAAATACGGTGCTATGACTTAAAGCATGTCTGCCTATAGAGACCAACATACATAGAGTTAGAATCATATTGCATCATGTGTTTCATATCATATAGCATTTTACTTTGCTTTGAAATCCTGCCATTTATGTTGTTATGGATTAACTGCTTTACTGAGTTTATTTGAAACTCATTCCTTTTGTACAATGTATTGTTAGATTTCTCTACAGGTTCTGAGTATCATGACTGCTCGTATGAAAAAGCGCAAGGAGAAAAGGCATATCTCTAGGAAGGTGATTGCGGTTACAACAATTACACTGAAGATTCCGCGGGTGGTTATGCTGTGTACAATGCTTAGTCCGACCATAGAGTGGAAGCGCCCTTGCGCCATTTTTGAGATTTATACTTATAGAGATGTTGTCTATAAGATTGAGAACAATTTAGTTACTTATTGTACCTGCTATTGGGAATAGCTTTCATTCCTTTTCCTTTTCTTTTAGTACTACTTTTCCGCTGGTTGTAGAGTGGGATTCTGCCTCACTTTACTTATTGATCTAGACATTTTGATTGTCTTTCATACTCTAATGATATATGATTTATTCTTTCCTTATTTGGATCTTTTGTTTATCTTTTGCACATTGATTATTTATGTTCATGATTATGTTATTGTCTATGTGGGAGGTTGATTACCTCGATACTTGATCTTTGGGGCTATGGATCACACACTCGGGTATGCCAAGTAGGGTACCGGCTGGGTGGATGTGACATAGTGTGCTATGTACATGTTTATCACTAGCATATGATCCTAATCAAACTCCTATAAGTTCCCTTAGCTAATGCATGCCTTTCCAATGCAAATGCAATCAATTTCAATCCATGCTATGATGCTTGTCTATTGAACTTAGTAGTCTAAATTGGGGCTTTCAATTTAGACCATTAGATTATGTTGATTCCTTGATTTGTAGTGTCCTCATATAGTTCTTAAGCATCCCTCCAAGTTTCGGATCGATCTGAACCCCGGAAGACCAATTTCGGACCAAAATCCCCAAAACCCATTATGCAGCCCCGAAGACAATTTTGGTCGATCCTCTTTGGTCGATGCCATGGACCAAGACCATCGACCAAACTTGTTGCTGACAGCAAGCTCAGCCAGTTTTGACCCGTTCGACATCCGATCTTCCCGATTTCTTCTCTAATCTCTTATTTATGTTTATTTAAGGTCTTAACACTACTTTTGGATCATTCCTTGGTAATTCTTGATTCGTCATCAACTCAACCTAAGGTAAGGATGGTTATCTCCATAAACACATAGGCTATGAACTTATGTTTTGGTGCTTATACTTAGTGAACATAGTCACTTAATTACTCCCGAATATTATAGGACTGTTATACATGTTTTAGAACTGCAGTAATGTGATTTCATACTCTCTTCTTATAATGATTTATTATTCTTGTACTTGTACATATGATGGATCACTTCGATGTTATGATTTAAATTTTATCATGATGATGTATCAAATGTATGATATATGATGGACTTGGGTATGTGATTGCCTAGGTATAACTTAGGATTGGGGAGTGTCCTATTGACGCTTCTGTCCTTGGGCATCAGAGGGAATAGTATGGAATGTTCTCCGAAGATGCCTATCACACTTTCTCGGGTTATTGGATGACATACATAGGATTGTCTAGTTGTGTGGCTAGGATTGTCCTTGTCGTGTCAGACCCGAATCGGAAGGGCATTGAGACCGAATGACCCGTGGTAGTGTATGGTTTGATGGGTGCTCAAGACCGGTAATCAACCCGGGGGAGGACATAAACCATGCTACGGATACCCGAAAGGGGCCATTTATTGGTAGGGTTGCAAATAGCTAAACTTGGGCTCACGGGCACTCAAGACCGGTAACCAACCCATGAGAGGACGTGAGAGCTTCCCGTTTACTATTTTTGGATGACCAATAGGGTTGATGAGTCCGTAATCCGGGATTACGCTAATTCTAGTGTGAAGGATACCGAAAAGGATCGCCCGGGGCGAGGAATGGACTTATCTGGATCTGATTTGATATGACTGAGTAGATAACTTGCATTGGGCTAGGCTTTACCTTGACATGCACCAATACTTGTACCAAATGGTGATGTGAGAGAGTGGTGACCGAATCCCCTACCATGGTTTGAGAGGACTTTACCCAACTACTACGACAGTCCCAAGAGACGGAATTGGTTGAGGGAGAGTGACTGACGACCCAAAGAAGTATGGTGCTATGGCTTAAAGCATGTCTACCGTAGAGACTAGCATTCATAGAGTTAGAATCATATTTGCATCATATGTTTCATATCATATTGCATCATGTATGATTTGTACTTATATGATTTTGAATTATGGAATCATTGTCTTGCTGGGTTCTTTTGAACTCATTTCTTTTGTGCAAATGTTGTTAGATTTTCCTGCAGGTATTGAAGACTCTGATGGCACACTCTATGAGATGGACTTTGATCCCTCATACTACCCTCCAGGTGGTAGCTATAGTGAAGATCAGAGTTTTGGTGTCGAAGAGGATTACTCTACGTACCAGGGTTAGCCCTACTGTAGTGAGGGAGCGGCTGTGCTGGGCTTTCTTCGTCCACACTTATGAGGAGACAATTATTAAGATAGAAGAAACCCTTGCTTAGTGCCCCATTTCCCTGGATTTTGTTAGGGCCTGTTTGGTTACATGAATCCAGAGATTTCAAATCTCTGGATTCATGAATCTGTGAATTATACCCGTTTGGTTGTAAAAATCTCTAGATTCATGAAATCTAGAGATTCACCTTTTTACACTAAAAACGTGAATCTGTAGATTTATGGGTAAGGGGTGAAATCCAGAGATTTCAAAAAAGCTATACATTTGCACATTCACAAAAATCACGTCAATCAAATAGTTTTTTAGGATGAATCCACAGATTTCATTCCACAACCAAACATCTAATTTTATAAATTATAATTCCATAGATTTGAAATCTTTAGATATTTGAAATCTCCAGACTCATGTAACCAAACAGGCCCTTAAACATTTGGAATATGTAATTAACTTTCTTTGAGTTACTCTTTAAACATGGGATTGTAATTTAACTTGATTTTACTACTTTTCCGCTACCTTGAGAGAGTGACTTTCACTCATTTTCTTATTCTTATGATTACACTTATACACTTGGTATCATTTATTTCCGCACTCTAATTATTTGATCTTATCTTATTCATGATGTCTGTTATTTATTGCTTTTACTTGGATTATCATTGTTCATGATTGTGTTATCGCGTATGTGGGAGGCATGGTCCCTCGATGCTTGATCCTTGGACTGTGGATCACATTCCCGGGTATGCCAGATAGGGTACCGGCTGGGTGGATGTGACAACAGCATTCCTAAGAAAATAGACAAATTATCAAAAAAAAAAATCCTAAGAAGAGTTACAAGGCGAGCGACAGAAGATCAAGGAAACAAAGTACCTTGTTGAGAGATGAACGAGTGTATCGTCACTCAAAGACTCGAGAGCTTGACGGTCAGCTGGCATCAAGCTGAGAGAGCTCCATTCAACAGCTTTCTTATGGTCTTGCGTGACCCGATCCGACACACTCAACGTCCATTGTGGAACAAAAACCTTCTCGGAGTCTTTGCTCTTCTGGGGTTTCTTTGGGATGAAAGCCTCGGTTGAGTCATGCTTCCTTTTGGTTCAGGTTGAGGAAGGAACTTCAACCTCTTCTCCAATTGGCCTTTTTCCTTTGCCCGAGGGTTCAACTATGGGCCTCAAATTTCTAATACCCTTGTAAGAAGGGTCCGGAGGGGGCAGAGCAGCTATCTCATCTGCCATCAGTGTGCGAGGGGACCGTTGTTCTGCAGCTACAATGACCTTGGCTGCCTTAACCCAAAGGTTCTTTGGGTTAACCTTAGGAGGCAATGCAAAGAAAGACTCATGAAATCGAATAAAGCTGCAGTACACTCAAAAAAGACGAACACAATAGTTAGAAAGCTCACAGCGAGCTAGTCCCCAATACTGAAGAATCGGGGTGTATTCCATCTCATAACCATGTATTTCTTGATACCATGGAATTGACTTGATCTTCTTGGCAGCCGCTCTTTCGGTTTTGGATAGCTGAAGGACCCGGTTACCTTCGGAATACGAAGTAAGCAGCTTCTAAGTGATCGGGAAGTTGAGTTTTGACTGAGGCGCTCGGCAGAAAAAATACCGCTTGCACCACCCTTTGTGATTGGAAGGATGGGTTCCCCTGGCGAGGATACTCCTCGACCATCCAAGCTCAACCTTATTGCGCTTGGAAAGAGAAAGAACATGAAAATGTACAAAAAGAGGGAGAGAAGGTGTGATATCGAGTTCAAAACATAAACCCAAAAAGCCAACGATGAGACGCCAGCAATTGGGGAGGAGCATTCTGGGACAAATGTCCCAGTGATTTAAAATAGCGGAAAACAAAGTATTGAAGAATGGAAAACAAACTCCACTTTCCAAAGTATCTATATACAAGGAAAATTCGTTGGGCGGATTCGAATTGACCCTCTCGTCAAGATTGGGAGCTCTAAGACAGTACGAAGAAGGAAAGTCAAAACGTTCGATGGTCGATGGGAGATCAATTTTAGTGTAGGAGGAAGGAACACTAAATTCATCCTTGGACCTGCTAGGTTGTTTAGACTGCCCAGAAGCCTCGACAATCATTTTGGGAGTTCTGGATGGTCCTGACTCAGGAAGCATGGAAGGAACTTCAATGCTTTTCTCTGCTCTTTTCTGATGGCTCACCTCTTTGAAGTCACGCCAAAGGGCAGTTAAAGTTTGCTTGTCACTATTTGATTGGTCAAGGGGAATAGGAATAGAGGCCTCACAACTAGAATCACCCTTACCGGCGCTATATCCAGAAAGGACCTTCGAAGAAACCCTACCACCTTCCATTACTATGAGGGTCTGGTTCCGGTTTTCAACAAAAAGAAAGCGGAGACAAAAGTAAAAGGAAAGATTGAGACAACAAGTAAAGGGTACAAAGGAGTCAGTGAACTTACTAATTCACCGAAGCAGAGAGGCTAAAAGCAAGAAGATTGTTAGGGCGCAAGGAAGACGACGAAGTTTCAAATTCCTAACAAAGAGAATGAAATATATGAAGACAACGAATCGCTTTTATGCACATAGATGATCGAGGACGTGTACGGTCAAGATAAATTCAGCATCAACGATCACGATTGGAAGATGTTTCAAAAAAGTTTGAATCAGAACAGGCGTTTGGAGAAATCATCGTTTTGATTTTGTGAGCAATGATGATTTCGGCTGCAGAGGACACATAGTGTCACCCCCGTAGAGAATGAAGACATTCACGAAACTCGAGGAAAAAGATATGCAGCCAAATTAAATGCGATACGGAATTTAATAAGTGAAGGTTTATACAAAACCTTCATTCGACAAATGGGTCCAGTTTAAACCAAACCCTCGGAATTGCCCGAACCCTTGGTCTAGGGGGCTCGTGATACGGGAGAAATCGTAATCAAACCGGGTCCGCCTTTGGTTCGACCCTCGACCCTAGTTGGGAAGAAAGGAACCGACTCGCATCTGAGCGGGCTGGGTTTAAAAGCTAACTTGCTGAGGAAGTAAACTGGCTCAGTCAAAAAGCACGCCTGAATCTGTGATAATCGGAGTTGACGAATTGTCAAGTAGACAGTTAAACGGCACTTATAAGAGCGAACGATCGTGTTTACTTGGATAACTGCCATGCTATGATCATGCAGTTATCCATTATCCTACCACGAACGGATCTATTAGCAACGGATCTAATCATTAAGATTGGACGGCCACCCGAAGAAGTTCGAGTAAATCTAACGACGGAGATTTGAAGGTAAACACTATATAAACATAACCTACTTTCAAAAGAGGTATCTGAGTCGTATTCTCAATATTTGTATTCATACTTTGCTCTATATTTAACTAGAGTCGTTTATGATCAGTTCATCAAACTGACTTAGCCTTCGGAGGTGGACTGCCGACCCCAGCGGTCAGGCCACATCTGACGATTGTTTTTGCAGGTCATCCATCAGAGATCTAAGGGTTGAGCAGATTGAGGACACATCAGCAGTGTTCTACCTTTCGGCGAAATTTGGCGAAGTTTGGCCGAATTTCGGTAAATGGCAAACCGAAATAGCCGGCGAAAACAAAATTTCAAAATATCGCCCAAAAATTCACCGGAAAATTGTCGATTTTTTCGGCAAACTAGCAAAAAACACCGAAAATTGCCCAAGAAGTTGCCGGTATCTTTTGCTTTTGTTTGAATCCTCAAATCAAACTGAACATTTACCTCTCTGTAGAGACACTGATGGAGAAAAAATTATAACAGACAAAGAATACATCATTTTAGGAGAAAGAAGTCAGAGGAGAGACTGAGGAGAGCTCGGTGAATTTACAAGTCGCCGGAAATGGTGGTCATCATGCGATGGCTGCAAGCCATTTGACGTTGATGGTCGGAAACAGGAACCTGCAACTCTTAGATAAAAAATGAGAAGAAACAAAAACAATGAAACTCTGAAAGTCTAAATGAGTTTTAGGTTTTAACATTTAAGGAAAAAAAAAAAAAAACAAAAACAAAAACAAAAAGACTTATCACTTACGTTGAGGTTTTTTGACCAGACACGTGGTAAAGAAACGGATAAAGCATTTAATAATGGATGATGGGTTGCCTTACTTACTGCCTTACGTGAATTATTATTAAAGAGAATTTAAAGAGTTTTAAAACTTTTCACAGCAGTTATCCTTTCCCATCATTCATGTCTCCCACGTAGCAGTATCATATGTCTGAAACATTATTATAAATTTAAAATTTTGTAGTTGGGACCAGGGAACGACTTTTCGGTCGTTTCGCCCAGTTCGCTGGGCGGCGAATTGGGCGAAACGGCGAAATATCGCCGAAATTTCGGCGATATTTCGCCAGCCAGTTCGCCATATTTCGCCATAATGTTTCGATGGGTTTTTTTGGTCCAAATGAGTTGAAATTTGGTGGGTAGCCTAATTTGATGCCAATAAACACAATGGAATGGTTGGTTTTGCTTAAAAACTCACTTAAATTGGTGTTATGGATCGGCATATAATCGACTGTATATACCGGTAAAACTGTAATTTTACAACCTTATTTTAAACAATTAAACTAACATAAATAAGCACAAAACTATTATATTAGTAAGAAAAATACAAGTATATAATAATACAAATACAACTACTCAATACCAAGTACTATGCCTTGGTGGATCCATGTCTTCCAGCTCTGTCTCCGTTGATAGTTGGGTACAAGGCCCATAGGCTACAACATTAAACTTCCGCTCCATTATTTTCTTGAAGTCATTCCAAGACATGTCATGCTGATGGTTGTTGACATACAAGGAAACCAGGCCTCTGTAGTTTTCATCATCCATGACGGTAAAACTACTCCCCTCAGGGGGGTAACGTGAACGGAGCTCTTCAATTGACATCGTAGCATCAAAAGGATATCTGTATGTTGCCTCCAACATAGCAGTTCTCTGTGAGCCAAATGGAGGCATAAGCGGGACACCCTGATGCTGATAACCCCAAACATCGTTACCCCAACCACCATATGTACTGCCTTCCTGCGATGCCAAGCTCATGGAAGATCCATCATTATATCCATAGTGCGAACTCCTAGACGACATATCATCGTGTCCATAAGCAGAAGGGACACCATAGCCATAAGCAGGTGTGGAGCCTACAGACTCCTCCAAGGTCATGGACCCCATCACTCCTGACAACCTGTCCATCGGATCAAAATGGCCGTATGAGCCATATGATCAAGTATCATCACTATAACCATAGCCATACGACCCATACCCATGGTGGCCATGCATATGCTGCTGCTCCCCCCCCTGAAACTCCCCCCTCCCTGGCCGATTGTAACTCGTAGGACGACCTCGATGAAGCTCACCACCATGATCGTCATCCTGGGTGGCATGTGTGTATTGAGTCTCTCCAGTGTATCTCTGGGGGGGATCCTGTGCCTCTGATAATGGAACATGATATCGTTCCTGTACTCCTCCACCACCACTACCACCACCACCACCACCACCACCACCACCACCGTCATCATCATCCCTCCGAGTATGACTGGGACTGGGAGCAAGGGTGTCATCTGGATCATCATCTTGCGTGCCAGGCAGCACCATCCAATCCTCATCCGCTGTGGCGGCAGCCGCCTGATGTACCTGCCCCTCTTGAGAAGCCATGTACTCATTTATATTAACTCCCGCAGCTTGAGCAATGATTGGGTCTGGCCTACCTCCAGGCTGGTCTAACACTGGCTCGCCCCTATCCAACAACCAATCCGTGAGTGGATGTTGGTCATCTGCAGTGAGCTCGAAGATATCATCGAGCTGGATGTCCTTATCTTGCCCATTGTTAGTATTTAAACGGGTGTTCTCTAATTTTAGCCTCATGTTGTAGTGACAAAACACAAGGTCATTCAGGCGTTGACTTCCCAGCCTATTCCTCCTCTGCGAGTGAATCATCCCAAAAGTACTCCAATTCCTCTCACACCCAGAGGCAGAGCAAGTCTGGGAGAGGATCCGCACTGCCACTCTTCGGAGGTTCTCTGCATCGCCCCCATATAGAATCCACCACTCAGCTGCATTATCACAAATAATGCAAGTTAATACTTTAATTCTTAACAAAAATCCTACTTGTATCACTTATATGTAAAATGTAATGTAAATGTAATCATGCATCTAACCTGGATCATAATTTTGTCGGTTTTGAATAGCAGGAATTGAACCAAAGGTCCCCAGTGCATCTCTAAAGTATTTTATCTGCAATAATTTGTATTGATGGTTAGCTAAATTCTTTCACAAATAAAAAGCAAGTACTAAGTTCTAAGTTTTTAAGTTCTTACCTCCATATGGCAATTTGATTGGACCGTTACGTTTGGCTCTAATTTCCCAATAACCTCCATAACGGCACCGAGTAGGTCTGACCGCAATCCCAAATTTTTAGTGTACTGATATTTTGGATTGAGATAATAGGCTGCATAATTCACAAACTCACAGTCAAAGAATTAATATTTACTACAAGTTACAAATTATAATAATAAGTAGTAACACAGACTAACTACTTACCCGCCCTATGCATCGGATGCATCAGATGAGCGGTCCATCTACTATCAACAATGTTCAAGTACGCAGCAAAACCTCTCGGGGTTAGCTCTTTGGATTGTTGTTTTCATTCTCTCCGGGGGCTGCATATATGTGCGGCATAGTGGGCCCCCTGAGGGAGGAATCAACCATACGTAAGACCTTTATTATAGGATCTAAGGTCTCCAACACAATTTTCACATTCCTCCAAAAGTCATCAGACGAGATTGTCGTCTGTGCGGTGCGCCCACTACTAGTACTGAATTATCACAAACACATTAAGTTAGTAATAAATAATTAAATACTACATACTAGATATTCATATTTCATAGTATAAATGTATAAGAAGTTAACAACTTGTTAAATCAAATAGTAGAGACTATAGATAAAAAATAAATAAAAATACTTACTTTGATCCAACCCATGAGAACCACTCCTCTGATGAAAACATGGATCTCAAGCCCGACTTCCGTTCCTGAATACTGTTGAGGGCGATGAAATTCGTGGAAAATCTCGTAGGACCGGGTCGCACTAGCTCACCATTGCATGCCTGCCTCATCATATTCAGAGCAACAGTATGATTGTAGATGAAATTTGTTACCTACTTGGCCCTCTCCACTGTGCTCTGGATAATATTGATCTTGCCGATGTCCTTTAACATGAGGTCGATACAATGAGCTGCGCAAGGTGTCCAATATAGGTTATATCCAGCTGTATTCATTAGTACCTCACCGGCTTTCTTGAAGTTGGTGCCATTGTCGGTGACAATCTGCACCACATTCTCCTTCCCAACTTCATCAATCACATCCTGCAAAAGTCCAAGAATATACCTGTGGTCTTTTGTCTGCCCAGTAGCATCCACAAATTTTAGAAAGACAGTCTTTCGATCACAATACACCATAAAGTTGATGATGGATTTTCTTGTTGGACCGGTCCAGCCATCACACATAATGGTGCATCCATATGTCTCCCAAAATATTCTCAAATTACTGATGTACTCTTGCAGCTCCTCCTTCTCCTCAGTCAGGAAAGTGGTCAACACCTCCTTAGGGGTAGGACCAGGATGTCCAGGACCTGCCTTTGCAATAGTGTCAACCATATTACTATAATAAGGACCCTATGCTGTATGTGCTGGAACCGCATTGTAGCACATCCACTTCGACACTGCCTTCTTCACTTTCTTCGCCATCCCTTTCCATGCACCTGTGATCTTGGGCTGCTTGGCCCCCTTATTTCTGAAAATATCAGGATCTTGCTCTAGGATAGGATCCGACCTCTGTGGATAGTCACGTGGACGTGATCCCCGTACATCAGCCGTAGAAGGGACCCTCTGACTCTGTGATCTGCTGAACATACCACGTATACCACCCCTGTCCCTAGATCCAGATGCTCCAGCCCCTGATCCAGATGCTCCAGCCCCTGATCCAGATGCTCCAGCCCCTACAGGCCTAGAGGTATCAGCTCCTGTAAATCTAGCTCTGGCCCTCTCCTCCTCCTGGTACTGCATCGCCCTACTCTCAGCCATCGCCCGTCTAACATCCCTCTCCTCCCGCTCTCTCAAATCAACGGGATCAACCTCCTGATCAGAATCTGAATCAACTCTATAAGATGATGGTGCCCGCACCGCCTCATCCAATGCTTCATTTACCCTTCTCCTCTCTTGTTTCTTCTTCCCCTTGTCTTTCTCCATCTCCCTAACTGCCTTTCTGATATCCGCATTCACCTCAGTGCAGGTGGCCACATCTTTTGAACTACCAGTAATTTGAGCCTTAAACCTACTTATGCCACCAGAATTCAACTCCTTACCACAAAAGTTGCATCTTGTTTTACTTTTATTTCCATTGATTGCAACACAGTATTGCCATGCAGGATCAGCCCTCCCCTTCCCTGCAGACGCCGCTCCCCGTGTCTGTCCCTGTCCCTGGCCCTGTGAACCTGCTCCTCTCCCACTGCTAGACATGATAACAGTTGGTCTGTTGCAACAAAAATGATTTCACAAACAATTAAACAATACCAATATAATATTTTAAACAATATATAAATTTTTTCCGACAAAAGAAAAGGCTACCATATCAAAACTGACAATGAAACCATACAAGAAGCACTTAAAAATAATTATATAGGTATTCTATAATTTTCTATAATTTTCAAAATCATTTTCCTTATTTATTCCTAATTGTTTCTCTTTTTTCATAATTATTTATATTTTATATTCATATTTTAATAAATTTCAAAAAATCAAAAAATTATTTATTGGGTCGAAAATTATTCCGACTCCGTGAGTTTGTAGATTGACCCATGGGGATCCACATATATTTTTTCAATCACAATGCAACACATATATAATGCAAAAAGCAAGCATTTAAAATGTATAAAAATACAATTTTTGACGCCCGAAAATAAATAAATAAATTACTTAGTGAAAAAAAAATTCGAATCCGTGAGTTTGTAGATCAGCCTATTGTATTCAACATATATTAATTTCATACCCATCCAACAATATTATGGCATGCATTTTCAAAAAAAATAGTTTAGTGAAGAACAGTTTACCTCTCAGATGAAAAACACCCAGATTTGTGTGAAATCTCGCTTGATCGTCGCGAATAAGGCTATATCCGTCAAGAATGAAGTGAGTACTGCGATTTTATGTCGAAGATCGGACGAAAATATGGCCAAAACACCTAAAACTAGGAGAGAGAAGCTCTGGATGGTGTGGGTGAGGAGAGAGAAAATCAAACGAAATTCAACAGATAATTAATGAAAAATTCCCACAAGCCCCGCATTTATCGCCGAATTTCGCCGAGAAATCGGCGAAATCTCGGTATTTATCGCCGATATGGCGATATCTCGCCATATCGCCGAGATTTCGGCGAATTCTCGGCGATATTTTGTATTTCTCGTTTCGCCCCCTGGTATCGTTTCGCCAGGGGGCGAAACTGGCGAATTTCGCCGATATTTCGGCGAAATTCGCCGAACTTTCTTTCCCTGGTTGGGACGAAATCAAAGTTAAAATTCGGCGAAAAATCGTAACGAAATATCGCCATTTAGCTGGTTTCGACAATCAGCGAACCAGCTAGATTTGTCGAAATTTCGCACCTTGCATGAGAAATATCCTCTTTACGGCTAAGGGACTAAGGGGATATTCGCAGCTGTATCTTTCGACTATTCTGATCGTACCGTTATATCGAATCGGTTCGTTGTCTTCAGTGTTTGATCGGTTAACTCTTCAAGCTCGTTGGGTCAGTCAAAACTCCCGCTTTTGATGGTTTCTGTTTGATCTGTTGTCTAGAAGATAGAGCTAGAGCTGGATTATGAGTTTCGTTCGCGAGCTTGTATTAGTTTTGGTTCTCATTTCGTTTGATTTTCTGGTCAGTTCTGTTGGAGGTTGACCGTGCGTGGAGAATTTGCCTTGTTACTCTTCTATATTCATGTTGTGGAGTTCGAGATTTTGTTGAATTTGATGTATTCTCGATCAATTGATGTTTCACCTTATTGGATTATGGCTTCTCATGTTTCATCTTCTTAACATGTATAGTGCAGTTCTCTTAATTGTTTAATGATGTGGGATTCTATTTTCTATTCTTGCTTAATGAATCATCTATATTCAATAGGCCTTCTTTTGTTGTTCTCGACCACTTTCAGAGCAGTAATTTGTTTTCTCTTGGTTGGTATATGCAACTCCGAGACTGACTAAGTGGCTACTGCAATGGCGAAGTGGTTGGATAATAAAAACATTAAGATCAGATGTTGCTTTTCTTTTTCACCTGGATGGGATCATTTGATCTTCTCAAAATATCCTTGTACTGATTTTAAATTTGACACAGATTCTTGGTTCAGACTAGTTTTATTAGTGGAGCTAGAAATTTATTTATTTATTTTTAAATTCTTTGAGCTAAGTGAATTCATGTTTACTATATCTATATTTTAAAAAAAAATATAAAGCCATTGTTATCAGTTAAGAAGATTTGCAGTGAGATGCTGTGGTACCATCATTGAAACCGTTGTTTTCCAAGTTACCTTGAATTATGGCCTGATTATGATGGTACCATCTGTTGTGGCATCCAATGTGTCTTTTAAGTTTTTCTGTGAAAGCAATGCCTCTATTTTCTATTTCTTTCAATGGTTTTTTTGTTTCCAAGCTTCTTGGTCTGTGACACTGTACCTCTTTGCACAATAGTTATGTTCTTTAAGGGGGGGGGGGGAAATGTTATCTGTTGAGCTTGTATTTAACAAGTAAAAGTGTTGGCTTTCTGCAGATTTTTGGGCTAAATGCAGGTTGTTCTGTTTGTGATTGTGAACTTGTGAGCTTATATACCAAGTTTGAAGTTTGAGAAGAGCAGTGCGGCAGAGCTCCTGAAAGACAGAAGTGTATAAGTAACATTCTATGCTTTGTTTAACTCCAATTTTGCTTGTGGACTTAGATGGCCATCTCCTCACTGGAAACAAACCGTGAAGGCCATACTGACCGATTCCTGTTGTTAATGGAGCGTCTAGATAGCCAAGGTGACAGAGAACATGTCATAGACATTGGAAGGGGTGGTCATGCATCTTCATCTGGGTCATCCCACAGTGATCCATTGCCTTCACTTGACTTGCCGCACCATGAAGGTAGATCTTCAAGTGGTACAAATGCCCCTGCTTCTCAGTCTTCCTCAAATGGGTAGAACTCTAGAAACTCCTCTTCCATTAGAAGAGGTGATGGGTATGGCCGTCGCCATAGGAGCCCGTTGAATTCTGGTTTGTGGATTTCCTTTGAGCTGGTAGTCACTGTGAGCCAGATTGTTGCATCCATTGTTGTTTTATCTTTATCAAGAGATGAGAAACACAAGCCCCATTATTTGAGTGGATTGTGGGTTATGCAGCCGGATGCGTTGCAACGTTGCCTCTTCTTTATTGGCGTTATCGTCATCGCAACAACCTGGGCGGTGAACAAGATTCAGCACACTCACGTCAGGGGACTTCTCAAATCAGCAGCCCTTCAGAGCCAGCATCATATACTGCTATCTCAGTAACTCATTCTTCGAAGGGTGAAGATCGACATATCTCAGTTACCGCTGCTCCAAATTCTAGGTACTATTTTTTTTTTCTTTGTTATCATCTTCTGCAAGTTGTTGCTGTTGTTATTCTGGCATCTGTTTTGAATGTGAAGCAACTTGATGTTATCTATGTTTCTTTGAGTGATTTAATATTATTCTCTTAAATCTCCTGTGCTAAGAAAACAAAAATTAGTTTCAATTTCAAATGTTCATTTTCTCTCTCTTTCTCTCTCTTTCTGATAATAAGATTGTCAGTAAGTAGTTGTTAGTGCTCCACATCAGGTTTAGCTCTTGAGTGTGCTCCAAGTACTTTGGCTTGAGGTGGGACAACCAAAAGTTATGCATCTCATATTTTTGTCAGCATTGCTGGTCAGCTTGCCTGCCTCATCTTACCATTCTGGTAGTATGCTCTATGGGCATATAGAGGCATTGCCTAGGATGCTGTGTTTGAAAGTTCACTTGGAGAAAGTAATCTCCATTTTCTCCTTTATACTTGTCTACATCTGTATTAGTTTCTTGTGTTCCCAGTCCTGTCTTGGAGTGAGGGTAGTATTTGATTGAAGACCTTGATATCTGGGTCAATGGTTGGGGGTGGGCCACCCCAAACTCTAAATCCTCCAGAATAGAGACTCTAGCTCTTTTTATCTCAACCTTATCCTTTGATGTAGCTGTGGCTGTTGCTCTGCTTCTTCTCTAGCCTATTTAGATCATAGTTCGAGGTCTTGTGAGATCTCAATCGAGATCTTGCTTTGTTGTGACCTTGAGGCTAGATACAAGGTGAAACCAAAATAGTTCAAAATCTCAGCAGATATCTTGGTCGAGTCGAGATTTTAGCTGAGCAACACTTTTAAAAATGCCTCAACTCAATCGAGAGGAGTTGAGATATCTTGATCTCGACCTAGGTCAACACAACTTCCCCTTGGCTAGTTTTGGTGATCCCATCGGATTTTTCACTGGAAACTTGGTTGGATCTCTACCTAGGTTGCATCAACAAGGTGTTTAGCTCATGTACAACAAAGATCTATTGATCTTGAATCAAATCTTAAAGCAAGGTGAGTTTTTTTCCCTCAAACTTGCCTCATTGATTTTACTCTTGTAATCTTGTAGTGTAACTTATAAGCATACTGATGTTGTAATGTGAAATTATGAATAAGTAAACATGTTTGGTGCATTATTTGACTTTAAACCTTTGTTTCCATTTATCTCAAGTAATGGTAGTGTATTTCATGTTGTATAAGTCTTTATGTTCACTACTCCAGTGTGTATCGGTTTCAAAGTTAGGGTTGAGTTGGAACTCATTTATACACTTGTTTCTCACAAATCTAAGGCCACTACTAAGTTTAGAAGGCCTAAAATAGGTGAAATACCAGATTCCAGCCCAAACTGAGTTCTAATACCCACAGAGATGGGCCCATGTTAGTTTGAGTTGAGGTGGGATTTTTTTACCAAATCTCAGCTGAGATCTCGTGAGATCTCGGTTTTTTGAGGGACCGAGATCCTTGTCGAGATCGAGATCTCAAACCATGGTTTGGATGAACCAATTCGTTGGAACATTTGTATCAATATCTCCTGGTCCATCTTAAAGGTCTCTTTGTTCTTCAACTTGGTCTCCTTAGATTTGAATCCATTTCCCTTCTGGCAGCCATAATCCCTTTCCTAACTTAGCTCTAGGCTTCCATCACCAAACTTATCTCTGTCTTACCTCTTTTCCGCTTAAGTTATTCCCTATCCCTTATATGTGTTGCCATAGCCTTCTTTATAATTTGGGACATTAAGGGAGCTTGTGAAGTTTCTGTCATCACCAGCAAGATGCCATTTGGGTTTGGTGTTCCCACCTCCCCCTCAATGATTTTCTTACATTAATTACACTCACATTTCCTGTTATTAGTCAAAGCAGGTTCACATGCAGACATGCAATGCCCCTTTGCTTTGGCCAACCATTATGCAGTTCTAGTTGATATACTATTGCAAGAAGAAGAAGAAGATAATGTGTACCTTCAAATATGGCTACAAGCAGCAAATCTACTTATTTTCTAGATTCCCCTTGAAGTATTTTTATTTACTTATTTACTTATTATTAATTGATTAATTCCCATCAATGAATTAACGTGATTTTACAAATCATAGTCAGCTGAAATTATATTTCCTACAGTTATGTTAATCTTCTTCGTTTAAACTAAAATAGAATATTCTTCCTATGTATTTTCAATTTTTGCATTCAGAAATTATTTTTGAAAAATCTGAAAATTTTGACATTAAAAAAATATTCAAACATCATGGCTTAGATTGGACAATGGTGTTTAACATATATTAACTTGACATATTATCACATTCCCCCCCCCCCCTTTGAAAATTCTGTTTTAGGAAAATATATTTTTAAGAAAAAAAAGGTTATAAATATAATTGAAGGATGTAGTTGATGTTAGATTTATTGAAGTTCTCTGGAATTAACGTGCAACATTTAGCTTATTTTACTTTAGGAAGCTGAGTAGATATGTAGCTTATTTTGCTTGGGATTATTTAGGACCTATTTGTTACCCACCAAAAAACAGTTTCTGGTGTTTCTTGCTTTGAGAAGCAGAAAAAGTGGCCGAAAACTGTTTATTTTCACATGATTTTTGCAACATAAATTGAAATTATGAATTTTTTTGCTTTGAGAACACTTCGATGCAACAACAAAAGAAAAATTGGTGTTGGTTGGGTTAAAGTGAGACAATTTGAGAAGGGTTATCTATGGAATTTGGTGCTCTAAACATAACAATGGCAAATTTCATATATTTTCTTACATTTCATATTTTCTAATAAACCAGAAGCAAGTTTTATCAAACTCCTAGGAAAGTGTTTCTACTTCCAGAAACGCTCAAAACTGTTTCCAAGCAGAAACACTTGGTGAGTTATCAAACAGATCCTTACTTTATAATTCAATTTATTTCTTCCTTTAGATGGTTCCAGTATTGAGTAGGTTTCCATTCCGTGTTGTGCTTCTTTTTATTCTAGGGCATGTAACTGTATAATTACGACTCAGTTTGGGATTTTTGTAATTGAAAGGTAGTTGACTTAGTTTCTCAAAATTGCCTCCCTCTTTCTTCCCTTGTGAGTTTGTCCCTCTCCTCATTCTCTTTCTTGTCCTTTTACTTTTACCTGTTAATCTTTGCCACAACTGATCACTTCCTCTCCTATATTAGTGGTACTGACGCACCACAACCTTGGACCAACCCAAATTCATTTTGGAACCTAGATTGAGAACTGAGTCCAAATATGGAATTTAGGCTTGTAGATATTTGCGATTTTGTTAGGATAAATGTGAAAGGAGATTTTTAGGATGTGGAGGAATTTGAACATCTTTAGTAAGTTCTGAATTGTTAGGAGTCAATGGTATGGTTGTTCTGTTTCTTCTGAATCTATATGCTTGTAAGTTTGTAACCAAGGTGTTGCGCATAGAATAAAAGAAACAGAGTTGTGGTTTAAATAGTCTGAAGGCTTTGTGCCTGTTCACTCTTGTCCCCTTCCCTCTTTTGGAATTTCTTCTTTCTACCACTGCAGCTCTGTTTCTTATCGAGTTTCCTTCTTTTTACTCCATCTATGTTGTTCCTCCTCCACCTTTTCTGTCTCCTACTTAGTGGCATCAGATCCCTAATCTAGGTAAATCTCTGTTTGGAATTCTTCACCCCTTCAGTCTTTCTTCCCTAGCATTTCCTCTTCTTCCTACAATCTTCCTGTCTCATATCCCTCATACCCCTTTTTGTTCTGTTTCCTTTCTTTATTTCTTTTCTCTGTGGTTCTGACCGAAAAACACCAGCATCAACCCCACATTCCCTTTGTTTAAAAAAAGAATTATCCTGCTGTTGCCACTTCACCCTTCCCCTCTCTTCCACACAAACCCCCCCCCCCCACACCCACACACCAAAAAAAAAAAAAAAAAAAAAGAACACCCTGGACTATCACGTGCCCACCTCATCCCATGATTTCCATGGCCCAAAAAGGAAAAAGGGAATCCAACATAGAAACAGAACAAAGGAAGAGAACCTGGGGCGAGAGAGAGAGAGAGAGAGAGAGGAGAGGAGAGGAGAGAAGGTGCATGAGGAGAAGAGAAAGTGAGAATCAGAGGGGAAACAAGAGAGGGAGGGAGTTCGTCCTCTATTTTGAAGTCACAGTTTTTCAGCTGAAGTATAAGTCCTCAAATTGAATCACCTCGCTGAGTTTCGTTTCCAAGTAGAATCCCCCTTTATCTTATTGTTTTATTGTGTTATTTGATGGTATGTCTTGATTGTCTTCTCCGAATTTCCTTTCTTGCATTTTCCATGTCTATTTCCCATTAGATCCTTTTTCCATTTTTTGTCCCTCTTCTAGTTTACTTTCTTTATATTATTTTCCAATTCTATCCCTACTCCCACCTTTTACATCGTGACTGTTTTCCCTTTCACCCCACGTATTTGATAATTTCAATGACTCATTTATTGTTCATATACTCCCATTAGTCAGTATTTATCTTTCTCTTCCTGAAGTTCCCTTTCTTATTCTTATCCTATTTTTCTTCTCTTTAGTTTGCAGTCCATTAAATTACAATTCTGCTACTGCTATCATTAGCCTACTACATCATAGAGGTTGATTGTGAGGAGTGTTGGATCAATGCCTTATCAAGCTGAATTCTTTTGTTTTTTGTTTCTTTTCTTTTCTTTTTTTGTGTGTGTGGATGCCGGTCCAATAATGCTGATCTTTTCTTTTTATATAACACATGGTTGAGGTTTTCATTCTCCCGTTTTTCTTCAAACTCTGGTAGAAATCATGCGGCATAGCTTTGTGCTGACCAAATCAATTTGGGAACCTAGAAATTAAGAACTGGATCCATATATGGATTTTAAGTAAATATTTGGGATTTAGTGCAAGTACATAACATAATTTTGATCTGGGTAGGTAGAAAGAGTTTTCAAGGTCAGGAATGGCGGCAAGCAAGAATCTTAATAACCAAGAAGACCGCCTGTCCTTGTTAGATGTTTAGAGTAGGTTAGAGAAGAGATTGAAGGAGCTTGCCCTGTCTGCCCGTAGGCCCCCCCTCCTTTTCTCCTTCTCCACTGAATTCGAGTAGCTATCAGCCCTTCTATCTTATACTTTTCCTCTTGGTTAAGATTTTAAGAATCCTAGTAAAGTCATTCTCTAATTGAAGTTTGTTTCTTTTATTTAGTCAGTAGTAATTTTCTAATAGCTTATGTGGTTGATATTGGCATAAACCAAAATGGTTCTCAAAAATATTAGTTCCTCGTCTTAAATGGTGTTTTGATTATTCTCTGCCATAATCTTGTATCATGGCATGTAATGTTTGTTCCTGTATTATTAATACAGCTTTGAAGTATGGGTATTACCTCTATTTCTGTAAATTGGAGCTTCAATGCTTTCCTCCATTAAGGTGTCTATACTAAAGAAAGTTCTAAAAATGATGACTCTTGATGATAAATTGGTCAAAAGATTCCTATGCTTTTCTAAAGATAGTCTTTAATTTTCTCAAGGATTGTCATTCATGTGGGGGAACTTCAAGTGTGGTGCAATTGCGATGCAGAATTTGGACACCATGTTCAGGGTGTAGGGGTGTGGTAGTTATAGGTTATCAAAATAACCCATTTAGGAGGGGCACGTGGAAAGTAGGTTTGTTAGGATTTCTTGTGGCTATATTACGTTGTAGGAGGTAATAGGAAGTGGGGAATGCATTTGGTTTTGTTGAGCAAGGTTACTTGCGTGAAGGGGAAGACTCGTCGGTGGACATTTTGAAGGTAGAATTCAGATCTGTAATGCAGTTTTGTTAATGATTTCAGTACAATCGGCCATTTATATTTCTTTTCCAGACCCATTTGTGCCTTTCAAGTGTTTTTTGTTTGTGTTTTTGTTTGTGTCATTGTGCGTGTGTGTGTGAATGTGTTTTTGAGTAATCAGGGTGCTGCTAGGAGCTGGATTGGTGTTCGATCGATTGGATTTGTTTGTGTCATTATGACCTTGGGTAGAGCCCTGTTGGAGGACAAGGATCCATAGAGGAAAACAATGCCATCTATGTAGTTCTCAATGTATTATCTTTTTCTTTGTTTGAAAATTGAGATCCAACATGTGTTTTTTAAGGTAAATCCTGAGGCCAAAGAAGTTATCCAAGGTTTGATGGTTCCAACCCATCAGGTTCATTAATCAATTTTTTTGGTGTGAACATGTGTCTTGTTCATTCCTATTGCTCAGTTTTCTTTTCATATGTAAAATGAAAAATACAGAGAATGAAAAGAACCCTATTCTATTGGACTAGCTTTAGTTTCTATATGAACATTTTGGTATAGTCAATAACATGTCTTTCACTCTTTGGGCTAGAGAGCTATTTCCAGGAACTATATTCACAGGTTCATAACTTCAAGAATATCAACAGAGGAAACTAAAATGGGAGGTGCTGATGACTAAATTCTTAACTAAATTATAACTAGATGCAACCACTGGAAATCAAAGGAAAATAAAATACCCAGGAGCAACCAAAATAGGTTAATCATGTATTGAACAAACAAAGTTGTCAATAAGAATCCAATCAAGAAATAAGAATCGCTAATGTTTTTCATTTACGTAAAATTTCTTTCGGAGAGGAAAAATTAAAAATTAAAACAGGGACAAGGGGACCTCTTGGGCTTATTAGCTTCTCAGTCTGTGACTCCAATAGTAGACTAACTTTTGTAACAAATTATCAAAGTTACTTTCAAAAATGAAACAGAAGATTTGAACTATCTTCTCATACAAACAGAAGAGACTCTCACATGAATTTACTCCTCAAAATCACTACTGCCATTCTGTTTCTGAAAAACCCACTTTAGCAGATTCTCCCAGGCAGTATCTAGACATGTATTCACCACATTAGTAAAGTAAATAGAGGGAGTCCGATGATCTAGTATCCAGGATATCTTTCCTATTTAATTGCATTGACTGTGAATATATATCATGTCCATATAATTTGTTTTAGATGATCCTGTTTAATGAAATGACTTATTAATATAATATGCTGTGATATGGTCCCTACTGAATCAATCAAACTTTTGATAATGGAGTCCATCATTGAATAAATTTTGGTGTTGATGTTTTTCTTCTTGCTTAAATTTTAGTTGGTAATTGGCACTATCTAGTGGTCACAATTTCTGTTGTGCCCTTCAACATGATTTGGACCAAACAATGCCTAAATTCTTAATGCCATGATGGACAAGTTTTTTTATTGATGCAATTACAGATTCTTGAGAGTTACAAGCTTCTAACCAAGTGAACCTTAGAGTTGATTGTTAAAGATCATTAGATTCTAAATATGCATTATCCTCTATCTTACTTCCTTGAATTTGTATTCTCTCCACACATAAACACACTTTTATTTAATTTCCATTGAAAATTATAATTTAGAGTTTGAGGCTGGAAATTATGTTTGTTTCCCATTTGTAATAGAATCTAAGTTGGTAGCCGAACTTTTGAGTGTGTTAAATTTGGACCCCAGATTATGTCTTTTAATGAAGACCCATAAATCTATGAATTTAATGTTCATTGTAATCTTTTAATTTGTTTTTGAGCTCTAACATATAGATTTTGTGATAGACAACTTCCAGTTTCTTGTTCCTTATGCATATGTTAGAATAGTTGAGTGATGATTCAGAATGTACTACATGTTCAAAATTTCTAATATTATCTTGTTACTTCATCGGTGAGCTAGAATACGATGCAAATGTATTTAATTTTGTAGTCTATTCTTCCTTAAAATCTTCTCTGTTTTGAAGAAATGTTGGTGGGTTTAATATCTGATATGTATTACATGCTATTCGTGCCGGTAAGAGTTTTAGTTGCATTAGATCAATATGGCTGATTTGGTTATTTTCAGCTCTGATTCAATATCTGTGTGTGTGTGACATACAACCCCCCACCCCTGCCAAAAAAAGGGGGAAAAAAAGAAGAAAAAAAAAAAAAACAAAACAAAAGATTGTAAAAGTGAATAGATAATTGAAAATTTTTCGTTGCTACATTGGCCAGCTTCCTGATAGCTCCACTGACTGTTTATATACTTTTTTTTGCAGGTTCGCATTGATAGTCATACTGTTGGTTGTCATTTATATTGTGGTTGCAGTTGTTTGCCATGGACCTACATTGCCTTCATGCCTCAAATGAGAAAGTGTTGATTGGGTTTGAGATAGCAGTTTCATCATTGGCGATGTAAGGGGAAAGGGTTTGATGCTTGGAGTTGAACTTGTCGCCGATCGTAAACTGAAAACACCAGCCAACTCGAGAACTTAATAAGTTGCTATCTCAGGCAGCATGATTTTTGTGCCAGAATCAGATGCGAAGCCTAATTTAATTCTTGAACTTCTTTTTTTGGTAGGTAATTCCTGAACTTCGTGTAATGAAGAGTTCGAACCTTCCAAAATTTCACAGTAACTTAGATACGTGACCTTAACTCCCTGGATATTTATTGATGGTTAACAACCACTAGTGTTTCTGATTTGGGTTTAATCTTAATTGTGTTGCAGTGGCGAGCTATAATACTAAACCAAAGAACAGAGTGGGATGACGAGGAATTTATTAGTGAATCTTCATGACAAAGTGATCTGGTTTTGTAACTTAAGATATGATATGGCTTACATCATTTTTATAGAGATGAACAACTTTCCCCTTGAGTGTGAAGCAGTTATTACCATATATGGCAACATCAAAATTAAGATCCAGTCAGTGTTGACTTGCGACAAAATTAACAGAAAAAATAGCTGAATGCATTCGTAAAGTGTTATCCTAGTGATAAAGTGTAGGATGGTGGAGGTGGCGGCTCTCGAAATTTATGAGATAGTGAAGATTTTTGTTTACATAGTGTGAATTAGATAAGACACATTCCTAATGCTGGTAAGTCGAATGAAGCTTACGATGCATGACAATTGGGCTTTCCCATGAGATGTCCTATGCATTTTCTCAGTGTATTATATTGTGTTACTTCATATTGAAGATTTTCTATTGAAAGTGAATGATTGCTTGGTTAATGTTGTAAATGAGTTGGTGGAATTCTTCGGCTTTAAAACCTGCTTTGTTGCCAGAAATGTTTGCTTGTAGACATGTGGTTGTCTAATATACTGATACCTTATATGAATATATGATGGTTTGATCATTCATGGGCCCTTTAATTGCACAGGGTATGGTGGAATCCTCAACCTGCACTCTTTGCCAATTTGTATTGGTAATCTGAATAAGGAGCTAGAGCAGAGTAGTAATGAGGACAATATTGTATGAGAATAGTTTACTGAGATCAAGTTAATTATGGGATCAGTTTGTACGACTTGATCTGTTTAAGGGGGTGGGGGGTTATGAATTGTGTGCGATGCGAAAATCATAACAGGAAGTGGTAGTAGCATGCAGTAGCAAAGTTCATGCTTCTCTAGCATGCTTTTACAGCAAAGGAACCACTCCGTTTCAGAAAACCCAACCCAAGTCAACTGATGCATTACATGCATTACCAAGTTTAAACACATGGCATTCTTGAATTCTCGGGTTGTATGGCCATCGACGGAACCACTCCGTTTCAGAAGACTCATTTACCAAACGGAATGGTTCTTTTTTAAACGGAACCAACCCGTTTTAACATTGACAAAACGGAATGGGTCCCTTTTAAAAGGAACCACTCCGTTTAATAAGACCCAGTGTTAAAACGGAATGGTTCCTTTTTAAACGGAACCACTCCGTTTCAGAAGTTTCATTTACCAAACGGAATGGTTCCTTTTTAAACGGAACCAACCCGTTTTAACATAGACAAAACGGAATGGGTCCCTTTTAAAAGGAACCACTAAGTTTCGTAAGACCCAATGTTAAAACGGAATGGTTCCTTTTTAAACGGAACCACTCCGTTCCAGAAGTTTCATTTACCAAACGGAATGGTTCCTTTTTAAACGGAACCAACCCGTTTAACATAGACGGAAACGGAATGGGTCCCTTTTAAAAGGAACCACTCCGCTTCATAAGACCTGAACTTTAAACGGAATGGTTCCTTTTTAAACGGAACCACTCCGTTTCAGAAGTTTCATTTACCAAACGGAATGGTTCCTTTTTAAACGGAACCAACCCGTTTTAACATAGACGAAACGGAATGGGTCCCTTTTAAAAGGAACCACTCCGTTTCATAAGACCCAGTGTTAAAATGGAATGGTTTCTTTTTAAACGGAACCACTCCGTTTCAGAAAATTCATTTACCAAACGGAATGGTTCCTTTTTAAACGGAACCAACCCGTTTTAACATAGACGAAACGGAATGGGTCCCTTTTAAAAGGAACCACTCCGTTTCATAAGACCCAGTGATAAAACGGAATGGTTCCTTTTTAAACGGAACCACTCCGTTTCAGAAGACTCATTTACAAAACGGAGTAGTTCCTTTTTAAATGGAACCAATCCGTTTTAAAATAGACGAAACGGAATTATTCCGTTTTATAAGGAACCACTCCGTTTTATAAGACCCATAAGCCTTTTTATACGGAACAACTCCGTTATTTAAACGGAACTACTTCGTTTCATAAGACCAATAAACGAAACAGAATGGTTTCTGTTTAAATGAAACGACTCTGTGTCATCATTCCGTTTAAAAAGGAACGTAATTTCAAAGTATGTCCATTTCCTCCAAAGTGTGTTCTAAACAAAAAGACATCACATTCGACGGCTTTACTCACTTTGTTCATTGGAGACAAGTTAAATTTAAACTGTATTTGAAACAAAATATTTAAAATGTTAAATGAATTGATTTAAGCCTTATAGGAAATGCGGATCACATAGAACATAGGAGGCATCTTTCAGTTGGCTAATCCAATTTTCATACTCTACAGGTGATCTTCCTCTACATCACATTTCTCATGTACATTTGACCCCAAACATCTAAAATGATAAATTTGTGGGATTTCATAATTTTTTACAATCGAAAGTGTATGAAAGTGTATGAAGGCAATGTAGGTCCATGGCAAACAACTGCAACCACATAATTTGTTAGATAGGTAGTGGTGAGAACCATATCACTCATTCGCTCTAATATTGAGATGGGACATTACACGCAAGAATTGAAGCATAAACAACTTATTACAAATGAGTTTTGTTTCTTTCCAACACACCATTTTGAACCCATACACCTCTAGGGCAAGGTACAATCACAAGTACCACATACAACCTGCCATTGTTATTATTCAAAATCTTATTTTTCATGGTAATTAGTTGAAGGGAGAAGTTTTTTTAGATTCACTAGATAAGAATGTAGATTACAAGATAAGCAAGTTTCAAACTAGTTTCACAACCAATAAGATTTGAAACCTGCTTTAGTCTTTCTGAGGTGACCAAAAAAATTAAGAATTAATCAGAATCTTCTTCATTATCCTCAAAATCAGAATCACCAGCAGGTTCTTCCTCGCTCTCTGAATCACTGATCACATACGTGGTCTTACCCCGGGTAGCCCTTTGTGGTGTTGGCCTAGATGGAGGTGGCACAGCATCAACCTGAACCTCACTCTCCCCATTGGAATCTTCAAAAGCAAGACTCAATTCTTCAGTAGTGCTTATTCCTCCAACCTTGCCCATGACAGAACCACTCTTCTTGTTAAATGGGGAGGCTCTCATTTTCCTTACTTTCTTCTCAGGTGACACCCCTGCATTTTCAACAGGCTTCAGAATCTCTGTTATTAGCTTCGGATTAACAGAGTAGGTGGTTTGTTGGCCTGTCCACGCTTCTTTGTGGTGGCATTGGCTTTACTGGCACCCCCTCTTTCCTGGTTGTTTCTTCCCCTGTGCCAGGGGTGCTTTGGTTGCTTCTGTCTCCATTTCTGTGAAAAGAAAAATAAAGGAGAAGTTATAATGGGAGTCTGTGATTATGGGAGGAACCAAAATTATTCTACTGAATTCTAGAATCAATGTGGTACCTGTTGACAGTTCTGGTGAGGATTCAAGATTATATGCTGCCAATCGATCTTTTAGATCGAGAATTTCATCATCATCACTATCAACCGATTTGACCTTTCCTTGCTAGAAAGAACAGAAAAATACAACAACCAATGCATAAGATTACTCATTGGCAATCAGAAAATAAGCGTCACAAATGACAAACATGGGACTCGAACCTTCTTCGCAGGAGCTTTCCTTGTTCCAGCTTTGGCTTTGGGTTTCACTCCCTCAGGAACATGAAGAGGAACATTCTCCGTCACTAAAGAATCCAATCCTATATCTGTTCTGCAAGCATTATTTAAATTAATTTACATAACCTTGGGGTAAGGTGATATGAAGATAGATGTACCTTTCTTTTCTTGTATAATTCAAGCCTAAAATGAATTACATCGCCAATAACTGCAAGAATGCAAGGTACATAAGGTAAAGCATAAAGATAAATATAAGACTCCATCTTGGAGAAAAGTGAACATAGCGAATGAAGAGAAAGGAACAAGGACTCCTAAAACATTCAACGACTATTAACTCTTGGAAAATATTATAACATTAAAGTCTCTCCACTCATATTGAAACACTGAAGGTTTGAACTGAAGTCATTTGGAATTTTAAGTAAGAGTTCCCACATGCACATAATTACACCATCCATACAATGACCTTGGCCTAGATATTCAATAACAGCTAATACAGAATCAGCAAATCCATCATATAGTTGCTAAGATGCTGAGAAAGGTAAACAGCTCTTACGTTCGTACTTCTCCATGAGAGAAGTTAGGCGTTCCTTCATATAAGATCCCACCACATGTGCGTTCTGCTGGAGATTTTCTCTCTCAATTACTCTAAGAACAGCTAGCCCTCCAGCAGTACATACTGGGTTTCCACCAAATGCCTTCTTCTCAGAGAGATTTAAAGTCAATATACATCTGGAACAATGAGTTTTTCATTGCTGAAAACCATTTTCTCAGGCCCTTAGAAGTCATCATAATTGAAAGAATTGTAAAGGCAAACACTCACGATTTTGTTTAGACAGCTGATTTAGGAGAGGGGGAAGGTACACAGAAATGAGAAAATATGCAACTGGTCAGATAAGTGAGCAGCATACAGAAGACACATTAGGTGTAAAGCCTAGAAGAGGAATGTACTACCCTAGAAGTTGAAAGCCTTGAAGCCATATGTAAAGGAAATAGAAACCTAAAGCAAGCAGTTTCTTTAAAGATAACCAATAGTCATAATCTCTAACTGATTGATGAAAATTGGAAATAAACACAGAACATGCTATAACACTATTCAAACACATAATTGAAATCAAGATAACAGAGAAGCCTACCTTTGAATTTTAAAAAGCCTTGCAATAGAAGATGAACCATGATTCGCAGAGGAATGCAAATTGCCAAGGCACACCATTGTTGTTAATGGATTGAAGGCGATAACAGAGGAGAGCAAGGAGGAAGAACATGGTGAGTTATGTGGCTCTCTTTAGGGGGTTTTAGGAGGGAATCTCTCTTGCAGAGACAGTGGAGTGGGAGTAGCCATGGCAGGCAAAGAACATGGAAATACTCCTGCAAAACCATCAGCTTTCTCAATCAACTCCTGAAAAATTAAAATGCTAATTTCTTAAACCACACTAGCTTGAAATCTAATGTTGGGATAAATTAAAATGCATTAGTCGATTAAAACCACCATGCTCCATAGAAGTATTAAATGTGATTCAGGTTTTGGGTTTCTGCTCCCTAACTTTAAAATTCACTTGCCTCTTCTCAACTTATAGCATTTTTAGGGCATTAGTCAATCATGTCTTCCCTATATAAATGCATCCAAAACCTTACTAAAAGCTCTTACCATCGCTCGCTTGCTCTCTGTCTCTATCTCTCCCCTCTTCAGATGAGATCTTAATATAACTATTCATCTCTCATCCATATTCTCATAACACACAGACAAGAAAAGAGAATTATACAAAAAACTTATTTGCCATTTGAAGCTTGTAGTTTAAGTGTTTAACATAAGAGAGTAAATGGTAACATTTTTCAAAGCCAGAAATGAACAGCAGAATGGGGAATTGATGCCCAAATATAGATGAAATGAAAACAGGCCTACTTAGTTGCAAAAGGGAATGATATTTGTAACTTGAATAAAAAAAACCAGATCACCAAATCAAGCTAAGCAGACTGCTTAAAAGAATTTCATCTCACATATTAAAGACAACTTGAAGACAAAAAGTAGTCTTAGAAAGCAGACATTTATAAACTTACTGCTTGAGAAAATAGCATGTTGTAAGGAATTAAACCATTACCACGCAAGAAAACATACAAAACTAAAGCAAGGGATTTTCAATGTTCCACATATCTTGAGGTGTCATAGGTCCCCAACAGGCTCCTCAGACCAGAATTGTTCTGTAGTAAAAGATCACGAGATTTTGGTTTACAGGTTTAAAGTTTTTTACAGCTTTGGCTGTTGACTCAAAATTGACATTAGAACATAGTGCTATTCTGGGAATTATCCATTCCAACAATTTGTGAACTCAGGGGTGTGTTAAAAGAAGTGTGTAATCTTAGCCTGGGGTTCATCTTATCTACTCCCACTATGACTGGGTATGGCTATAACTGGAAACTCTCTCATTTTGCTTGAAAAGAAAACCTAGTACAACTGTAAAACTCAATTCAGAACAAAATCTATTCAAGGATAAAAAAGCAACTTAAATTATATCTAGATCCAAAACATGAAAATTTGATATTGAACAAAATGCCATTATACACTGAAACTGGGAGGTTCCCGATTAGCTCCCAAACAAAGAGAAGTATGAGAAATTACAATGAATATATGCAATGTATGTTTGTAAGACTAAAAGATTACTGAAATCAAAGTTCTGCTGATGGAATGAGGAATTGGTCGATTAGTCAAGGAATGTTTCATGATTTCAATCCAGTTGACATTGCTAGAAATGTGTAATTTCATAACGATGCAGTCATTTTCGTTGTTGTAACTTAACAATGCTCCCTAGTCACTATATTAAAATCAATTCAGTTTGGACTATGAGGATCCCCTCATCCTCTAACTGCTATCTATCTGAAAAGTGTTTGAATGGTAAGGATCTCCTCAATACAACCCCTTCCCTGCTGCAACCACAAACTAGCCGCTTATGTCTAGTCAAAGGTTAATCTTATATACATATAAGCCCTCCCTCAACACCTCAAATTAGAACGAGAAAAAATAGTTGATCAAAATATTCACAGCCAAAACAGCATGCCTATCTGCATAACAATTGGTAAAGGTACACCACAAAAAACTAATAAGGATAATAATCAAAAACATAGGACAATGAAAGAGAGCAAAGATTGGCATACCAAATATGCAGTGGTCCCAACAGCAACAAGCTTGGTGCCATTACGCTGTGAAACAAAGCCAGACCCATGAGATTCCTGCATGTACAAAGAGTGTCAATTTTTTTTAAATTTACATGGCAGCTTTTTCATTAGACATACATATATTCACCACCGCGAACAGCATTTGCAGCCCCTTTTCTTTCTTCTTCACCCCATAGGTAACGGCAACATGGCTTGTTATTTCAATTCTTCTAAAATTCTGTTCTATTAAGGAAACAGCCACTAAAGATTCAAAAAGAAATTGAAATGATCTAACACTTAAAATGAAAATGTAAGAAGATATAGCAAGTAGCAACTCAATGAAATGGTAACATAAGAATTAGAAACTGATGTTTATTAGAAATTAAAAAGAAACCAAATAAACTTCTAAACTCCATGTGATCTAATATTGGGTCCCATAGATCTTCACTACAGAGCCATAGTTTTATAATATGTTTTACCCCTTAAAGATCCTTTGCCCTGAACTGGTTGAATGGACTGGTTGGTTGAACTACCATACCTTGCCAAGCCCAACTTGAAAAAGAGGTTGATAAAACCATGAGATGTTGTATGCCACTGGATTAGCTGAATTTTGTCAAGCATGCATTGTGAATGTTTTAAGCTCTAAATGCTCATCAATCTTAATAAAATTCTGTTATGGTGCACCAGCTTTCTCGGTGTTTAGGAACCATCTTCAATCCATGCAATTACTCATTTTCAATAAATCAAAACAAGAAACACTAATCAGTCATGAGCCAGGCCTAGACAGAAAATTGAGGATTTTTAGTCTGTCACTGATTCCGTAATTGAGAAGTTACTTGCTAACTCAGAATCACTTGCATACAAACAAGTAAACATTCACATGAGAGCTAACCATGCGTCTCATTTTTAACCTTACTTGTTTTAAAGAACCCACATGCTGTATACACACAAACAAGAGATACGTACTTGAAAGCGCAATATCACATGCAACAACATTTTGTGGCTCATTGATGGAAAAGTTGCCCATCAAGATATCTTAATGACCATAAAAATGTGAAACCCATCTCCTCTTTTGTGTTTTTTTGGGGTAAAATCATTAACTCCTTTAGGTGGTCGGTATTGATTATGGATTGCCAAATGATACTATAATATGCTACCTCTTAACTCAAGAGCTCCAAAACTTTTGAGTCTTCTCCATGGCATGGTAGTATTGGTGCAGGTTTCTTCTAGGAAGGAAATAGGTTAAAAGTGGTCAACGGCAGAGGCCTTGGAAGCACTGCACAACTGCTAAAACCAGAGGAACTCTTGTAAGAACAGGATTTCTGTTCCCCTGTTTCAGAGTTTATTGTAGTAGAGTCATGGAGTTGACTCAGAATCTACTCAACTTACTGATTCCTCCAATCACTGTAGTGCTTATTTGTTTCATACTTCCTTTTCTCTTGGCTTTTAGGTTCTTATGTTTTGTTCTCAAACATCTCTTCCCTGAGCAAATGAGGGGAAAAGTTGTTCTCATCACTGGTGCTTCTTCTGGCATTGGCGAGGTTTGATTTAAATCATGTTTTGTATTAATCTGTTATGATTAGAGGTTCGGAGAAGGTGATTTTGGTAGTTTCATGGGTGATTTAATTTATTTTTCTATTGATTTGCAGCATCTAGCATATGAAGAGGGAAAAGCTGGCGGTAAAATGATATGAGGAAATCTAGGGTTATTTGCAGCGGTTCTAATAAAACCGCTGCTATATTGATATTCAGGGACAGTAACACTGAAAACACCACTAATATATTGATATTCAGTGGCGGTAACATTAAAAACGCCACTAATATCTTGATCTTTAGTGACGTTAGTAAGCAAAACGCCACTAATATTTAAATAATTACCGACGGTTCTACAAAACCGCCACTAAACCCCTCGATCTTTCACCCACCTCTTTCCCTCCCACTTCCAACCTGTGTGTTTTTCTCATTAGTGGCGGTTTTTTTTAAATTGCCACTAAATATACCTTACTAGTGGCGGTTTATGGTAAACCGCCCCTAATTAAATGTCACTAATTCTATTTTTTCTTGTAGTGATTTGCTACATCCAACAAATATCCACTCCTTTACAACCCAATGACAAATCCCTGACCTAATAACTTCTACTCAGTTGCACAAATCCTACTTAGACATCGGCTGCATTTAAAGATTTTGCCAACCACATATGAGCACTAAATATTTTCTTTGCACAACAATTTGAGTAACTCTTGGCTTTTCCTTCATCCTCTTCTCTCCTTACATGATCACCAATTATCCTATGTTGATAGCAAAAAAAGATTCAAAAAGTGCAGGAAGTATTACTAATGTACAGTGAAGAAATGATTCAAGCCAGTCAATTTTACCCAAGGCAATCACTATTGAATTATTCAGCCAAATGCATCCATCTTTTGTACTTCAAAGAGCACATAGACCTTTAGACTTGGTATAAGCTTTGGAACTAAATCCATCAATCAAGTTGCAAAAGCCTTGGGTTCCCAAGTTTATAAGACATAATAAAACTCCTTTTATAGGAATTGAGAAGTAAGATCAAGAAATGAAGATTAACCTGAACAACTTTGTGTTGTAGCTGACCCTTGCACTTTCCTGTAGCTTAAATTCAACCCACTCATCTGGATTGAGAGCTGGAAAAGGAGCAGAAACCCTAAATGAATGCATAGAGTAGTGTGTCAGGAACATATGCAGTAGGGTACCATACAAACTCCAAGTTTAGAATATTTGCAGTAAAATTTTTAATCAGATTTTGAGGTTTGTCAACATGGAGGCATCATTTTAAAGGTTTCCTCTTGGTCAGCAAATAACTGAGTACCATGTTTGCTTATTGACTTCTAAAGCTAAGAATGATATACTTTACAACAGTTCAACAATAAGGATTGTTTCAATTTAGTTATACTATACACAGGCTGTGGAATTCTCTGCAGATTTCACATTCAAAAAATAGATAAATAAATAGACAATACATTATGAAAACTAACCAACTTTTTCATCCGCCAATCCAGTACTGTGATCCAGCTGAACCTGCAACCAAAGAAATTTCAATTCTCAACATTCAATCAAATAACTTACTTTCTACCGGAAAAAAGAAATCAAACAAATTACTAAATGTGTATTAAGTAAACACTGAAAGATCAGAATTGTACAGTAATCAATAAATAAAGCAAGACAGAAAAAAGCACCTAAATCCTAACATCCATGACAGAGAATATGAGAACAGTAAAAATATAAACAAAAAGTTAGGTCCAACGCTTAACAAAATTGGGTCAAACAAGCCAAAATCTAATTTAACTCAGATAAAAATCAAATAGACAATACAGACGTCAAGCTATTTCTATTATAACCATTAAACCAAACTCAAGAAATCCAAATGCTCGGAGAACACAGATTTCCTCCAAACCGAGATGAAGATACCGTGCTTGAAAACCGGACAACAATGAACCTCTGATATTCAAGACACATCACTGCATCTACAAGCAGTTCCCACCGAAAAGACTAATCTACAGCAGGAACTACCATATTTGGCAAAGAGTAATAGTAGTATGAGATTCCACCAGAAAGAGCAGCGATTACTCCAAATGGAATTCTAAAACCACCAGAATGTATGTATTGTTCAATACAACTGGAGTAGCATTTGATAATCTTCTAAAGAACAGAGCCATTTTCGATCTCCGAGACGAAGAAGAGATGAAATGAGACTCTTCAATCGTGAAGCAAAGCAAATAAATGGCGCAGGAACGATCAAGACTTTTGTTCAACCTCCTGCTTCTTCTTCTTCTCAAGACTTTCACCGAAAAATACCTTTTTGGGATTCAAGGAGTAGATGTTGACATAGATGATGAGTGTAACCGTTTCGGCTGCTTTGACACAGATGATAAGTGTAAACGCGTACTTAAAGCTCTTTACTCTTCTGCTTCGATCAAAACTGGGAAGCTTTCAACTCGTCTTCTCCTCTGCTTCTTCTTCTTCCTCAACCTGCTGCTTCTCGAGCTTCTCCAATATGGCGAGCTTCGATCGATCGTGTAGCAGAATAATCCCCTGCAACTGATTTCGATCAACTCTGACGGTAAACCCTAAACCTCCTCCTGCTTGCTGTTCTTCGTCTTCTCCAGATTTTCAGAGCTCCAAATCGTTCACACGAATGTTAAGATTGAGCGGTGATAGCCATGGGTTTTGTGTATTTCAAAACATTTTGAAATTCTCAATTCAACCGCTGGTTTGGGTTTTTGAATCCGTATATACGTATTTTGTTTGACTTGTATTTTTAAAACTTAATACCATACTCTATGGAATACCACTACATAACTCAACAAAACAAACCAACTCGAACCGCTGGGTCGTTCTTTGGACCGAACCATCAGCACCAACCATCATTTAATGAGGTTTCGAATTTTTTATTGGGAGGATAAAGCCAACCGTCCGATTAGATCGGACGGTGCGCTTGACCGTCATGCGCATTTAATGCGCATGACTATAGCAAAACGCATCCCCCGCCCTTTCCCCTTCCGTTCTCAGCCTCCAGATACGTAACAGTAATCATCTCAGAATTCCTTTTATTGCCTTTCTATTTTTATTTTTAAGTTGTTTTATTTCTTCAGATTCTCAGATGAAGTTCGGCAAGAGCCTGAGTAATCAGATCGAGGAAACTCTACCTGAATGGAGAGATAAGTTCCTTTCGTACAAAGATTTGAAGAAGAAGCTTAAGCTAATCGACCCTAAAAGCGATCAGAGGTGCAGTAAGAAGCCCAGATTGGCCTCCGGGGATGGGGCAGAGGCTGGAGAGATGGAATTGAGCGTAATGACGAGAGAGGAAAAGGAATTCATCCGATTGTTAGAAGAAGAGATCAATAAATTCAATACGTTCTTCGTCGAGAAGGAAGAAGAATACATCATCAGATTAAAGGTATCCTAGCGGCTCTTTCTCTCTACGTCTTGGCTATTCCACATGGATAAAAATTAAATTAGGTTTTGGTCTTCTACTGACATTTCTGCAAATCGGTTAGAACATAAGGGTTTTTGTTTAATCCATTTTTATTCCGTGCAAAAATTCTTTCCTTCTGATCAAATCTTCTTTCTGAGAATAAAATTCATCCATTTTGTTTCCGAAATTATGCTAAGCCTGAGTTGTATCACCGCCGGGACTTCAATCGAAGGCGACCCTTCGGGCCTGGAATGGTTTTCTCCGCTGGCACGCACAATTTACGTAAAGACAAAGTTGAAAGGAATCCAATGCTAAAACGATGCGTTTTCTGGTGAAAACTCCCTTAAAAGGAATCTGATTGTAATCTTTTCTTTTTGTTAAATAGGTAGGTGCGGTGAGGGCCTACATGATATTATGGAAAAAACAGTGCTTCAGAATATTTGCACGTTTATCTAATTTTTATTTTTGATGTAGCATGGGCAAAAAGGATGTGCAGATGCGAATGGGACATGGTCTCTTTTTTACGCTGTGTGTTGTGGGGTTGCAGGAATTGCAGGACAGGGTGGCAAAAGCAAAAGATTCCAATGAAGTGATGATTAAAGTGTGGAAAGAGATTGTTGATTTCCATGGGGAGATGGTTCTGTTGGAGAATTACAGTGCTCTTAACTATACAGGTTTGTATGAAGGCCTTCTACCTCTCTATTTTTTCTGGTCAGGATGAAACTCTACTCTGAAATCTTTAAACTGGAATTTATGTATTCTGGGTCTAATTACGTTTTCGATCTCGGGACGGGATGGATCCCTGTGTGAAGCTGGTCTCACTAAATAAGAGTGAAGCAATTAGTGAATTCGTGGAGAATAAAAAAGGAAACGTAATTTAGAAATTTTTAGGGTAAGTTACCCAAAAAGGACATTCTAAATTTGTTTTGCCCTGGGCCAAGTATGACCACCTTTAGTTAAACAAATATTGTAGGAAACCTGAAATTTTATGGTCAGTTGAGAACGGTGGTGGGGCTTAAAATTTGACGCAAACTAATTAAGGGCCTGTTTGGTTACTTGAGTATGGAGATTTCAAAAATCTAGCGATAAAAATAACTGTTTGGTTAGCTTGAATCTTTGGAATGAAATCTGTAGATTCATCCTGAAAAAACATCTATGGGCCATGGTTCAAATGTGTAATGCTTTTATAGTAGGTCAATTCATAATCTTGATGTTACCTTGATTTGGAATCAAACTGAGTTTCTCTATTGTGAAGAGAATCGACATGAATTTTTCCACTATTCATGTTGCCTATAGAAGCCAGCTCGGATTCATAAAAATTACTGTTCGGTTAGCTTGAATCTTTGGAATGAAATCTGTATATTCATCCTGAAAAAACATCTACGGAGTCATGGTTCAAATGTGTAACGCTTTTATAGTAGGGGTGAACTCTCTGGACTCCACCTCATACCATAAATCTACAGATTCACGTTTTTAGTATAAAAAGGTGAATCCCTAGATTATCTAGGGATTCACACAACCAAATCGGTATAAATCTCCTATTTGTGAATCCAGAGATTTTAAATCTCTAGATTCATGTAACCAAACAGGCCCTGAAGCAATCAGACCGGCTAAACGGGGTAGCCTTCCCCATAAACCAAATAGATTTGAAATGGTGACGGTTGTCATTTTTAGGGTGAGAAACTTCTGGTGCTCACCTCTCCCATTGAACATTGAATTTTGGAAAGCTCAGATACTCATTTTTCACTACTTTCACACCTCATGTATGTTTCTGGGGGCTGTCAGTAATTGTTATTCAAGTGTTTTAGAAGGTATGAATGGTATGTCCTTTATCACATTAGGCTTGAGATTGGCAGCCACTCTACCATATCCATATCTGCAATTGTATGTCCCAACATGGATCTAAAAAGTTCCTTATTAATTGAAATGCTGGGAATTAATATTTGACCAATTTGTGCTTGGTAGCTTGTCAGGAAAAATTTTATCTGGGACTTCAGGAGGGAATATGCTAGGCTTATCTACCTCTCTCTCTCCTTAAGCAATAATGACATTACTGCTGCCCTCCCATGTAGAAAAACATTCTGCCCAACCTCATTTGGTGCACTTTGCTGCTCTATGCTGCCTGCAGAGAGCATTCGTCATAGTTAGCAGCTCCGTATCAAGGTCATCAAACTGACTGCAATCTTTTTCTGTCCGTGAAGATCCGGCTATTCTACTAAGCTACGACTATTGAAAGTCCGTCCCGAAGGCCCGACCCGAGAAGCGCGGCCAAAGATGTTTTTCTTACTGGTTACAAGTTATACGTTTCGCCACCACTTTGTGGAAAATCGTCCTTTTGTTGGATAAAGGAACAGATGACTCGATCAATTTCCCTATTGATCCGATGGTGCCGAGTGGAAGGGCCGTCGCTCAACGGATGAATATTGACAATTAAAAATAATTGTTAATCTCGTGAAGGGAAAACCACAGGACCAAGAACGCCCACTTCCAATTTTTGAATATTGTAGTAATATAGAAAAGAAAGGCAAAAGATAGACACAACCCCATCCTTTTGGCAAAATTGCATGCTAGTACCCCTACCAAGACTTGGATTGTTGTAGTTCCAAACACTCTGTAAATGTCTAACTGTTGCCATTTCCCTTCCTCCCCTTCCCCCACCCCCCTTCCTTTTCCTAAATTCTCTGTTATCTTATTTTCATGATTTCACTAATAACACTACTCTTAAGACATGAAACTGTGTGCAGACCGTGTTGCAGAACCTCCTTACTTGACAGTTTATTTTGTTGAGTATTGCCCATAATGTCATCTTGTGTTATTGTTTTTACATCAGCATCTTTAATGATGTGAAGTTTCTTTTTAATGATCACATCACTTTTGCTTGTGGTGCAAAAGTTCTGCTATACCTATCAAAAATCAGAACTTCCCAGGTGACTCAATAAGTTAAGATAAGGTTCGAGCCTTATTATTATAAGGTCATAAGTAACTCATGTGTCTGCTTAGAATCAAATTCTGTATTTTTAGTGAAGGTCAATTTCCCAATGATGTTTACCCAAAAAAAAAAAAAGTTAAAAAAATAAAATTATTGATAAGATACTAAATTATTTAGACACTGGACTTTCACAGGATTAGGATGCCTTAATAATTAAAGGGAAGAGGATAAGCATGCCATGTGTCTTCTTCTTTTTCTTCTTCTTCTGGGGGGGGGGGGGCAGAGGTAGAAGACACAGGGAGGCAAGGTTTAAAGTATCCCACGATACCATATGATACTAGCCGATCTGTATCCATATTTGACCCAACCGATACTATACATCTCTCCATTGAATTACACTAAAATACATTAGTCAAAGCGATACAATACTCGATACAAGACGATACGTCTCTTAAAATCACCTTACCGATACGATACTTAATACCAATACTTTAAACCTTGCAGGCAGGCATTTGAAAGAATGCCAGTCTTCCTTAATAAAATATGAGATGGAAACGTTTAGTCAGACTCTGTTGTTAGAGTAATTCTTGTGCTATCTTTTATAATCAGAACATTGGCCTTTTTATCGATGTTTTTCAGTTGTAGTAACAAAATTTCAAGAGAAAACAAGCTGAATGTTTGAGTTCCTTTCTATCATGGTCATAAAAATTAGATTGGTAATATGACCCAATTGACTTGCATGATCCCATGTTGAATCAACACAACTTCAACATTTTCAAGTCAGTTTGGATTATTGTGGATCCAAAGAAGTTTCTTATGAAGATCACTTTCTTTTCTCAAAAGTCTCTGGTTATTTGTTAAAAATCTATGGGGATTATTTGTCAGAGCTTGAATCAACTTCTCAAGGAGTGGTGGTGGCATGGAATGATAAAATGGGTGGTTATTGATTTCTTTCTTGGGAGGACTGCAGACTATGCTTTTTCCCATCTTCGGAGTCATAAGATATCTTATTTCTGCTGGAACCACGGGTCTAGGGTTAGGGATAGAACTGTAATTTCTCTAGAATGTTGGTGCCTGGGAATATTCCAGCAATAGGTAGAGTGGTTGTAGGGTTTTTAATGGTGTTCCGAACCTTCTGAAGCTCAATTTCTGCTTTGGACCCTTGATTGTTTTAAATCACAGATTTGAAATTTTGAGATTCAAAAGTAGGTAAGACTTTGGCTAGGGTTTGGGGAATGGATTGCTGTCCTGCAGTTTAGAATTAAAGATGTTACTGTCCTGCAGTTTAGAATTAAAGATGTTACTGTCCTGCAGTTTAGAATTAAAGATGTTACTACCTTGCAAGTCTGAAACTCTCTCAGAGGAAGTGGGTTGGGGTTATAGGTGTTTAGGGTTTTCTGGAGTTTAAACTTCTGCAACTCTTCTCAAGAAGAAGATAAAACTGCAGGATTTTGAAAGGCAGAGAAAGTGGGCTGTAATGGGGGAATCAGCAGTGGGGTTTTATTCCTAGGAATTGGGACTTTAATGGAGGAAGAGGGGTGGGTTTAAGGGCTGGGAATGGGGATTTCCTAGTTAGGGGCTAAGGCTTGAAGGGAACAGAGGGGAAGGGGTAGGGAGGTGTTTGAAGCTGTAACAAGAGGGGATTTATTTATTTATTTTTATTTTTCTTTCTTTTTTTTGGTGGGGGGAGGGGGGGGGGAAGGGAACTGCGACTTACTTGGTTGCTGGAAACTTGAGGAAAGCTTGCTGAGATGGTTGTTTGGATGCTTGAAGATCTTTTGAGTGCTACTGAATTGAAGGAAAATAAAGAAGAACTTGTTAACTTTTTACTCTACTAGGGCCTACCCACACAGGGACCCTGAACTTCAAACAGTGAATTTATCCAAGAATAAAAATTATAATGTAGAAAGAGACTATTTGTAGCCAAAAATTGAAGACTCAAACTCAGACTCAGACTTGGGATCTCCTTAACTAATGAGATCAAATTACAACTCAATAAGACTCTTATCCACCTTGAAGAAAAGGAATCAAGTTAGTATGGAATTTCAGCCCTTAGATTGGAATCTTATTCACATACTTTAAGTTATCTATTTAAGAACATGCTAATTAGATAACTTAAAACTAAAGCAACCAACTTAACATCAAACTGGATTCTTTCAAACACAACTTCAACTCACAATGGAAGGTACACAAATTTTTCTAAACAGTTTCAAATTACTAAACCGGACTTGGCTAAATTTTGAACAATAATTCCAGAAGTAAAATAAGGGCCAAAATGCCCAAAATACTACTCATAGAGGGTTTGGCCAGCCTATGGAGGCTTCTTCGATCCATTATGGGGCCCCCACTTAGGGTTTTGGACAATGTTCACATCAATTTCTTTACATCCCTGTCATATTTCCTACTTGGAAAAGATTAATTGAAAACTTGCCAATATGTTGTCTTATTAGGCTTAGCTAGAAACTTCATTTGTGCTACATAAAGGATGTCTTATGTAGTTCCACAGAACTTTTAGTGTTCACCATAACTAATAATATCATGTATCTGCACTATTTCTATTCTTTTCTTTAGCATCCCCCCCTTTCTTCTTTTAAAGAATGGAGGAATTGTAGTTTGGACTGAAATTTGACACGTGTTTAGGGCATACACGTTTGTTGGCTAGTAAACAAATAATGTTTGTAGAGTGCTTGGCTCGGCCATTAACACCCAAGCTTTTCTTCTAAATTTACCCCTTTTTAGTTGGTATGTAGGATGAACAAAAGCTGTGGTGGTTTTTGCCTGCAAGACAACAACCAATAATAAGCCTTTGCCTGCAAGACAACAACATCCAATAATAAGCTATTGTGGTTTTAGTTGGGTTGCTATGTGGATTCTTGCCTTCCAATTAGCTCTGTTTGAAGCCATACTAGATACAAAGCCTAAGCTACGCATGTCCTTTCTCACCACACCTCTTAAGGTTAGTTCTGGCTGTTCTTTTATTTCCTTCGATCTAAATTAAATCACTTTACTATAGAGAGGCATTTAAAGTACTTTAGTGAAAATGGCCGTGCCACCTCAATCATCTTTCTCTTAACTTAGCATTTATTGGAGTTATTCCTATACCAACTCTAATATGATCATTCCATATAACATCCTTCTTAATTACCCAATCATCCATCTCAACATTCTCATTTCGACCGCATTGAATTTGTCGATATAATGCTTCTTAACAGCTCAACACTTTGCATTATACATTATAGCTGGTCATACAAAGGTCTTATAGAAGTTTCTTTTAGGCTTTAAAGGAATACATCGATTATACAAGACCCCAGACGCATCTCTCCACTTCATTCATCCTATTTTAATTCTTTGGGACACGTTATCCCCTGTGTCACTTCTTTTATTTATGATTAAGCTTAGGTATCTAAAACAATAGCTTTGTGGAATCTCCCCATCAGGTTTTACCACCTCATCATCCATTTGATCACAACCAATGTTACACACTAGATTTTTTTTTTCTTTTTCCATTCTACTTAGTTTAAAACCTTTGGATTTTGAAGTTGTTCTCCATGATTTTAACTTGTTTTAATTCCCTACTTGTGTATCATTTATCAAAACTATATCATCAAGAAAAAGTATATACCAAGGAATTTCATTTTGAATGTCTTTGGTTTGATCGTCCATTATATGAGCATCAAAACCATATATATGTTTGAAATGGGTGTCCTGGTGAATGGTGTAATCAACTGAATCATTGATACCTTAATTATGTTTATTTAGTTGGTTAGAGAAATAGACTTCCCATCTCTTCTAGATGTCCTCATCTGTATTGGTGCTTTACCATCTTCACTTTTAATACATCTAACATGGTCTAAATCTCTGATCCTCCTATCCCTTATTTTAGCTATCTTATTAAGTAGTTTTTTCTCCTTCCTTTATGTCTAGTTTGTTATTTAAATTTTTATACTTCTTAGCTTAATTTCTAGCCAACTTGTACCTTTGCATCCTCTACATACGTAGTCTTTTGCCATGTCTTAAAGTTAGTTTTTCATTTTTATTTTTTTTTATTGTTGTTGAATCCATGTAAATGGGTTTGACTAGGTATTTTTCCCAATGCCGGCTGCTGACCTACGCACCAACACTCCTCTGCTCCTTTATCTGGGCTTGGATTGGCAATAAACACTGGCAGAGTTTCATTTATAGATATTAACTGCTCAAAAATCATGGGATACATTCGGTCTATTGCTTTTATGGAATGGTACCTAATTAACGCAGCGGAATAGATAGAGAATCAAACAAGAAATAACAAGATAATAAGAGACATGGATTTACTTGGTTTGGTCTTATGACCTACATCCAAGGATGAGCACTAAGACTAATTAGGTATTGCACTAATCGACATCAGAGAGAAGGATTACAACACTGGGAATCTTCCGTCACAAGGCCTTAAAGCATAAACCAAGAAGTACAACAACATACAAGGTTAGAAAACACCTTAAACACAAGAACCTGTTATACTCTTCACTATGGACAAAGAACAACTAAACACCAGCGTCTTCCATGCAAGATTTAGCCACTCCATCACCACCGTGTGATTGAGAGAAAATCAGAAGAGGGAACCAGAGAGCAAGCCACTCTTGCTCGAACGAAACAGAGAATGAATGAATAGAATGTAACCTAAACTTCTAAAAGAAGACTATATACAACCGAGAGAAAAGACTAAACTGCCCCCAATAACAAATATATTATATGCTCATCCTAAACAAGTGTAAAAAAACAGTAAAGCCCCTAAAATACCCATCACTTTACAATAGTTGCATGTGTTAATTAGGGTCCTAAGTTCAACTTTTTGGTAATGGGCAACCGTTAACATGATCCATGTACGCTACAGTATTTATCTGTTTGATTGACCTTTGTGTATTTGGAGAAGGGGATGCTTTTAGTGATTTGTTGTTATTTTTCCTCCTCAAAAATTTATTTATTAAATTTTTTTTTGGGGGTAGTATCCTTGTAACTATTCTGCTAAAACCAATTTATGCTTGAATTTTATGGTCATCTAAGTGGCTTGATAGTTTACTGAACATGGTCTTGCCACCAATTATTACTTTCAATCGCTTAATTATCTACATGTGCTGGAACTTCGTTGTTTTCTAAATTGCTTGAGAGTTCATTGAACATGGGACTCCCACCAAGTGCATTCAATTCCAGTAGCCTTGTGAATTGTTAATGGTCAGGACTTAGGAAGTCTACTTGATTTAAGCATGAAAGTCGACTGATAACACCATGACATCAACAGGCTTGGTGAAGATACTCAAGAAGTATGACAAACGGACTGGTGCTCTTATTAGACTGCCCTTCATCCAGAGAGTGCTACAGCAACCATTTTTCACTACAGATTTGCTCTACAAGCTTGTAAAAGAGTGTGAGACCATGCTGGATAGTCTCTTCCCAAAGAAAGAAGCATTCATGTCTGAGCGAGATCAGAATGAAGAATGTGATACCAAAATTGCCAGAGAGGGAAACCGAGAGTGTGATTCTAACCCTGCGATAACAAAGGATGCTCTGCTCACAGGACCCAAGGATCTTGCAGAAATAGAGTACATGGAAAGTTTGTATATGAAGAGCACCATGTCAGCGCTTCGTGTGTTGAAGGAAGTAAGAAGTGGAAGCTCTACCGTAAGTGTATTTTCATTGCCGCCCTTGCAGGGTAATGGTGTGGAGAAATCCTGTAATAAATTCCCTGTTTTGGAACAAGAGGCGAAATAGATGTTTTAGGTGGATTGTATTCAGGCAGGGCACAGGAGATATTGCATGAGGTAGGGGGACCTCCCTATTAGATAACATGGAATTTTCTTACTTCATTTACATCAATACAGCTACCTACTTATTTGTATATGTACAAAATTAGTAACCTAATTCTCATTCTTGTTAAGCATGGATGCGTTTCTGGTATAGCAGTGGTAGCTTCCTATGTAGAGGCAGTAAAATCGAGGTCTTGGATTCATACCTTCAGCCTTCTAGACCTCCCACTTCCCATCCTGCCGGTCTATATGCATACTTATTTGTATAATGGACAAAATCAGTAACCTGGTTCTCAACCTTGTTAAGTGTGGATGTGCTTTTGGCATAGTAGTGGTAGTATCTTATGTGGAGGCAGTAAGACCAAGGTCTTGGATTCTGACGTTGATACTTTTGCATCTCTATCTGTCCCTTGTTCTCTAGGCTTATATGTCTTTAATCCTTGGACAAGGTTAAATGATAATCAAAAAGAAAAAAGGAAAAGAAAAAAATTAAAAAAAAAATCGTGTATAGTAATATTTACTTCAGTTGATACACAAGGTGCGGCTTTGTATGACGGTCGGTGGATCACAATTATAATGCGAAGTTAGGCATTAAAATAGTCTTCCAAAAAAAAAAAAATACTAGAATAAAATTAGGTAGGAAAATTGCCTACTTTTATGAAAGCCTTTGGCATTTGGTTCATCTTTCTTCATTCACTTTGTATATTCCTGTTTTTACTCACAATAGATAAGTGGAGTGCAAAAGGTTAGGGGTTTGGGTTTTGGGTCAAGTACTCAACTTTGAGGGTGGTGGTTTTTTGAATATTGATCTTCTATTCATATGGAGAGTGAATTTTTCAATTTGCATGGTTGGATTTTTTATGTGTCTAATGTCTAAGTATGATTTGTTGGTTACACCATGATTTGTATTGTTCCTATTATAATGAAAGTATAATTATGAATATAACCACAGAAGTGTTACCTGTAGTGCGTTCTTGTTGTAGATCATCCCTTTGCTCTCCTTGAATCTTCCGTAGCCTTTCACCCTTCGGGATCCTTCGTTTGAGTGTTTTGTGGAAACAACCTCAAACCCAAAATATATTGTGTGACGGCTACGGGGACCCAAGAAGCTATTTATAAAATAAAACCCTAAGCTTTAACCACTCCCACAATAGTAAAAGTCAGTAATACCCCTGAATGAATATGGGCCCAGATAAATTGACTAGTGTTAGTTAAGCCCACAAAACCCAACAATCTCCCACTTGGGCTACATTAACACAAGTACCTTTACCTAAGTATTTGGCCATAATGCCCATAATCCTTCATCACTCAGAAAATCTGATTCAATCAACAAACAATTAATGTGAACGACCGTAAGGAGATGCTCCTCAATATACGGAACACAACTATCTGCCATTACAGTCATTAACAACTCGCTGATATGAATATTTGATGTGCATACAAGAGGTAAAGAATGCAAAACCTTATGTGATCACAAAATCATTCCCTCTTGTGGGTTCTTTCCTGATCAATGATCAGCCTACCTTGAATTACTTCATAGGTAGAATACCTAGATATTATAATTTGGCAAACCGCCATTGATCGATCTAACATTAATATCTGACTTTAGCAAAACCACCCATTGGCATAACCGCCTATTGGCAAAACCGCCTATGGCAAAACCGCCTATTGGCATAACAGCCTGTGGCAAAATTGCTAACCAGGATTTAGGCTAAATACCGCCATAAATCAGAACATTGGCTAAATACCGCCATAAATCAAAACCTAACCAAGATTTTGGCTAAATACCACCATAAATCTGAACATTGGCTAAATATCGTCATTGTCATTAGAACATCAAATGTAGCAAATATAAATCTACATTATTTACCTTAATCATTAACATAAGATGAAAATGAAAGAACCATCTTATTAATGAATAAATTTCATAATGAAGTCAAAGAATGTTGAATAAAAATAAACAACAACTCCCACTGATACGAGGAAATATGAACTAACCTTGGTTCGTACTCGGTTTGACACTCGACCCCTATCGAGACGGAGGGAATCGACTCGCTTTCGAACGAGCCGGGTCCAGAAGATAGCTTGCTGAGGAAAAAAACTAAATCGGCAACAGGCACGCCCTAATCCGACTTATGGATTAGGTTAATTACCCTAATGATGGTGGACACAACTTGGCGGCTGTCACTTATCATTATTGAAAGGATAATCATTGAATAATCGTGAGGTTATCTCAGGAGTCCTCTACTAGTTCAAACTAGTAGAAGTCTATCGCTCAACGGATCTAATTGTTAGGATCCAACAACTATCCGAAGAAGGCTCAAATGCATCCAACGAAGAAAATTCGAAGGTACACTCTATATAAACCTTAGTTACCTACGAGGTGAGGGGGACTCAGATCCATATACACACTAGTAGACGTAAACTATCAGAGGCTTACGATCTAGATCACTTTCCCAGTTTTTCATTCCTTAGCTCTGTGCGTCTAATAGAGCCTTTTGTGATTAAGTTCATCAACTGACTTAGCCTTCGGAGGTGGACTCCCGACCACATCTGACGCTTTCGTTTTGCAGGTCATCACAAGGAGATCTAAGGGCTGAGTAGATTTTGGATGCATCATTTGGCGTCATCTGTGGGAAAGACTTATAAAGCTATGGTGACTAGATCGGCAGCAGCCACAGTCACTGTTGCACAACGTGATACCGGTGTTCAAATTCCTGGAGAGAATAATCCAAATATTCCCCAGGGAAGTCTACCTCCTCTTGAGGTAGATGGTGGTCAAGGAGGACATGATCCTCTGGGGACATTCCAAGATCAATTGAATCAGGTAAAGATTCAACTTTTCGAGGTGAGCCAAGTACTCCGTGTGCTAACCAGACGAGTGGTATTACCACAAGAACCTGATCATCGCGATTCAGGGAGGCGTGTATTGCCACGGGATCAAAGATTGACTGAAGATCGGAATATCGATCAGAACTTTCGTGAAGGTGACCGAGGGCCTAGGAGAATTGAAGATCAACCTAGGCGGGATAATCGGTTTGATAGACCACAGGAAAGTACGACCGATTCAAATACAAGGTTGGATACAGGAGTGAGGACTCACTCATCGACTGTTAGACGAACCGTTCGTGATGATCTAGCAGTTCGCGATGAGCGGAATGTTCGTGACGAACGGGCCGTTCGTGATGATCGGATAGCTCGTGATGATCGTGTTGTTCGAGGTCGTGATCGTAATGCAGAAGATCACTCGACTCATATTGGTCAAGAATTGGCCAATATCAATAAAAAAAACTAGGACACTTGGCTAGAGGAAGAATAACTGAGGATATTTATTCAGTTATTCGGAAAACCTCCTTTGCCGAGCTAATTGCGGGATATCAGTTTCCCCACAACTTCCGTTTTCCTACCTTTTCTACATTCGATGGCTTCGGAGATCCTACGGCCCACATCGGCTATTATCAGCAGACCATGGCAGTTGCAGGTAATTTTGATGAAATTCTCTGCAGGGTTTTTGGTTCATCTTTAACCGGAGCATCACAAAAGTGGTTTTTGAACCTCCCATCTGAAAGGATCATAAACTTTGATGAGTTGGCACGCAAATTCATAGGGCGATTCTAGAGTGGAATCCAAGTCAAGAAGACAGAAGAAATCTTGTTTACCATCAGACAAGGAAAGAGTGAATCGATCAGAGAGTATCTGAAAAGATTCAATAGAGTAACAATGGAGATAGAGAATTTGGATGAGTAAGTAGCTAAAATTGCTCTATTCACTGGACTCATTAACCGAAGACTCCTGGAGCTATTACTACAGGATATGCCTACAACTTATGCTGAGTTGGTACAGAGATGCCAAAAGCAGACTGAAGTCATGGAGATCTTAGATGAGCGCCAAGGAGACAACAAAGCCTCCACTAAAGAACAGAAGGCTCCTGAGCAAAAGCAGAAGCCAAAGCAGAATGTTCGAGATCGGGTTGGAAAGCCTCAGGCTTAGTGGCAGAGATCTCCCGGTAAAAGTGAGTATACTCCATTGAATGCTCCTCGGGCTGATATTCTGAATATCATCAAAAAGCGAAATATTTTGAAGTGGCCACCCAAAATTCCTTTGAAGCCTGGAGAGCAGCAGGATCGAGAAAAATATTGTCGCTTCCACAAGGATTATGGTCATTATACTAATGAATGTCGTCATTTAAAAGCAGATATTGAGAGATTAATATCTCAGGGACATTTGTCCAATTTTGTTAGTAGAAGAAGGGAGGAGCCACGTGAGGCTGCCCCTAAAAGAGATCGTTCGGTTAGTTCAGAACGACCGAAAGAGGCTCCGAAGTCTAAAAAAGGTAAGGAGGTGATTGATGCTACTCGATCACCGATCCTTACAATTTTCGAAGGCCCAGAACCCGAATCACTCCAGAGGTTAAAGACAAAATCTAAATTTGTTGGAACCGGAGAGACGCAGAAGCAGAAGAGGCCAAATGGTGAAGATTCTATTGCCTTTGGCGAGGAGGATGAAAGAGGCGTTTGTCTACCTCATGATGATGCCATAGTCATCAAGGTAGAGATTGTGCGCCGAGAGGTACATAGAGTTTTAGTTGATACAGGGTCTGCAGTTGAACTAATTTCTTATGAAGTGTATCAAAAGCTGAAGGTGGATGAGGATTTGATGGAACCATCATCCACACATTTATATGGCTTTGCAAGATCGTCTGCAATAGTGGAAGGATCTGTCCAGTTGGATTTATCTATTGGAAGTTTTCCCAAGGAGACTACCGTTCGAATCAATTTTTTGGTGGTTCGGGAACTTCAGCTTATAATGTTATCCTTGGACAGCCATCTTTGTCCAAGATCGGTGCTATTGTTTCGACGAAACACTTGAAGATAAAATTCCCGACTGACATGGGAATTGGTCAAGTTTCCTCTGATCAGAGGATCTCTCGGCAATGTTATGTTGCCTACTTAAAGGACAAGGAGGGCCCAAAGAAGGTGACGGCCCTACCTATAGAAGTTCGAGATGATCGGGAAGAAGCAGAAATGCAAAGGCCCGAGCCAGTAGAAAAGCTAGAGCAAATCCAGCTGTATACCGAGGATGAGAAAAAGATTACTTATATCGGGTCTGAGCAGCTAGAGGAGTTCAAGTTTTTTCTTCAACAAAATAGTGATGTATTCACATGGTCTCCGAAGACATGCCAGGAAATGATCGGGCTGTCGCAGAGCATAAACTCTGGATAGATCCAAAGGTGAAACCAGTTATCCAGAAAAGGAGAAATTTCTCCATTGAAAAATACGAGGCCGTTCGGGGCAAAGTCGAAATACTGAAGAATTCTGGTTTCATAGAACCAATTGAATGCCCAACTTCATTAGCCAACGTGACAATGGTCAAAAAGGTGAATGGGAAGTGGAGGATGTGTACAGACTACACAGACCTCAACAAGGCTTGCCCTAAAGATTGCTATCCGTTGCCACGGATTGATCTCTTGATAGATGCGACTGCAGGATATGAAACTTTGTGTTTCATGGATGCCTACTTAGGGTATAATCAAATCCTTATGAATAAGGATGATGAAAAGTTTACGGCTTTCATGACTGATCGTGAAAGCTTTTATTACAAAGTCATGCCATTTGGCTTGAAAAATGTAGGAGCTACATATCAGAGGGTAGACAACAAAATTTTCAAGGACTTAATCGGGAAGAATGTTGAAGCTTATGTTGACGACATGCTAGTAAAGAGCTTTACAAGAGCAAGTCATCGTAGATTTAACAGAATATTCTCAGTGCTGCGAAAATATCAAATGAAGCTGAATCGAGAAAAGTGCGCCTTTGGAGTTTCTTCAGGCAAATTTTTGGGCTTCATGGTATCACGGAGGGGTATTGAGGCTAATCCAGCCAAAATACAAGCTCTAATTGACATGGAAGCTCCCAAAAATGTTTGTGATGTGCAGTGCTTAACAGGAGAATTGCCTCTTTGAATTGTTTCATCTCCAAGTCTGGGGAGAAATGTTTACCATTCTTCAAAGCACTCAAAGATTTGAGGGGCAGCAAAGAAGCGAATTGGAAGAGTGCCAGAAAGCTTTCGAGGAGTTAAAAGAAGCACTAGGACAGCCACCACTTTTGTCCCGACCAAAGAAGGGGGAAATCTTACAGCTATATCTAGCGGCGTCCCTTTCAGCGGTTAGTGCAGTACTTGTTCGTGAAAAAGATAAGAAACAATGGCCAATTTACTATGTGAGTCACGTGTTACTTGATGTGGAGACACGATATTCGCAGATCGAGAAGCAGGCTTTAACTCTCATGACAGCAGCTAGGAAGCTACGGCCATATTTTCAGGCTCATCCAATAGAGGTATTTACGACTTTCCCTCTTAGTGAAGTTCTTAATAAACCTGATTTGTCTGGAAGGATGGTAGCCTGATCGGTTGAACTCAGTGAGTTCCAAGTGAGCTTTAAGCCCAGAACGGCAATCAAAGCTTAGGTGTTAGCTGATTTTGTAGTAGAAACTATTGCACCAATGGAGACCACTATTGAAGATCCCATTATACCAACCATTTGGGAAGTATATGTGGATGGCTCGAGTAATAAGGATGGAGCAGGAGCTGGAATTCTATTGAAAAGTCCAGCAGGATTTATCATTGGATATGCATTGAGATTTGCATTCAAAGCTAGTAATAACGAGGCAGAATATGAAGCCCTGATAGCTGGACTTAGGTTCTCAAAAGCATTGGCAATTGCAGATGTTACTATTTATAGCGACTCTCAACTTATAGTCAACCAAGTCCAGGGGGAGTATGGTATTAAAGAGTCTCGCTTGCAAAAGTATCAAGAGATTGTGCAGGCATTTCAAAAAGAATTCAGGAGTTTGAAAGTATGTCAAATTCCGAAGACAGAAAACAAAGTGGCAGATGAGCTATCCCGATTAGCCAATGCCAAAGAAAAAAATCTAGACCCTTCGGTCTACATTGAAGAGATAACATTTCCAAGTTATCATGAGAAAGAAATTTTTTATATTGAAGCAGAGCGTTGCTGGATGGATCCGATAGTTGAATATCTGAGAGATGACAAACTACCTGAGGATCCGAAAGAGCAAGATTGATCAAGATACGATCAACAAGATTTGTCATGCAGAATGGGAGATTATACAAAATATCTTATTCTGGACCCCTTCTGAGATGTTTAGGTCCCGAAGGAGCGGACTCGGCTCTTGCCGAAGTTCATGAAGGAATTTGTGGAGCTCACATGGGTGGACGAGCCCTACACACAAGATTCTAAGACTTGGGTTATATTGGCCTAAAATCCAAGAAGCTGCTATGGAGTATGTTCGTCGATGTAGCAATTGTCAAATTCATGCTACAGTATCAAAGCGTCCAGCGGAAACCATGACCTCGATTCTAGATCCCCTTCGCGATGTGGGGAATTGATATCATGGGCAAATTCACCAAGGCATCAAGTGGACGGGAATATCTGATAGTAGCAATTGATTACTTCACAAAATGGGTTGAAGCCAGTCCCCTGGCAACGATCACTGAGAAAAAAGTGGAGAAATTTGTGTTTGAGTCAATCATATATCGCTTTGGGATTCCAAAGATTATCATCACTGACCATGGCACGCAGTTCGACTGTCCACAATTCAAGCAATTTTGTGGAACATACATGATCAAGCATCGTATGTCCTCAGTGGCATACCCCCAGAGCAATGGACAGGTAGAAGTTACTAACTGAACGCTGCTTGAGGGGATAAAGAGAAGACTTGAGGCTGACAAGGCCTTATGGGTCGAAGAACTACATAATGTACTGTGGGCTTATCGAACTACGGTTCGAACACCCACAGGAGAAACTCCATTTAGGTTAGCATATGGGTCCGAAGCGTTGGCACCTGTGGAGATAATGGCGGGAACATTACGGGATAGAGAGTTCGAAGAAAAAGTGAATGAGCAAGGACTGCTTGAAAGTCTTGATTTGTTGGACGAAGTTCGGGCAAAGGCAATAGCACGAACTCAACATTATCAAAGAAGGATAGCGTCACATTATAATACCCGAGTAAAGAATCGTTGGTACTTAGCGGGAGATTTGGTGTTGAGAAATACCTTAGCTTCAGATCCACACCATCAAAGAAAACTGGACCCTTCCTGGGAAGGACCTTATATGGTTGTAAAACCAGTCGGTTCAGGAGCTTACAAGCTGAAGAACATCAACACCCAGAAAGAATTGGATCGTTTGTGGAATGCTAGGAATCTCAAAATTTTTTATCCTTGATGATGATTTCAATTTTGTTCATGATGTAACCAATTTCAACTCAATCAATGCAATTATTGGTTTTCAACAAATTATCTTTTGATTGGGGGGCATCATACACCACAAGATCCAACTACAAGGCATCGGATGAAAATCTGTGTGGGTCCTTCAACACTTATTGAATTTTTTTGGAATTTCTTAAGTCAAGGCATCGGATGAAAATCCGAGTGAGTTCCTTCCGCAAGGCATCGGTTTGAAACCCGAGTAAGTTCCTTCAAGACTTATTGAATTTTCGAAATATCCTTAAGTAAAGGCATTGGTTTAAAACCCGAGTGAGTTCCTTCTCCGACTTATTGTATTTCTCCGGAAATCCTTAAGTAAAGGCATCGGTTTAAAACCCGAGTGAGTTCCTTCTCAGACTTATTGTATTTCTCCGGAAATCTTTAAGTAACGGCATTGTGACTGGCAAAGTTCAAGATGAAGTTAATTTATTATTTCTCCAAAAGACCGAAAGAGGCCAACCTTTATATCAAACATACACATGAGATTACAAGAATTGGGATACAATCTTCGGTCAAAAAAGAAAGTCATCACCAATGATCATTAAGAAATCATACAAGATCAGCACAGCTTTGCCAGAACAAACACAAGAGTCAAGCAGCAACATGGATTCAATAAAAAAGAAGAGGAGAAACGGGGATTACAAAAGCATTTCAGTATGTACAAAATCCTCTTCAATTTCATACTCTTTGTCCAGCTTGTCCAGAAGAAGTATGGTCCTCGACCAAACTTGCATTCAAGGCGAGCTCTTCATAATCGAATCCTTCCAGGGGAGAATAAACAGGAGAATCTTCCAGATAATGCATAATATCCGGATCAGAAGGCGGATGATCAGTCTTATTTTTGGTCCAGTCAGGAGAAGGAAGACCCAGGTTGGTAAACACTTCAGGATGGCAAACAGCGCTGTAGGGAGTCGTATCAAAATGAGGATTTTTCCTTAGTATTGATTCCCATACTTCGTTCTCACCATCCCGGTATGCCTGCAAGTTATAAGCATTCAGCATGTCAACAAAGGGCTTACTGTGTAAATACTTGAAGATGCAAGCTCTGTGAACGTCAGTTGGAAGGGATTCAGACAAAGGAATGACAGCTTGCCTTTAAGGTAACGCTTCAGATCCTTTGGCTCCTGACTTTCCTGCTTCTTGCTCCAGTCGCCGGATCTTCTCCCTGGCATCATCCAAGTCTAAACGAAGACGCTCAATCACCGAATTCTTTTCTCCTGCAACCTCCCAGGTTAGCTTCCTAAGGCGAGCAATTTCAGCATCCTTGGCTTTGGAGTCTTCTCGAAGCCTGGAAACCTCATTCCTTAGTCTACTGAGCCTAGAGGCTGCTTCCACTTGGTTGTGGAAGTTTCCAGTAAGACTCCTGCAAACAACTTCCGAGTTAAACAGGAGCAGAAGAATAACCTTCAGAATTAAAAGATAATGAAGAAAGACTTACATCACCATTGACTTCATAAAGTCCTCGTCTGGAAGTTTGGAAAGAGTTGTGCTCTCAGAAGTCATTCGAGCAGCAGTACACCATTCCAACGCTTTGTCAAACTCGTTTGACACTAATTCAGGCGAAGGATGAGAAGGATGAGCTACATCAAGAGAAGGATGAGCTGCATCACTTGCCAACCGACGACGCTTCCTAGTGGCAAAATCCTCCAACTCCAAAAGAGAGGAAGAGGATGCCATACAAGCATTAGAGTTGGAAATAGAAGCAGCACCTGCTGGGACCGCACCTTCATCAGATGCCAAAATAGTTGCCTCAGATGTCCGAAGGGTCTCCTTCGGGGATGCACGAACGGTCTCTACAGCAGGGGCATCAGCAGTGCCATCAGCAACGGAGTGATCAAGATCTTCCTAGGAAGAACGAGCGATCTCTTCAGGCAGAGGAAGCGTAGGAGTGGCATCAGTGGAAATTGTGGGAATCTGATTTGAAGATTCACCAAAAGCAGTCGCCTTACGCTTAGAGGATTCACCAAATGAAACCACCTCGCTGGCCCCAACCACCACCGATACTGGAACGATTTTCTTACAAGATTTCGCCCTAATAAAGTTCGGATCGATTATGGGAGCCACTGTATACACAGAAAAAGCCGTATCAGTACAAAAAACCAACACAATAAACAAAGGAAAACCCTAGTTCTCTGTCAGATATGAACTACTCAGAATGCCCATTAAGTAAACCCCAAGTACTACTACTGTGGAGTTTACTCAGGGGGAAGGAGAGGCCAAAAAAGCTCACTTGTTCAGAGATTATTGTTGGAGTACGAGGAATACGGAAGCAAAGCAGGAAGACGGAATGTCGTTTTTGCAAATCTAACTTGGAGATAGCAGGATAGATGGAGAGTACCCTCGAAGGATTTAAATAGCCTCAGGTATTAAGACGATGGTTGAGAGCCAAAGGCAACCAATGGCCCAGATCGAAAAAATGCTTCGAAATCCTCAACAAGCAAGATCAATGGTCATAGGGAGGCCACGTGGAAATAGGCACCTGATACGAGAATACCTCCAACCATCGCACCACCATTTAAATAATGGTTGTATTACTAGTTCATTGAAAACAGTGAATGGTGTACCAAGGCAAGGAAACGTTTGGACTTCGCAGCAAATGAAGGGAAACGTGTGGACTTGCAATAAATGAAGGAGTAAGGAAGAATAAAGGCTAAGGCATCTTTCCAAAACATCTCTTCATGATATCTTTACAAGATTATCATTCGTCGAGGAATACAAAGTTAAGTGATAAGGATTATCATTTATATTTTGATTTTCAAGACAAGCTTTCGATAGGAGACGAGGAAATATTAAGGCAAACATGAAAGAAGTATCTTCATTAATGAGGAGGATCAACCTTTACAAAAAAAAAAGAGGTAACTCCCTAAGCTTCTTCCTCATTGTTGCCCAAAGAGTCCTGCACAGGAGAGCCTTTCTCAGGGTCCTGAGAAGAGCCTTCCTCAGGATTGTCATTATCAGAATCCTCTTCAACGGCAGCCTGTGACTTTTCCTCTTGGAGGGGCGGTTCGTCAGCAAGATATTCCTCGTATTTTGGGTCAGCTGGAAAAGGATCATCCTCTTCCTGAGCCCAGTCAGGGAGATCCCTTTTTAACTTCCCAAAGACCTCTCTATGACACACCTCACGAAAGGGAGTTGTATCGAAGGAAGGGATGGATTCAAGAATCTTTTCCCAAACGTCATTCTGCCCGAAGCGGTAAGCTTGGATGTTGAAGGCACCCAGCAGTTTGGAGAAAGGTACGCTGTTCAGGTACTTCCGAACACAATCCTTTCGAAGCTCCGGCTTGATATGCTCGGGTTTGCTAGGAACCGCCAGCTTCAGAATATCTTCGTTCTCTGCGCACTTAAGCTCAAGTCTATCACCGAACAATGCGGCAGCTGCTTTCTGCTTCTTAGCCTCGCGCTCGGCAGCAACAGCGCAAGCCTTTGAAGAGTCGAGAGCCCTTTTTAAGGAGTTCATCTCCTCGTCATGCTTTATCTGCAGCTCCTTGGCAGCTTCCGTCAGCCGGTCTATCTCGGAATTGGCCTTGGCCAAATTCTCTTCACAGGTCTGCAGTAAGGAGCCATTGCGACCAACCCGGCTCAATGCTTCTATGTGCTGATAAAAACTCAACACAGCAGTCTTGGGGAAGAGGCGATATTCAGAAGAAGTCATAAGAGATTATGAAAAAATCAATGAAAAATCAAGAAGGCCGATACCTTGTGGACTGACTTTTAAGGGCATCATCGTTCAGGGCTTCAAAATCCTGACGATCGGAGGGCAGAAGACTGAGGGAGCTCCATTCTGCAGCTTTCTCAGGGTCTTGTGTCACCTTCTCAGTCTGCTTTAATGTCCATTGAGGTATGAAGACCTCCTCACAATCCTCGGTATTTTTGGATTTTTTGTGGGAGGAAGCATCAACTGTATCATGCTTCCTTTTGGTCCGAGCGGAGGAGGAGATATTTGACCTCTTCACCATTGGCTTCTTCCCTTTACCCGAAGCGTCAACCACAGGCTTGATGTTCCTAATACCCTTGTAAGAAGGGACTGGAGAGGGAACAGAAGCCTCTTTGTAACACCCCCCATATTTCTAACCCGAGATCCGTATTCCAGGTCCGAGAACCCGAAGGTCTAGTCGGGTGAACTTGTGGAGTATCCAGATTGAAGCCCATGATCCATACCCAGGACCCATGGATCTAGATCCTTTATCTGAAGAGCCTGCCTTGGTTGGATTTTGGAATTCTGGAAGTCAGGTGTTGTTCAGAGATGTCCGGATTGAAGGTAAGATCTCCCCCATCTCTTATTTTAGGGCTAGGTTGGCCTTGGGTATCAACCCCCTAGTAAAAGCACCCTTGTATGGCAAATTACATGGGGGCAAGTACTAGTGGCGGTCGCTCAACCTAAGCGACCGCCCAAGCGACCGCCCGGTCTGTTTTCAGGGATTTTGCCCTATTTTGCCCCTGACTTCTATAAAAGGCAACCTCCATCTAATTAACGAATACTTTATTCGTGGTTGCTTATTTGGGAGGTTAGACGGCTGCGGGGAAGATCTGAAAGAGTCTTTGGAGTACTGACAGTGACTTAGAAGATCAGTTCTTTCCTTCTCTGACTCTCTGGCGTGAGGTATTGAATTAACCCTTTGTTCTTTACTCTCTTTGTCCGTTAAATTAGTATTACCCCTTTTCCCTCGTCTTTGTGATTACCCCCTTGGATATTTGAGCTCTCTTTTTAATCTATTTGAGATGGAATAACCGTAAACGAAACCCTGTTTCCGTGAGATGGTTAATCAAGTCAAGGGGAGGGTTATGGGTAATCTATTGATGGTAATGGTTAGTTTTCCCTCACCCTTTTGGCTTAGGGAGTGTTTGATTCGAGACTTAGGTCAAGATTACTCGAAATCCGGATTGAAATTGAGTAATCAGAAGCCTGAGTTTCGGATTGAAACTCACTGTTTTTGGGGCGGTCACTAGTGGCGGTCGCTCAACCTAAGCGATCGGCCCAAGCGACCGGCTGGTAAACAGTGACCAATTGGATTTTGGTTCTGATTCAAATTAATTCATGTGACTTATATATTCTAATAACCCTGTGTTTAGGTGTTTACTGTTTGAAAGAAAAGTCTTCTAATAGTAACTGGATTCCATTTTACGGACATTCCAATTATATGCAAGTAAGGACAATCTATCTTATCTATCTACATATACTTGAACATGTTAATCTGATAGTTGTTAGTTGTTTGCAAAATAAAATAACCGCAAGCGCACAGTATCGTGTAGCTAACGGGTCGATCTCAAGGAGATATGCCACCTAGAATTCAACTTCTTAATAGTAATGCGAGAGTGGAAAGATTCAATTTTTGTTAACTTATTACTTAAACTAAACCAACGATCCTAATCCATACATCTAATGCAATCGAATTGAAACGAAACAAAATAAAGCAAACATAACTAATGCATAAATAAAAGACAAGAAAAAAAATGCGAACAATAAAAATAAAAAGGAAATGCAGATGCAACACCACTAGTCACCAGAAGCAGAGGCACGACTGTAGGCTTGCTCCGGTTATGTGGTCCGAGATAATGAATGAATAGGCATAAAGTAAATAACAAAACAATAAACAAAGCAATAAAAGGAAAAGGAAGCCTTAACCAAAGAGAGGCACGACTGTAGGCATCTCTGATCAAGGATCCAGGGGAAGGGAGAACAATAAATAATGCTGAAAGTAAATCCTAAATTAAGAATATGGAGGGGTAGATAGAAGCGGGAATGGAGGGGGGAGAGAAGACTATTGAAGAATCTTACTTACTTGCATCTTCTAAACAAAACTTGAATAAACAATTCGAATCTCAACCAACCCTAACAACCAGATCTAGAATAAACTAGATCTGCAATTGCTAGACCCAGAGAGAAAGCGAATCCTCTTGAAACTTGAACTTGAACTTGAAATTGCATTGATAAAACTAAAGGAATTACACTTGCATAAAAGAAAAATTACACGACTTCAATCTTCCTAAACATTCAATCTAAAAACTAGAACTAGAGCCCACAAATTAATCAAAGAACTAGAGAAAACTAGAGCAAACTAAAGAGAATAGAAAGTGCAAGACTAAAGTAAAACTAAAGAGAAAGTAAAGTGTAAAACTTTTTTTTAAACTAAGGTAGAAAGTAAAGTGAAACAAAATCAAAGGTGTGTTAGACCTAAGAGGGAGGTAATATTTATAGAAGAATGAGAATAATTTACAAACAAGGAAAAATAATGATAATAATAATAATAAGAGTAAAATAGAAAAAGAAAAAAACAAATAAAGAAGGAGCAAAAAAAATTCGTTAGAAAGAAAGAGAGAAAGAAAGAGAGAGAGAGAGAGAGAGAGAGAGAGAGAATAAGTGGAGAAATAAAATAAAATAAAATAAAAACTTGCTTTTGAAGTTCACGTGGAGACAAGGTGAAGAAAGAAAGAAAAGTGGAAGAAGGAAAGAGAAAGAAAATAAAATAAAACAAAAATATATATATATATATTTTGTTAACAAAAATATAAAGTGGGTTGGTTATTAAGGAAATAAGAAAGTAAATAAAATAGAAAGTGGGAAGAAAGAGAAAAAACTAATTAGAGAAATAAATAAAATCTAACAAAATAAAATATTCTAAAAAAATAGAAAATCCTAGTCTTTGACTACTTGTGGGCCCCATACAATTCTCAATTACAATAAACAAAAATAAAATAAAAATCCTAATCTAATTTTACAAGATATTCTGGAGTTGGCCCATAATTACATCTCTAGCCCATCATGCTCCAAATCAGGCCCACTTTCGCACTTGAGAATTTGAACGGACCTCTTGACGTGTAAACTCGCATGTTTCATACCCAAAACTCCAGATATTCGCTAAAGTCCTAGAAATTCATAAAATCTGCAAAAACAACATAAAACCCAAGGTAACTCCATTCTAAGTGTATAAAATGCATGCTTTATGCCCTAAGATTTCACACATAAATGTGCTCATCAGACTTAATTTCTATTATTATATGCTGCTGTAGTTGTATTTAATTCTGATATACTACTGCTGTTTGCCTTGATTTCATAATTACCTGATGAATTGTGAATGTTATATGATGATGGTAATTGGTTTTTGTTATGATAGTTGGGGTGTTCCTTTTGGGATATCTTGGCTGGTGATATCAGAAGGCTGTGGAATGGGACACATGCCTACTGATACCTTCAGCACTATCATGATTAATTGATGACATTATTAGGATGAGTCTATATTGCATAGCTAGGTACCCCACATGCTACTACCCTTTCGGTAGGGGGATTGAAACCGAGTGACCCGTGATGATAGTGATGCGACTCGGTAGTCCACTGTTAGTCATATAAATGGTAGGGTTGCATATGTTAGGATTGGGCTCATGGATGTCCAAGGACCGGACCGGGTGTCATGAGGAATCATGAGAGCATCCGCCCCAATAATATGTGGATGACCATAGGGTTAAGGAGTGGAGTCCAACAGAGGTAGCCAGTCCGTGAGGATTCTTACTGTAAAATCCAGCTTTTACCTAACCTTGACCCGACCCGGTCATTGTTGTGTTTGTAGGTCCGAAGACCCGAAGTGGTGGTAGGAGGGACTTATGGGCCCTACTGGTTGATGACGTAATCTCGGAACTCCAGTTTATGGACATTGATGATGCTGCTCCTTCCTTGAGTACATTACCAGTGTTAAGTTAGAATCTGCGAAATGATGAAGAGTGAGACAGTTGAGATATCAAACGGACTCCGGTGCAAAATCCGAAGGTACTCCCTAAAACTAGACCTCTTGAGTGAATTGTAGGAGAAAACCCCATGCAATTTGACCTTGTATAGCCCTCCAAGTCCGCACCTAAAGTTGCTGAACTATTTTGTAAAATTCTGTAGAAATATGTTTTGGTCGATACTATTGGTCGATACTATCGACCAAATGTATCGACCAACAAGTTTGCTGAACCCATATTTAAAGATTCTTGGAATATTCTTTTCTAATTATTTATTCCTCAAGACTGGAGCCCTATTCTCGCTTTTTTAACATTTGGGAACGTGGGAGAGCCTCCCAAGAACTCCTCCTTGGTAGTGGTGAAGCATCTTCTTCATCAATCATTGCCAACCACTCCTTCCTACTTTCTTGTTCCACTTTAAAGGTATGACACTCTCTCTACTAATCACTTTCTCACTCATCTTTTCTCTATTTTATTGTTGGGACCATGGCCAAGGTACTGCAACCTTGCATACACCTTGCCATGAACCTTCTAAACCCCATACAATGATGTTTTCACCGATATGACTATGATTGATTCACCTCATGATCATTAACTACACATTTCCATGATTTATTGCTTACCAACTTGCTTTATTTACCAAAACTGAGATGAAGCTCATGATTAACCTAATCTATACCTTGCATATGTGTTCCATGTTACTTCTAAACGATTCCCTACCTAATCCCCCATGTTTTCCCCTAATTTGCATTGAGATGTAGCCAATGCCATGACATACAACTCTTAACCTTAATATGTCGATTTGGGGATTTCCAAATGGACCATTGGATTATGAAAGTTTCTTGATAATTAGTGTCCCATGTTGTGCTTAGACTATCCTCCAAGTTTCGTGTCAATCCGAGACCCGGAAGACCAAATCTGGGCAAGAATCCAAAAACCCAGCTTGCTATCCTGGAATTGATTTGGTCGATACTATTGACCAAATGTATCGACCAATAGAGTTGCTGTCAGCAACTTTTGCCTAGTTCTGATTCGTTTGATCTCCAATTGTTCTGATTTCTTCTCTAACCTTTCATATATGCTTGTTTAGGACTTTAAGGCTATTTGGGCCACTTGCTTGTGATCTTGGACCATTCTCTTCTCCGATTCAAGGTAAGGATAGTTATCGATATAATTACCTAAGATATGGAATTTTGACTTGGTATCCCTAACTTAGTATATATAGTTTCTATTTCATATTCTTATCATGTTAGACTTGCTACATATGTCTTTCAACAGTAGCTTTGTGTTTACATTATGTTATTTCAATGTCTTATCATGTTTATCAATTTCAATATATGATGACTTATGTCAATGTCATGAATTGGATGTTTATTACGATGTTGTATCTTGTGAACTGATATGATGAACTTGGGCATGTGATTGCTTAAGTATAACTTGGGATTGAGGGGTACCCTACTGGTGCTTCTGTCCTTGGACATCGGAGGGAATAGTATGGGATGTTCTCCGAAGGTGTCCATCGACGCTTCCCGGGTTATTGAATGACATACATAGGACTTGTCTAGATGTATGGCTAGGATGTCCCTATCATATCAGACCCGATTCGGAAGGGCATTGAGACCGAACAACCCGTGGTAGTAGTGTGGATTTGTGGGCGCTCAAGACCGGTATCCACTCCGTGAGAGGGCATAAATTGCATTACGGTTACCCGAAAGGGGCCATGTATTGGTAGGGTTGCAAATGGCTAGACTTGGGCTCACGGGCACTCAAGACCGGTGAAATGATCCGTGAGAGGGACGTGAGAGCTTCCCGTTTACCATTTGTGGATGACCAATAGGGTTGATGAGTCCGGTGAGTAATATCCGTGACTCTAGTGTGAAGGATACCGGAAAGGATCCCGAGAGGGGAGGAATGGACGTATCTGGAACTGACATGATATGATTAAGTAGATGACTTGCATTGGGCTAGGCTATACCTTGACATGCGCCAATACTTAGACCAAACGGTGATGTGAGAGAGTGGTGACCGAAACCCCCAACCATGGATTTGTCCGAGAGGGATGCAGGACCCAATTTCCCCCGGTGATGAGTAACTGAGACTACCTAAAGAAGTATGGTGCTATGACTTAAAGCATGTCTACCATAGATGACCAGCATACTTAGAATAAAATCATATTGCATTATATGCTTCATATCATCTGCATCATGTTATGATTATCTTGTGGTTTCTGTGTGATGGAATAACTTCCTTGCTGAGTTCTTTTGAACTCATTCCTTTTCTGTTGCAATATTTTGTTAGGCTATTCTATAGGTGATTACTCTGATGGCACCCTCCCTGAGGCGGACCCGGATACCTCATACTACTATCCGGAGGCTAGCTACACTGAAGACTTCGGTGACCATACCGAAGAAGATCACCCGGCGTACCAGGGTTAACCCTGGAGTTGTATGGGAGCAGTCATGTTGGATTTCCATGGTCCTCACCTTTGAGGAGGACATATCCATTGTGGAGGAGACTTATGAGTAGTTACCACTTCTTTTTGTGACAGTTAAACTTAGAAGAATTGTAATAACTTTAACTTACCTTCATAACTTGAGACTTGTACTTAACTAAATTTTGACCTCACTTCCGCTTGGTGAAGGAGTGGATTCCGCCCACTATCTTCTTATTTATCTGATTTGATATTTATTTCCGCACTCTAATTATCCTTGATATCTTATTCCTGAATTCTATTTTATTGATTATAGCTTAATATTGATTGTTCATGATTGTGTTATTGTCGATGTGGCTGATGTGGTCTTTGAACTATGGATCTTCGGGGTTGTGGATCACATCCCGGGTATGACAGATAGGGTACCGGCTGGGTGGATGTGACAGAGTGGTATCAGAGTCCCAGGTTCAGTAAGACCCTAACCACGGAAGCGATGATGGAACATTCCGAGTTACCGATCAAAAGGGTAACCCAACTATTCTTAGAGTTGAATAATAGATAACCGAGATTAGTAACTAAATAAATGAAACTTAACTGATTATGGAATAAGACACAATAATATAAGCAAAACAACTTGATCTCATTAATCACATAAGAAAATCTTTACAAGTCTGAAAGAAAGTACATCTGGGAAACATAAAAAGGAAAATTCCTAATGCTATCTATCTAGGTGATCTACTCCGACGATCTGTCTGATCCCTCCTCGATCTGAACTCATCCTCGAGCCGTGTAAACCTCTCACCTAAAGTGTGCATGTATGTCTCCATCCTCATCTGTCGAGCCTCAATCCTCTCGTGTATGGAATAAATCGAAGACTGATGAGAAGCCACACCTTGAGCCTCAGAAGTCTGGTGAGATGGACCTCCATCCCCAGAGAATCGTGGAGCGGGGATATCCTCATGCCCCTTTTCATCATCCTGAGCTGGAGCATCACCCTGATCATCATCATCTCCATGCTCATCTACATTGTCATCCTCGACATCCCCATTGATGTTGGCCTCATCGTCCGATCTAACCGCATTACCAAGCCCCATCTTCCTGATCGACCATGCACAGAGGTCCTCACCTATCTCTATATCAGGAATCATCAATGTGTCCTCTAAATCCACCTGGAAGTACTGGAAGATGCGTGTCAAGACCCGGCCGAAAGCTAGGTTCCTGACCCCAGGAAGCTTAACTCGGTCTATCATGATATGCTGCATGATGTGAGCCAAGTCTATCTGCACGTCAGTGTAAAAGCAATAGATGACTAGTGCCTCCATGATCGTCACCCTACTGTGATGCCCTGCCTTCGGAATAATGTTTCGCCCGACAAAGCGAGCGATGACTCGGGCAGATGGTAGCATAGAAGTGCCACTCCTGGGCATGAAGCAGTTCTCATCGTCCCATAGAGTCATGCATATCTCGTGTGTCTAGTATGGAATGAGACCCCTAGAATGTCAGTGCGAGGAGGAATCCACCAACGAGAGTTTGGTACAGACGGCACCCCCAAGATCTCAGCCAACTCGCTGGTAGTGAATATGATCTCAATGCCTCTGACCACGGAGCTGATGACAATCCGAGGACCATCTCGCGGGTCATCCTCGAAGCGGTAGGTCAGGTTACTATAAAAATACCTGACAAGCTCTGGGTAGACTGGATATGGCGTGGTGTACAAAGGTAACCATCCCATCGCCTCTAACCTCTCCCGTATGCGGAAGGTCTCTAGCTCATCTAAGACTACCAACCGCCCGTACTCGATCGGTATGTCATAGAAGTAGCGCTCGAACAGGAATTCTGCCTGAGGTGAAATGAAGAGGTCCTCCTCGGTAACCTCCTGTCGTGGAGCATGCCCTATACCTTTGTCAGCCCTCTGTCCCCCTCTGGGCATGATGAACCTGCAGAGACAAGAAAGAAATTTCATTTTGATTAGTTCCCTTGGTCATTTGTTAGATGAAGGGCATTTTTTTAATTTTTCGAAAATTTGAAATTGTTGTGAAAATGCGATTCGAACATACTAGCATGTGTATAAGACATGGATAAACATGCTGGGATATTTCGTTTGGTGAAAATCTAACATCTTGGCCATGTAGAAGCAAAAATTCAGTAAGAAAAGTGAAGGAAAATCCCTCTTTGGGCTATGTTTGTGATTTTTCAAAAGTTGGAATTTCGGCAAACCGAATGTGGGAACACCTTCCCCATGGTAAATTAGTCACGTGGGACTTGGTTTCATGTCAAAATTCATTTTGGTTTAAAAATGAGGCAAATAATTGCAAAGTTGGGAATATTGAGATGAATAGTGATTTTTGGAACCTAAGAATGTGAAATCTTGTGTTTCATGCTTAGTTTGGCTTGTAAAATGGTGGGAGCATGTTTCTAAACGTCCCTAGGCATGATTCTAACCATTAGCATCAACCATTTCGCAGTTTTGAAGAAAAACCATATCTTGGTAAATGAAAACGCAAGAAGAGAGAAGAAGAGAATGAGACTTACTTGTGTTGTTGATCAATGCAAGCTTGCAAGAGTGTTGGAAGCCTCAAATCACCCCTAAAACCCTTAGAGACCTTAAGAAGAAGTTTTCCCCAGAGCCAAGTTTGAAATGGAAATGTTTTGAAATGAAAGGAGTGGGCCATATATTCTGTTTTTTCGCGCAGAATGTTTTTTTGGTCGATACTATTGGTCGATGCCATCGACCAAATGTATCGACCAATAGGGAAAAATTTCTGCTTTTGGGCTTTTTGTGAAAATCTGATTTGTGATTTGTTTCTTGTCAATGTTGGATTATAATCTTGCTATGTTGATGATTTTAAGCATGATTTGGGCATTCTATTCTATTGATCAAGTGATTTTTATAAGTTAAATTTCGATGTTGTAAATTCTGATGTTTGCAGAATGGTGCTTCTGAGGAATCGTTTGATTGGTTCTGATAATTCCAAAGTTGAAGATGTGCCTGCTGGGACCCCGGACCAGCAAAGACAAGGAGAGCACCCCGCCCCTAATGGAGTTCCCGATGCTCCTGAAATCGGAAGCTTCAGAGACATTGCTAGCATTATGACCAACATGATGCAGCAACAGTCGGTACAGTTCAATCAAATGATGATCGGATTTTTGGCTATGCGAGAAGAGAACCGAGCAAGTGGTTTAAGAAACCCTGGCCGTGCAGCTCCGTATGTGGAGAGGTCCACTGAGATCCCGCATACCAAGTTGATGGAAAGTTTTCTTAAACTTCAAGTACCATCTTTTACCGGAATGACCAAGGACACCCTCTTTCCTAATAGATGGTTGAGAGAATTGGAAAAGGCATTTAGACACTTGCAGTGTTCAGATAATCAGAAGGTGTTGTTTGCAGAACAAAAGCTTCAACATGAAGCTGATGCATGGTGGACCTCCACCAGGCCTATTCTCGAGAACCTTCATGCTGGTGTGGTTACTTGGGAGTTGTTTAAGGAAGCATTATGTAGAAACTATTTCCCTGAGTCGGTGAAAGATGCCAAGGAGGCAGAATTTATGGCATTGGTGCAAGGCACCCTTTACGTGTTTGGAATACCAGCAGAAGTTTGAAGAACTCTTTTTCTTCGCTCCTGATTCCTTGAGTTCCGATGTTGCCAAGGCGAAGAAATTCTTCAAAGGGCTACGACCTTCGATGAAAGTCCACCTCACTGCCTTACCTCTTGGAGACTATGCTCAAGCTGTGGAGAATGCGAAGAAAATTGAGGAAACTAAGAAGGAGAATGTGCGAGCACAGAAACCTTGGCAATCCAGACCTTATGGATTTGTTGATCGTACCGACCGTCGCTTTGTGAGGCCTGCACCATACCCCACTTCCACCTATCAACCCCGGAGTGTTGGGCCGAGTCCCAGTGCTATTCATGTAGGCCAGTATGGCCAGACTAGTGGGACCCGACTTGCAGGAATTGTTCAGCCTTCTCAACCTGGAATGGTACACCCCAGGCCTGCATTTTAGAGACCTCTAGTGGCAGCTACCTCTGTTGGACCGAAGGATAATGTTTGCTTCTTTTGCAAACAGCCCGTCCATTTTGCCCCTCTCTGTCCCAAGAAGTCTGTTCAGCCCGGTGCTCCTGTTCAGAAGAGTGTCCCTGCTCCTCCTGCCGGCAGAGTCTTCAGTATATCTGGTACTGACCAAGAAGCTTGTCATGATGTTGTCACAGGTACATTGTTAGTCGCTTCTTTACCATCATTTGTATTGTTTGATACAGGTGCATCTCATTCATTCGTTTCATCTAATTTTGCTGTGAAGACTAACCTAACACCTAGATGTTTGTCTAGTTATTTGTCAATTTGTACCCCTGTTGGGTTTGCTGTTAAACTAGATAAAGTGTTAGAGGAATGTCCTGTTTGTGTTTGTGGTTTGAACTTGAAGGCAAGGTTGGTGTTGTTCGATATGAGAGATTTCGACGTGATCTTGGGAATTGATTGGTTGACATCCTACAATGCTGTGATCTTGTGCTCTTCTAAGAAGATTCAATTTCGATTGGAGGGGAATTCAGTTTTGGAGTTCCAAGGAAAGAAGGGAAGAGTGAGCAAGAAGACCTTGACCGCTTTAATGCAAGTCCACTCCCTGGTGGAAGATGCTTCATCTGGAAGCAAGGTCAAGGAAAAGAAAAGACTTGAAGATGTCAGTGTGGTTTGTAACTTTGCTGATGTGTTTCCAGACGATCTATCAGGACTACCCCTTGATAGAGAGGTTGAGTTCTCTATAGACTTAACTCCTGGAGCGTCTCCGGTGTCTAAGGCTCCTTACAGGATGGTGCCTACCGAGCTAGAGGAGTTGCAAACTCAGCTAAATGAACTCCTGGATAGAGGTTTTGTGCAGCCAAGTGTGTCACCCTAGGGAGCTCTGGTCTTGTTCGTTAAGAAGAAAGACGGTAGTATGCGCCTTTGCATTGACTACCGAGAGTTGAACAAGTTAATGATCAAGAATAGATACCCGTTGCCTCGGATTGATGACCTATTTGACCAGTTGAAGGGCGCGTCTGTGTTCTCGAAGATTGACTTGAGATCGGGGTATCACCAATTGAAAGTGAAGTCAAGTGATATCTTTAAGACGGCATTCCGCACGAGGTATGGACATTATGAATTCAAAGTTATGCCTTTTGGTTTAACGAATGCCCTTGCCGTGTTCATGGACCTCATGAAGCGGGTATTTCATGATGTGCTCGATAAGTTTGTGATCGTGTTCATTGATGACATCTTGATCTACTCGAAGAATGAGGGAGAGCATGTGGAACATCTGAACTTCACTTTGCAAAGGTTGAGAGAAAAGAAACTCTATGCTAAGTTTAGCAAGTGTGACTTTTGGCTCTCAAGGGTAGTGTTTCTTGGCCATGTTGTTTTAGCCGAAGGTATTCATGTTGACCCGGAAAAAGTGCAAACCGTCACCGAATGGGAAAGACTGAAGACCGTGACTGAGATAAGAAGTTTCCTTGGATTGGCAGGATACTACCGGAGATTTATCGAGAATTTTTCTAGGTTGGCTGCCCCTATGACTAAGCTAACTAGAAAGGAAGAGAAGTTCATCTGGACCGAGTCTTGCGAGAAGAATTTCGAGGAGCTGAAGGTTAGATTGACAAGCGCCCCGGTTTTAACTATACCTGATAGTTCCGGTGGGTTGACAGTCTACACCGATGCTTCCATGATCGGATTGGGTTGCGTGTTGATGCAACACGACAAAGTTGTGGCTTATGCTTCTCGGCAATTGAAGGACTATGAGCGGAATTATCCCACCCACGACTTAGAGCTTGCCGCCGTGGTTTTTGCTTTAAAGATTTGGAGACATTACCTATACGGTGAGAAGATCGCTATCTTCACAGATCATAAGAGTTTGAAATACTTCTTCACCCAAAAAGAGCTGAATATGAGACAAAGAAGATGGCTGGAGTTGGTTTATGACTATGATTGTGACATCCAATATCACCCAGGTAAAGCAAATGTAGTTGGGCTCTGATACCAATCTGTCACGTCCTCCCAGCCGGTACCCTATCTGGCATACCCGAGAGTGTGATCCACAGCCCGAAGATCAGGTATCGAGTGATCAACCTCCCACATAAACAATAACATAATCATGAACAATCATAATAAAAGTGCGGAAGATAAACCATAGATCCAATAAAGAAAGAATGAATCATAAATGAATCAGAATAATAGATATAGTCAGAGTGTCAAACAGATAAGTAAAGTGAGGCAAAAATCCCACTCTACAACCAGCGGAAAAGTAGCTCTAAAAGAATAAACTAGACAAAATCTAATCCCAGTAGCAAGTACATTGGGTAACTAAATTGTTCTCCACTTTATAGACAACATCCTTATAAGTGTAAATCTCATAAATGGCACAAGGACGCTTCCACTCAATGGTCGGACTAAGCATCGTACGGAGCATAACCACTCGCGGGATCTTCAGTGTAATTGTGGTAACCGCAATCACCTTCCTTGAGATATGCCTCTTCGCCTTGCGCTTCTTCATAGGGACCGTCATAGTACTCGGTACTGCAGGATAGTCTAACAAACATTGTACAATAAAGGAATGAGTTTCAAAGAAACTCGGTAAAGCGCGATTAAAATCCATAATAACATAAATGGCGGGATTCCGAACAAACATAAATGCAATATGATATGAGACAGACAATGAATGAATGAATCTAACTCTATGTATGCTTGGTCTCTATTAGCGAGACATGCTTTAAGTCATAGCACCGTACTTCTTTAGGAAAGTCCACTCACATCCTCAACCATTTAAGATATCTTGGATTCTCTCACGGATCATTTCACCGGTCTTGAGCAGCCGATTGGTAATGGGTCCTTCATCCCTCAGGACAAACCATGGCGGGGGTTAAGTCAACACACTCTCTCACAACCATTTGGTATAAGTACTTGGCGCATGTCGGGGTAAAACCTAGCCAAATGCAAGTCTTCTACTTAGTTACATCAAGTCGGATCCGAGATACGTCCATTCCTCGTCCCCGACGATCCTTTCCGGTATCCTTCACACTAGAGTCCTCATAGTCCCTGACTACGGACTCATCAACCCTATTGATCATCCACATATGGTAAACGGGAAGCTCTCACGTCCTCTCACGGGTTGGTTACCGGTCTTAAGCGCCCGTGAGCCCAAGTCTAACCATATGCAACCCTACCAATAAATGGCCCCCACAATGTGATTCCTGTCCTCTCACGGGTTGGTTACCGGTCTTGAGCGCCCATGAATCCCCATTGCTACCACGGGTCGTTCGGTCTCAATACCCCTCCGATTAGGGTCTGACATAACAGGACATCCTAGCCAAACACTACTAGACAATCCTAGATATGTCATCCAACAGTTTAGGAAGGTGTCCAGAGGGCATCTCCGAAAACATCCCATAATATTCCCGTAGTAGTCCAAGGACAGAAATGTCAAAAGGACACCTCTCCTTTCCAAACCATACTTAAGCATACACATGCATCAATTCATATCATCACATATATGGTAACTTCATATATGGAAAGAAATCAATAATTACAATCACTTGTATATAATTGGTAAGTAAATCACACATGAATCAATTTAATATGAATAAGTAATGCTACTGTAATCAAAGTTATGCAACAGTAGTATATCATTGTAAGAATCTAATTTAGGAAACATGTCAATGATATTCAAATATAGAAACTAGATTCATGCTACCTATGTAATTAAGGAAATAACCATCCTTACCTTTTATAACTCGCAAAGGAATCCTAAGAAATCAAGTAAGATCTTGGCAAACTTGAGAAGGAGGTCCTAAACAAGTATATACAACATATTAGGAAAGATCCCTAATAGAAAAGATACCAAAACATCCAACACAGACCAATTCCGGAGTTGCTTTGTACTCATTGGTCGAGTGGATTGGTCGACTGGTCCATCGACCAATCGATCGACCAATGCGACGATAGCCTAAAAAACAGAGTTTTAAGATATGAAATCCGAATTTGGTGGTTCAAAAGGGTACTAATCAAGGGGTAAACTACATCAGTAGTATTCTAACATATAGGGGACTTCAAAACATCAATCAATTCAAGACTTCAAGATCCAAATTAGGAAACAAAAAGTTACCATAATTAGATCAACCATGGATCTTGATGAATTCGAAATAGAAATCAAAGACAAGAACAATAGGAGGATGGATCATTGCTTCAGGTAAAGGTATCATGAAAACATACTTAGATCTTCAAGGAACAAGGCTTAGAAGCATAAATCTAAATAAGGAAATAAAACCTACCATATATGTAACTACCATGCTTCATGAAGAACACATAGTATGGTAGAAGAGAACAACTAGAAATTGATAGATTATGGATCATGGAAAGAAAACACAGTAATTAACTACTAACATGATCAATATAGAAGATCCAAAGAGATCAGAATTCAAATCAGAAGTTTAACAAGATTAGATCATGGTTTGATCATGATTCCTTCAAAAGCTTGCAATGATCATGGTTAAGATCATTGTTCTAGCCTCAAATCCTTAGGATGATCATGAGAACATGTTCGAGAGATGTTTGCAACAGAGAATGCAGCATCTCTTCTCTGTCTCAACTCAAAAAGGAAAGAAAAACAAAGATGGAGGAGAAGAAGAGAGAGTAGACATACCTTTTGATGCAAAAGGAAGAGTTTCGACGAAGATCCGACAAGAAAACACCAAGGATGCAAGGGAGATGACTTGCAGAGGTCTTTGGTTCGTTCCAAAGAGTTTGGAGGCAGCAAATACGAAGTGGACTTGAGATTGGACTTAAATAGAGCAAGAAAAACCTAATTGCCAAAGACAGCACTCATTGGTCGAGTGGATTGGTCGACTGGTCCAGTCGACCAATCAGTCGACCAATGCTGACAGCAAGTCCAAAACAGGGAATTGAAGGCCCAGATCAAATCCAATCCTAAAGGGGTTTTGCACACATGTCAAGTGACTTACCTAATAGGTAGAAATGCCTTCAAACCAAGATAGAGAGCACTCCAAGTCCATCAACTAATCCGATCTTCATCAAGATTCAGTTTCCATAAATAGAACTTCATCATCAACTTTCATGGATTCAAAGCCAGACACCAAGTCCTCCACTGGGATGGCCCAAAGCTGACTTCTTACTTTACTCCGGGTCATCGGACCTACAAATAACAAGGTTTCCGGGTCAAGGTTAGGGCTGGGTTTTACACATTCCTTTATTCTTTGTATGTTTATAGATTGCACATAAGAAGGATTTATATCTGAAGATGGGTTGGTTTCCTATGAAGGAACCATCGCGTATGAAGAAGATGTGGCACCGCCAGTGCGAGATGGAAATAGCATGTGCGGGAGTTCCTGCGGGTGCATGGAGTGCGCTTATTGCACCGGTTGATGGTCAAAGGCAAAAGGTGGTTAGGCAGTTCGCACAGAGACTGGAGAAGAATTGGAGGACACCTCACCTTATTAAACTGGAGTCTAAGTTCGTTGACTTAGAAAAGCAAACTGGAAAGAAACTGATATAAACACTTTTGAATTATTCCGCTGCCCTCATTTTTGTTTTATCCTTTATTCTTTATTTCTTTCCTTTGATATTGGAGTATTTTAGACTCCTGTAATTCATTTAATTCAGTTATTGAATATTCTTTGCTCTTGATTATCTTTAATTGTCTTAAATAATGTTGATAGACTAAAACCTTGAATCTTTTGACGAATCGCACCCACAGGTTGTCGGGCGGGTAACCGAGACCGACGGGTGGGGTGTGACACTCTTGATCAGCAGTTAGGGCTCGGGGCAACCGTTGCTCAGCTGTCACAACGGCCCTAGCAGCCTTCGCCCGAAGATGCTCAGGGTTCATTCTTGGAGGCACTACAAAGAAGAACAAGAATCAGAATTACGAAAAGACATATCACTCTTGTAAATTTGAAGGATGATGGTTAAGAAGCTCACAATGAGCCAAGCCCCAATACTGAAGGATGGAGTTGTACTCCACCTCAAGACCATGTATCTCCTGATACCATGGAATGGATTTGATCGTTTTGATAGCCGTCTCGTCTTCTTTGGATAAAGGAAGGACCCGGTTACTTTCAAAGTATGAAGTATACTGTTTCTAGACGATTGGGAAGTTGAGATCTAACTGAGGCGCACGACAGAAAAAGCATCGTTCGCACCATCCTTTGTGGTTAGAAGGGCAAGTTCCTTTGGCAAGAATGTTGCCCCTCCAGTCAAGCTCAGTCTTATTACGCTTGGAGAGTACAATCCAGCCGGGAGGATGGGAGATAGAAAGTAAATGAAAGTGCAGAAAAAGAGCAAGAGATGGCATAACGCCAAGTTCAAAACACAAACCCGAGAAGCCGACGATGAGACGCCAGCTATTGGGAAGGAGCATTCTAGGGCAAATGTCCCAGTGATTCAAAATGGCTGAGAACAAAGGATTGAAAAAAGGAAAGCGAACCCCGCTTTCCAGTGCATCTATGGGAAAATTAGCCCGGAAGGGTCGAATCAACCCTCTCATCAGGATTGGGAGCCCTAATATGATAAGAAAAAGGAAAATCAAAACCCTGGATTGCCGAAAGAAGGGTTTCCTCCTTATAAGAGGAGGGAACAGAACCAGGTCCGCCATTGGACCTGGAAGTTTTTTTTGATTGCCTAGAGGACTCGGCAGCCACCCTAGGAGTCTTGGAAGATCCAGAATCAGGAAAGGCAAAAGGAGTTTCGGCCTTTCTTTCTAAACTTTTATGGGAAACTTCTGCGAATTCACGCCAGAGGGCAGTTAGGGTTTTATTATCACTATCCGACTGCTCGGAAGGAAGGGAAACAAAAGCTTCGCTACCACTACTATTACTGACACTGGGGTACCGGGAAGAAGAAACCCTATTATCCTCCATTACTAGTTTCAGTAAGGTACAAAAAAAAAACTGGAGACAGGAAGTTTAAACTTTGCAAAAGGATCAGCAAACTTACTGATTCAGTGAAGCAAAGGCTTGAGAGCGAGAAGGCGCGAAGCAGACGACGAAGGTTCAAATTCCAGACAAGAAGAATGAAACCTACGAAGACAACGAGCCGCTTTTAAGCACTCGCACGAGTGTTCGAGGACCTGAACGATCGAGATTGATTCAGCATCAACGGTCGAGATTTGAAGACGTTTTGAAAGTTTGAACTCACGAATCCGAAACAGGCGTTCGGAAACCGTCGCTTGGGTTACTTGAGCCACGATAGATCGCCTGCAAAGAGACGCGTGGCATTTCCCTCACAACACTCAAGGAAAAGTGACCACCGCATTAAATGTGATATGACATTTAGTGGGATATGCAGAGACTATTGCCTGACGAAGAACCCAGTTAAAAACCAAGCCCTCGGGATCGACCGAACGCTTGGTCTGGGGGGCTTGTGATACGGAGGAAATATCATCGAACCTGGTTCGTACTCGGTTTGACCCTCGACCCCGGTCGAGACGGAGGGAATCGACTCGCTTCTGAGCGAGCCGGGTCCAGAAGATAGCTTGCTGAGGAAGAAAACTAAATCGGCAACAGGCACGCCCTAATCCGACTTATGGATTAGGTTAATTACCCTAGTGATGGCAGACACAACTTGGCGGCTGTCACTTATCATTATTGAAGGGATAATCATTGAATAACCGTGAGGTTATCTCAGGAGTCCTCTACTAGTTCAAACTAGTAGAAGTCTATCGCTCAACGGATCTAATTGTTAGGATCCAACGAAGAAGATTCGAAGGTACACTCTATATAAACCTTACTTACCTACGAGGTGAGGGGGACTCAGATCCATATACATATTGATAGACGTAAACTATCGAGGGCTTACGATCTAGATCACTTTCCCAGTTTTTCATTCCTTAGCTCTGTGCGTCTGACAGAGCCGTTTGTGATTAAGTTCATCAACTAACTTAGCCTTCGGAGGTGGACTCCCGACCCCAGCGGTCGGGCCACATCTGACGCTTTCGTTTTGTAGGTCATCACAAGATCTAAGGGCTGAGCAGATTTTGGACGCATCAGAAACCAATTTGGATTTTTCCCATTTCTTTAATTCAAAATAAATGATGTTTAGGGAAGGGGGTAGCATCGTCTTTTGATTTCTTAATTTTAATGAAGGACAAAGTAGACATTACATATTCAAACTTAACGGCTACTTAACACCGTTATAAGGAAGGGGGGCAACAGTAATCTCGTAAAGAATAGGGTTTTATTAGTAATAAAATCAAACTACAGGGGGACAACAGTAATTATCCCTAAATAGTTTGGTAGGGAACAATGTATTTAATTCTTTTGCTAAGGAAATATCTTACCGTCTTTAATACTTTTGTAATAACTTTCCCTACGGAATTTATATACCTTCGCAATTACTCGGTTTTTTTTGTTTTTTTAACCCAGCAGACCAGAAAGGAGAAAAATAGACGAGAAAAGAGAACTTCAATTGATTGGTGATATTGGGCAGGTCAAAAAAGAGCAACCTTGGGCCTTATTTAGTCAGCCCACTTTCTCTATATTGTATCTTACAGCCCATCCAGATAAACATCAAGCTGTGTAAAACCAACATCTATTAATTCTTGAATGAAATACTCATAGTGGATCAGTCATCTATGAAAAATCTACTCAAGGTAGATACAAAAGATTCCTTCCCCCCTCTTTCCTCTTCTGAGACAAGTAAAATTGTATTAGTAATGAAAATTCATTACAAAAATGCTACAAGTAAATGAGTAATGAACACAATCGACTCAGTATTTATGGGAGTGCTGCACTGCTTCCCCTATTCGAACTCAAATTAATCACCCATTCACTACTGCCAAATAGCAGCCTCTGCAACATGTTTCTCGACATCAGTGTTGAAGAAGAGGTTCTTTCCTCTGCTAAAGTGGACTTCCCACAACCACCAGGAGCACATAATCCAAGCACAGTCAAATATTCTTTAAACAATTCAATCTTCAATTCTTCCAGAAGTATTTTGAATCCAAAACATCATCAGGAATGGTAAACAAACCCAAATTCCTTAAGAGAACCCACCACACCAACGTTCTGTCCCTGCTGCAGAATCAGCTTCACTTCTCCCACATCCCTTTTAACCACTTGCAAGTCACAATGAACCACTTTGCTGTCGTGCCAAATTTCAACCTGCAACTCCCGCTGGCAAAACCTCTGAATAGCGTTATCCAAATTGAGGATCTTGTTGGAGTAACAAATCTTCAGAATGAAGTTCCAAGATGAGACCTTCAGGCACTCAAGTAGAAGCTCTTATGAATATACAGTTAGACACTCAGTTAAATAACAATTCAGGTTAATCGATCTCCTTCTTCTCTTTTGTGGCTCTGGTACTCAGAGAGGAACAAAGGTGTATGAACCCATATGAACAGATCTTCACCATTTTTCTTTGTAATTGATAACCTGCAGACCAAAAACTAAAATTTAAAAATTACAAAAGCATTTGATACAGTCACCAATTCAGATCTCCTTGTATATCATGCCATTAACAGATCTTAAACAGAACCACAAAAACCCTTCTCCCCCATTACCAAGCCCCACTTCAACTCAAGATTTCATCGTCAATTGAAATGTAAATAACTTCAAAATATTCTGATTAGCAATGACAAGAAAATTTCAGTTAGTGCTAATCCAGGTGAAAAATAAAGTGTAAGTAACCATTTTACAACTTTGATAAAGCCAAAGTAATAAATGCAAAATTCTGATTTCAGTAGGACAATCATCACATCAAGATATATTCTGTTCTCGCAAATGGGTAAGTTACTGATGAAATGGATCCTACTATCTGTTTTCCTTGCACATAAAATATGTGCTAGGCATCAAAGATATAAATCATGTGTTTGAGTGGACAAGGTGTCGCCTTGGTCCACACATCATCCAACTCCTTGCGGCAACTAGACCCAGTGACAGTCATGCTGCCAGTGATTCCATAGATAGTTATGACAGAATTGGCATCTAAAACTACTGATTTAACTAATCAAGATATAATTGCAAGCAGAATGATAATGCATGATTGACAAAGGCACCCAAAGATGAAGCAGAAGGACATTCTATCTATGGAACTTGAACCTAAAGATAATGTTTCAACTAGAGAAGAATCAAAACCAAGAATAGGGATCATGCAAGGATATTGAAAGTAAGAACCATACTCACCTCAAGTACGTCGTCGTTCTTGCATTAGGAACTCTATGTTAGCCCTGAGCGAAGAGTAGCCACCCTTGAGTGAAGATATCTCTTTAGCCTGACTAGCTAGCTCTTTAGCCTGACTAGCTATCTCTTCAGCCTATGCCGATGTTGTTGCCTCTAATGTGTGTATCTTAGCCCGCAATTGTGTATTCTCTTTTAACATATGACTTGTTGAGCTCTCTTGCTATCCCATGTACTTGTGTTGGAGTTATTCCAACTCCACACATCCGTACTCGACCATGGACATCTTCACCTACACAATCTCTAAAAACTTCATCTTGCACGGCAGGGTCCCCTTGCATTTCTTCAGGCAGCTCATTGAGTTGTTTTTCCATATTGGCCTACATTTGAAACACAAAAATCAGTTAGAAGATATATTAATTGAAGCTATAAAATGATAGTACCTCATTTATGATTTAATAACTTACAATGATCAAGTTAGCAACCTCGTCTGTGGGTCACATGTAATCTTGAACATTTCCATACGAGTGGGAGGTTCTTTCTCTAGGAGCTCTTGACGCTAAATAATTAAGAAACAATAAAATATTATAACATGTGAACTTCCATAAACAACATCTGACCTTCCATAAACAACATTTATACTTTCAAATTACATCATATACCTTCTTCTCTCGAATTACAGCAAAAGAAGTCTTTCCTGTGTTGTGCAATGATTTTAAAATTTTCCTATTGTCAATATTGCAGGCCGACACAGCATAAAATATTTTCAAACACATAGAATTAGATTAGAAATATTATTGCTAACATAATTTACTATTTTGTCACAAGATGAGCTAAATTCTAGGCATTATACCTGACTAGCCTCTTGGCCCCATGTCTCGAGGAGTATATTCCATTGCTAACCTCTCCTCATGTGTTCCGTACTTGTTGAACACATTTATCTTAAGCTCATGCTTAAAATCCTTCCATCTTTCATTGAGCTTAATTTCCACCCATCTCCTTAAACCATCAGGGAGATTGAATTTTTCCTACAAATATAATATGGTAACAGTTAGTCTAGCTCTAGGCAATATATGAATACAAACATCTAAATATAGGTAAGAAATATGATACGGGAAATATATCTTACATATATTTTATCCACCGTGTCATCTTTCAGAGGTTGTGGGATTTTCCTCCAATCAGAATAGGATAAAGGAAGCAGGTGTGCATCCCTTGCTTTAACTCCAACCCAAGTAATTAACTTTGCAGTTGTTTCGTTGCAAGGTTGACCATTATCATCAATTTGTACATCAATTTTGCCTATGAGTTCTTCAATCGCCTTCCCTCGAGCCGGCCCTCTTCCAGGTTTCTTGCCACCTGAAAATATTCAATTCTAGTGAGATACACATATTAACTATTAGTTAAACCAACATAAATTTTCTAAAGATGTTTAATCTCTTACCTATAGACCCTGAACTTGAAGATGGAGCAGAGAACTCACTGTCACTCATGTTTGGCAACAACATGCATGAGTTAATCAACATGAAAATCAAATAATAAATCAATTCCTTCATCTAAAGGCACCTAACCCTAGAAGACTGCTGGTTCCTAAGAGACAGGATCATGGAGTGATCCCTATCATCTACCACCAGGTTTCAACCCCATCAACAACCCAAAACTAAACCAGAGAAACTGAAATAGCATTCAAATGATAGATAATACACAACAGAATCATAGTTAAATAGCTGCAACAGAATTTACAACCTTATTTGTTTTAATGGTCTAATCAAAATTCGTTTGTCATACTTGTTTACTTGGTCTAACATACCTAAGGTTGCAAGTCCTTGTACCAATAGCTACTGAAAAGGTTTGAATACCTAAGCCCAAAGGTAAGCCATCATTTTGCCTGCTGACTGAAAATGATAGATAGAGCAAACAACAAAGAAGGAAATATTTTGCAAATAGAACTGATTAAAGGAATGGGCATGCAGAGGTTACTGTGTCAGTCGTTTGGTCTTTTAGCACATCTTAACAACAATACAAGGTGAAGGGGAAAACCAAGACAACACTGTTTGAGAAAATAAATTTATTCTAACTTATGGAACCTAAATAATCAGTCCAAAAATGTAGTCAATCAGGAAGAAAATGCTGAGCATTCAAAACATAAATGAAATTACAGATAATTTATCGAATTGTAATCGATCGGAACTTAGAGATGATTTATCATTCATTTCAAAAGTACTAGAATGCTTTTAGATTTGATTAAAGAACTGAAAAGGAAAAAATTGAACCCAAACTTAGTGTTTTGCTGCCTTAATAGATTATTTAATCCTAAAACAGCAGCAAAGATGATAATGAACCAGCACACCTATGAAACCATTTATACATGCTAGCAAACACTTTGAATTCAATCGAGTGGCAAACACAAGCATTTATACAACTCTTGATTGGATCCCCAGCTACAAAGTCAGCTCATATAATCATTATCAAAAGATTCAGAACTTGCAATTTCGTTATTTGGTTTGATGGGCGTTTCAACAATCATCCCTTCTATATCAGTCCTAGTCCACCCAAAATCACCTTCACCTTCTTGCTCTAACAGTTGCCTACTATGCTTTTGTTGTATTGAAGTTGATGTGCATGCTGGATTTGGAGCATCACTTTCCTCTCCTAACAAGTCATATGTATCCCTAATCTTGGTAGTTCCAGCAACATGCCAACTAGACTTTTGAGGATCCAACACATAAAACACCTGCTCTACTTTTGAAGCAAGGACATATGGCTCATCATTTATATTTTGTCCACTATATTTCAAGTGATTAAAATTTACAAGTGTAAACCCAAGTTCATCTTTATGCACTCCGCTCTCTGGATGAGCCCAATCACACTTAAATAATGTTACTTTGAGATCCGCAGAATATTCCAATTCTATTACTTGATTACTTGATTCAAAATGCCGTAATAAGTGACCGGTCCCTCAATAGGATGCTTGTCCTTTTGACTTGAAAAGCTGTTAGTCAATGCAGTTATCATGACCCCACTGTTTTGAGTTTTCTTGGTGACCTCATACACTTTACTATGAAACCTGATCCCATTAACAATGTATCTCATGTAACTTCTTGCCTCAGAGTTTGGACCTCTAGCTAGACATCTGATTTCTTCAGGCATCGGAATCCCATCTTGGAGGAGTTTCAGTACCTAGAAATACAATATTGGTATAAATAAGATTGGAAAGTTTCTAAGCAGATTTGCATAAAGTAAATTATGAGAATAGTTACACTTACATACTCATTGAACCATTTTGGGAAGTCCTTATCATGCATATCCATAACTTTCTTAGGACGAACACCATGACCTAAGTTCCTTTTAATCTCCTTTATATGGAGTCTAAAAAAGAGTTATCCCAAAAAATATCAATCAATTACGCTTTAATATAAATTATCAAATTTGAATAACGAAGATGTATCGTGTTGTCCATACTTACTATTGGTATTCATCTATTCCTTTGTAATTGACTAGCATGCATCGATGTGCTTGATTCCTTTCTTTTATTTCAAGACGTAATAGTTCACACTTCCCAAGCGGCCGACCCATGCTAGAAAATATTGAATTTGGGTCTTCTATGTCCAATGTAACATAGTTTCTATTTGGCCGATTCAATCTCATTTCAACTCCTTCAAAGTATCTAGAACAAATTAGTAAACACTCTTCTGCAATATATCCTTCTGCTATCGAGCCTTCTGGCCGACTATTATTGCGAACATAATCTTTCAGTCGCTTAAGGAACCTAAATGAAGTCATGTTTAAGATGAATTTTAACAATAATTGTCATATAATATTAATAAGGTGCATCACTTAAATGACCTCTTAGAAACTAACCTTTCTATTGGATACATCCAACGATAATGTACTGGACCGGCCACACTTGCCTCTTGAGCTAAATGAATGACCAAATGCACCATTATATCAAAAAATCCCGATGGTAAGTACCTTTCAATATTACACATCAAAATAGCAGCTCTTTGGTCAAGCATTTTGAAATCCTCCTCAGAACTAACCTTACTACATAAATCCTGGAAGAACTCACATAACTCGATCAATATTTTACCAATATTATTAGGCAAAACACTATGTAAGGCGACTGGAAAAAGTTGTTGCATCATAATATGACAATCATGGCTCTTCAAATCTGATATTAGCTTTTCCTTGACTTGCACATTTCGTGAGATATTACTAGCATAGCCATCTAGAACCTTGATACCACTTAATATTGTGCAAAACATCTTGTCCCCATTAGACAATGAGTAACACGCGGAGGTAAAATGACTTTATTCTTGCCTTCAATATTCTTTGGATGAAGATCAACACGAATATTCATATCTTTTAAATCTAAGCGTGCATTCAGGTGATCTTTCGTCTTGTCTTTTGTACCCAACAATGTGTACATTATGCTATCACAAACATTCTTCTCAATATGCATAACATCCAAATTGTGACGAATAATGTTATCTTTCCAATATGGAAAATCAAAGAATATACTCTTTTTCTTCCAATTAAGAGGGAGTTCAAACTTATTCTTATCTTTTCTTCTTTTCCTCCCATTATTCTCAATCTTATCCTTCCCGAATGGGGGAAACTGAGCACCCCATAGTTGTTCCAACACATCAAACCTAGAAGGTATCTTTGGTTGCACTCTATGTTCTTCATGACCATCAAAGCTTCTTTTGTCACGACGAAATTTGTGATCATGAGGAAGGAAACGACGATGGCCTAAGTAACACTGCTTCCTTCCAAATTTTAGCCAACGTGAGGATGTATACTTGTTGCAACATGGACAAGCCAAAGCACCTTTCATGCTCCAACCTGAGAAATTCGCACATGCTGGAAAATCATTAATAGTCCATAACAAACATGCATGCATCCTAAACATTTCCTTCTTGTATGCATCATAAGTTTCAACACCACTGTCCCACAATATTTTCAACTCATCAATCAACGGTTGTAAATATATGTCTATATCATTCCCGGGTTGTCTTCGTCCAGGAATAAACAAGGTAAGAATCATGTTAGGCGCCTTCATACACATCCATAGTGGCAAGTTGTAAGGAATCAAGACAACTGGCCATGTACTATGCTTTGAGCTAATCCTCTTAAATGGATTAAATCCATCACTTGCAAGCCCTAGCCTAATATTACGGGGTTCCTTACCAAAATTAGGATATAACCTATCAAAGTCCTTCCATGCTTTAGAGTCAGCAAGGTGTCATAACTTATTGTTGTCCACACGTTGTTCATGATGCCATCTCATATCACTTGAGATCTTAGATGACATGTATAACCTTTGGAATCTTGGGATCAAAGGGAAATGACATAATACCTTGATTGGGATCTTCTTCTCAATCGATTCATACCTTGATGCACCACATTTGTAACAAGATGTGGCATTGGAAGCCTCATTCCGATACAACATACAATCGTTGGTGCATGCATCAATCTTGTTATAATTGAGGCCCAAATCTTTGATGATCTTCTTAGTCTCATACAAAGACTTTGGTAATGTGTTCGGCTCAGGAAATGCATCTTTCAATAAGTCAAGCAACATTGACGATGCCTTGTCGGTCAACTTACAGAGGCATTTAATATGATAAAGCTGAAGAATGAAAGATAATTTTGCGAACTTTTTATTTCCTGGATACAACGGTAAACTTGCATTTTCCATCATCCGTTCATATTTCTCTATTTCTATACTTGACCTATTTGCATTCAATCTTCTACTGTCGTCCTCAATCTCTTCGTCTACATTTCCTCCCAACATTTCATTTACCATGTTATGTGTATTAGAGATATTAGTCACCTCAAATTCCACTGGAGTTTCAGGTAGAGGTGTGTGTGTGAAGATGATGCTTCCCCATGGTGTTGCCAAATTGTATAATTCCTCAAAAATCCATCACAAACTAGACGTTCAATCACTTCAGTCCTATTTCCCCAAAGCTGATTTATGCACTTTATACATGGGCATACAATTTGATCCCCACAAGCTGCATTAGAAAATGCATTGTCTAAAAATTTCTCAACTTCTTGCCCGTATAGTGTAGACAATCGAAAGGATGGATCCTTTGATCTTTGAATCCAAGTCCTTTCCATAGTTTTCGTAAAGACAAAAGAAAAGGCTTTTGATTAGGATTGCACAAATAACCATCTAATTTAACGTAGTAATTGGATTTTATATATAATTAATGTGATATACATAGTATAACTAATAGAGTATAATAATTAAAAAAAAAAAACCAGAGCAGGTTACACATCCCTTCCCTCTACAATGGTTAAACGACACACATATCCCTCACCCCATTTTCAAATGACGCCAATGCCCTCCCTTAATGTTCAATAAAGCTCCAAACATACCCATTACACAGTTTTAGTTTTACGATTCAGCAAAGAAAATTAGATGGATGAAAATTACACAAGAAACTTATTGACTAAACAATAGATTTGTTCTAAGAAAATCACCTAAGCACTATAAACTACAGAAAAAATATGACTGCCTTGATAAAGTTGAAAGCAAGAAGTAAAATACATAGTAATTACTGACTTACTCTTGGCTGGTTCAAAACCCAGTCGCAGAGAGCAGGTGAGTTGGTACTGAACCATGTAACCATTGGAGTTGATATTGAACTCCAATGGCTTGTATCTGTTTATGTTGACCGGAAAAGGGTACTGTTGCTGTTGCTCCCCTGTTATTTGAGATTGCCAGGCGTGATTATTAGCTTTGGTGGATTGACATTGCTGCTGTTAGGTATCTTTTTTCATTGGGGGTGTTCAGAGGTCCGTTTTGAAGACATTTCTACTGCTTCCACAGTATTTCAGACATTATTTTTTAGGCTAAGTGTTATTGGTTAATCGGAAAAGTAAGATATTTTAATTGCTGCATTGTTTTTCGATTGCAGTGCTCTTTTCCAGATTGGTTTGTGCTATTATTTTCCTGGACAGAAGAAGGGTTGATATTTAGTTCCAAAATCACAGGTCTTCTATTTACAATATTTAGTTCTCCAAATAATTACATTCTCGGAGGACAAGTAATTTATCCTCTATTTAAGGAAGCAACTAGTACATGAAAATGACATAGCAAATTGATAGAAGATTCTGTCCAAAATAAAAACAAATAGAAATAGAAAATACTAAGACAGAAACAAAAGAAAATTAGAAAGTATCCAAAAATTAAACTCCAGGCTCCAGCTCTAAAACTTGTGCACCAAGACTGTAGCTCCCAACCTTACATGCCAAGACTTACACAATTCTCAACAATGGCAATGAAATAGCAAAATTGAAAATATTCTTATACTTTGACCTCTTAATGTGTGATAGTGTTCATTGCCAAATGAGCTCCCCCAGCAGGTAATGCTGCCACAAAGAGCAGCTACTATGAGCCTATGAAACAAGAAGCCAATCAACTAATAAAGAATTAGAAGCAATGCAGACAGAGCTAGTCTAATCTTCAGGCTATGGGAATGCAAACCTAAAGGGGATAAAGTCAATCTAGCTTCTTCTTTTTTCATTCTTCATCCTGAGGCCTTAGTTCAAAATGGAAGAGCACTTGATTAATCAGGATATGATGGTTTGACTCCATCAGGATTTACATTATTGTTTTATTTTTCTTTATTTTCATTTTCTTGGTGAAAACAAAGTTGGGTAGAAACATGACAGCAAAAGCTACTCTTTTTAATCATTGTTTGGAAGTTTGTTGAGTTGCAGACGAACCATAATTTATCCAAAATCTTAAGCCATGTGGATACCTAAGGGTTTGTCCAATAGCAAGTGTCATAATTAAAGTAAACCAGGAAATCACTAAGAAAAATCACCAAAACTGCTAATGAGAACCTCTCAAGGGAAAATAGATACTACAAATCACTTAGGTTAGGGCTAGGTTCTCAGATTGTAAAAGTAGTATTCCCATGTCTGAAACTAAACCCGAACCTAATAGGTCTTTTGAAAGGCACCATCAATGATTCACATCAACTCATACAGCTGATCAGCTTATATTACTCTGTTTCCTAGAAGGAAACAAAAAATAAAGAATGATTAATGACTACCTTAGTCTTTATGCTAGTGAAGGTCACCAATCAATCTTATTGTTTGAAATAGAAGTATGAAATACCTGATTGAGCAACCACAAAACCAGTGCCTCACTCACACAAACACTTCAACAGAGGAACACACATAAATACAACTATGGTCATATTAGGAAAATATAAAATACAATATAAAACCAAGAATAGAGTGGGCAAAGAATTATCGTAATCTAATTAAACCAATCATCTAATCCAAATAGAAATAGCCGTTCAATATGGAAGAAAGACAAATCAGGGAAAAATGAAGTGTCAATCTACCTTCTGAGTCCGCACTTTGTAGCAGCAACAACAGACTCGAACAGATATAAACCGTGAGAAGAGTGAGATCTGAACAACAAAGAAATGAAATTAAGAATGAACTATCGAGACTACTAGTTTCAGCTCCAAAACAAAAACGAAGGAGATCATAGGAATGGTCGATCAGTAAGGAAGAAAGACAAATCAGGAAAAAATGAAATATCTTCGTCTACCTTCTGAGTTTGCACTTTGCAGCACCAACAGAAGCTGAATCACATTCACAAAGCCAGGTCGTTCGCCGCCTCCAAATTTAAAAGACTCCCCAGTCACTTTCCAGTTAATGTCTTTGACCCTTCAAACCAAATCCGCTCGATGGCTGATTCTGCTGCTTCCCAATTCAAGCAAATTCAAATTCAAAGGGACGACACTGTAAGTGTTATAGCATCTCTTTCCTTGTTTTACCACATTTTCGCGTCAATCAAGCTTCGCGCGCTGCTTCTCCGCTGGAACCACTAAAACCCTAGAACCACTCTCTTTTAGCTTCTCCTTTCTAATGTGATCTGTAAGCCTGGTTCGTGACCTCCAAAAGCAATTCCTTCTCCACTGAACCACTCTCTTTTAACTCAATTACAGGACAAATTGTTTAACTGATCCACCGAGAAGGTAGTTAGCTCAAGAATCAGATGAGGGAAGACAAACTCCACCGAGTTGATTCTCAGAGAAGTAGGAAGTAGGGTTTTATCAGTTTCGCGCCAGAATAAATCGAGAATAAGTAGAAGGCGCGTAAATACACATTGCCTAGCAAAAGATTTGGGGTTTTATTGGAGAATTAAATGAATGCTTATAATACGGTAATTTATTCCCGTAGTATATATTGTCCTTTTTGCCACGGTACCTACCGTAGCTTATAGAGTTGGATTATCATATAAAACAAACTGCTCAAATATGCATGATTCAAACTATTGCTACGGTAAGTATCTACCGTGGCTTATATTAGTCTAAATGGTAAATATGTAGTATTTTAAGTATTCGGAAAATGAGAAATTGGAACTGACCATTTGCCACGGTAATATAATACCGTGGCACATAATATAAGTGCATTTAGTGAAATTTAATCTATTTTTCCAAATGGTCTATATTCTGAACGATTTTTAAACTGTCCAATTACTCAATCTATTTGCCACGGAAATTTATTACCGTGGCAAATGGTCTGCGTATTCATGTTTAATAAATGTCGATTTACTGAAACTAGTTGCCACGGTAATTTACTGCCGTAGCAAATGGTGGATTTAGTTAATGTATTGGCCACGGTAATTTCCTACCGTGGCAAATGGTTTAAGTACTCTACCAAAGTTTGAAATCCATTTAGTTAATTTTACCGTAATAATCCGGTGAATATATTAAGTTGTTGCCATGGTAATTAATTACCGTGGCAAATAGTGTAATTATTATACACATTTATCACGGGGGATTACAACCGTGCTATATACTAAGTTGTTGCCACGGAATTTTGTGTGTATGCCTTAAATATTACGGTAATTTTGTGTGTGTGGCAATTTAGATGTCCTTTTGCCATGGTTATTTTTTCCGTGGCAAAAGGTCCGTGGCAATTGCCACTTTTTCTTGTAGTGGCAGCATGTTTGGTCGGTGGGATCGACCAAGCCAGACTTTGGCTGCATATAGGATTTTGGTCCGCATTCGGTCTTCCGGGGCTCGGATTGATCTAGAACTTGGAATGATGATTAATAATAGTATAAGAACACTATAAATCAAGAAATTAACACAATCTAAAGGTCTAATTAGAAATCCCCAAATTGTATTACTAAGTTCTATAGACAAGAACCAAAGCATGGCTTGAAATCAAATGCATTTGCATTGGAAAAGTATGAATTCGCTAAGGGAACTAATAAGAATTGGGTTAAAATCATATGCTAGAAATAAACATAAACATAGCACACTATATACCTCAGTTTAGAATAATAATGTATGAAGTTAAGGAGAGAATCAAAGGAATGCATATGCAAGGCTTGAAATGAGAGCATAGCATCAATGGAAATGGGAGAGGATCATAGGTTAAGTAAGAGTGAACACTTGGAATGATGGTTGCAAGGTTGCAGCATCAACTCCAAGATTGTAACAACAAAAAAAGGAATAGAAAAGGATAGAATAGAGAGTAGAGTGATGAATCATACCTTATAGATGATGATTAGAGAAGAGATGCAATGATTACAATGATTTGGGGCAAGAATCCATCACAAATACCAAGAGAGTGGCTTGGGAAGCTCCACTCTCGTTCTCAGTGGCTTAGATGAGTGTAATAGGGTTCAAAACACGAGGCTAGCATATATAGATGAGAGAATATTCCAAAAAGCATCTTTTACTCGAATCTTGGCAGCCTTGGTTGATGGTCCTTGGTCGATAGGATCGACCAAAGAGGATCAACTAAAGACAGTTCAACAGAAAACTCAGCAATAGTTCAGCAACTTCGGACAGGGATTCGGAGGGCTATACAAGATCAAATTGAGTGGGATTTTCTCATACAAGTCAATCAAGAAGTCTAGTTTACAGAAATACTTTCTAATTGAGCATGGGAGTTCATTAGGTCCACCAAATAAGCTCACATTCTTTAGGCTGCAAATTCTAAACAATCACTGACAATGCTTCCAAGTATGTAGCACCATCAACAATATCCATGGGTTTCGGGTCAAACACCATGTCTTCCATAAAGAGGGCCCATAACGACTTCTACCTTCACTTCGGGACATTGGATCTACCCCAAGGAGAAGGTCGAACAAGACCTCCTAAGGCTTTCAAAGATAGCAACATTGAAATCAAGGTTCGACTTGAAGGTCTAACATTAAACAAGTCTTTCTTCACCCAAAAACAAATAGGGTGTCCTAGCTAGGTTTGGGCTGGATTTCACACGTACAATAACACGTACAATCCTGGGTGGAAGAATCATCCCAACTTTTCATGGTCTCAAAAGCAAAACCAAAATGGATTAAGTAATTATTCCACACAAAATCAATTTGGTGCCTCTCAACAACAAAGTGCACAATTTTCTTATAATCAAAATGTCCAATTCCCTCAAGCCCCAAATTTTCAGAATGCCAATTTAGCTAGGCCTGTCAATCTACCTATTGTGCCTCATATGTTTCTCATTGCACAAAATCAATCACCACTTGGTTTCAACAGATGTAATAATCTGGAGTTTTCTCGTTTCTCTACCTTAGAGAAAAATATGGAAGTGTTTTCTAGCACCTTCATGACTTCTATGCATAATATGGAAAAACAAATTTCCACTCTTGCAAGTGCTTTATTTGAGTGAGAAAAAGGTAAAATGCCTAGCCAACCTGAGTTAAATCCTAGGATTCATATTCAACAAAGACCATCAAATTTACCAAATCAAGTCAACCAAGTTGAATCCTCCCCTTCTTCTTTAGCTTCAATATGTTCTATGTCTGCATAACGAAGTGGGAAAGGGTATTAACAAGTGAGTCACATATTAATGAAAAGAGCAAGATTAGTGTCCACTGTGATGAGGAGAATGTTCAAGTATTTCCTAATGAGGGTTTGTCTAAGAAACCCATAGAAGTTGAGGATGAGCCAACTACTGTAGCAGTACCTAAGTTTGCTGAACCATTAGCTGAAACTATGAGAAAAGAGCAAATTTCAACTGAGAGTCCTTATGTTCCTAAGGCCCTTTATCTCAGCTGTCTAGTTAATAAGAAGAAGACTGCAACTATGGAGAAAATTTTTATGTCTTCAAAAAGGTAGAAGTGAATATCCCTCTTTTAGATGCCATATCCCAGATCCCCGCCAATGTGAAAGTGTTGAAAGATCTATGCACTCATAAAAGAATCACTAGCGTTCTCAAAAAGGCGTTCTTGGCAGGTAACATCTGTTCCATAATTACTCAACTTGTAGCAGCCAAGTATAAGGATCCAAAGAGCCCCACCATAGCTTGTGTCATATGCAATACATACATTGAACATGCTTTACTTGATCTTGGTGCAAGTGTGAATCTTTTGCCTTACCATGTTTAGAAACAACTAGGATTGGGAGAATTGAAAGCAACTAAAACTACTCTTCAGTTGGCAGATAGGTCAATTAAGATTCCTAAAGGGATGGTTGAAGATGTTTTACTGAAGGTGGGAGAATTTATTTTTTCCAGTTGATTTCATTGTGCTAGATACTAAACATTTTTCAATCAATGATGAAATCCCAATAATTCTAGGAAGATCATTTTTGACTACTAGTAATGCATTAATCAATTGTCGAAATGGCCTTTTACGGTTGTCTTTCGAAAATCGAACTGTGGAGTTTAATATGTTCAGGATAGGGAAACAATCACAAATTGAGGAAGAAATCAATATGCTTGAGGAGTCTTTGAATTTTCCTAATGATTTGATTACCAACTTTGCGATTGATTTTGATCATGAATTTCAAGAATGTATGGATATTTTGGATGATGATAGTGAAACCTTCTTTTCTAAAGTCTTAAATTTTCACATACCGTTGGAGCTTATTAAACCCCCATCCATCTCCATCTCCATTCCCAAGCACTCAATAATTGAACCTCCCAAGCTAGAATTGAAAGAATTGCTTTCTAATTTGTAGCATGCTGTATTGGGACAAGGTAATACTCTTCCTATTATTGTTGTCTCTGGTTTAACTTCGACCAAGCCAGAAGAGTTGATCATACTATTGAATGATAATAGAGAAGCATTGGGTTGGTCTATGACTAATATCAAAGGTCTAAGCACTTTCATTGTACAATCTCATATTCATCTTATAAAGGATGTCAAACATATTAGAAAACCTCAACATATGATGAGTATTTTCTTTGACATTGTGAAGGTTTTTCTTGAAGTCTTTAGGGATGACTTTTTTATTTATGGTTTTTCTTATTTGGAGTGTCTTCCCCATCATACATTGATATTGAAGATAAGGCTAACGCTTCTCATGATAAGCATATCTTGACTGAAAGATATACCCCTCATTTGTCTTCATTGTTTATCTTTTCATGCATGCATTGATGACATTGCATTACTTAAGTGGGGGGGGGGGGGGGGAATACCTTCTTTGTAAATTTTAACGTTGGCTTTTGGTTAATGTACATACTCTTTCAATTGCTATGATGTATGAAATGAGAGTGATTTTGGTACCCATCATGAACATATAAAAACCCTATTGAGAGAAAGGTGACTTGTATGTATGTTGAGATGAGAATTTCCTTAGAAAAATAAGAGGCCCTTAACTTGAGGCGTTGGACCATCTATGAGTTTTGTGGGTCCTTGTTCCTTTGGCTAGGAGTTGAGATCAATTTTTTTGTATTGCATGACAAAAGTTCAAAAAGAATTGAAAAAAAAAAAAAGAGTAGAAAGTAAAAGTTGAATTCCTTGGAACTAGACAGGGCACTCCGACTCAGGAATCGAGATGACTTGATCGAAACTCTTAGGGATGAGATTATTGAAAAGAACTCTCGTATCACTGTCTATGTGGGAAGATGCAAAGCAAAGCTACAAAGTAACTTGGGTTTCTGGTGTTTGCTCCACCATGTCATTCAAGCCAACCATAGTGGAGTAACGTAGAGTTCACTACTCAAAAGAAAGAAGAAAAAAAATAATAAAAAAAAAATAAAAAGAAAGAAAGAGAGAAATAAATGCAAGTGTCCTCAATGCCTTGGTAGCAATGTTTGGTAAAAAAAACTTCAAAACCTTAGTCCTTGGTCCTCTTACTCTATTAGTGGTTTTGCTTAAAGGAGAGGTGTACTTGAAAGATATAATGTGAGTCTTTAATTGAGATATATGCTTAGTCCCAAGAATCAATATGGGGTAATAAAGTTCAAGTGTGGAGGATCTTAAATCAATGGTGAGGAAAGTTGTCATAGCTATTGATTCTGTATTAGTACTTACCAATTGTTAGAGTTGAAATTTGCAATGTTTTATTCTGAGCTAAATTGGAATTTCAGATGTATATTCTCTGCAAACTTCCACGAGACAAAACTCGTCCTCTAGGGGTAACCTAGTGGTTTAGAGGCTTGTTGCACATGCTAAGTGTAACCGTGATTCCTACCAAAGTGAGTTAGGATTTATTTTGTTGCATTAGTTTCTTTCATGCATTTGTATTTTTCTTTTATTCTTGCTTGAGGACAAGCTTAGTCTAAGTGTGGGGGAATCTAATAAGTACATTTATGTGTGAAATCTTAGGGCATAAAGCATGCATTTTACACACTTAGAGTGGAGCTACCTTGGGTTTTATGTTGTTTTTGCAGATTTTATGAATTTTTAGGACTTGAGTGAATATCTAGAATTTTGGGTATGAAACATGTGATTTTTACACATCAAGAGGCCTATTCAAATTCTCAAGTGCGAAAATAGGCCTGATTTGGAACATGATGGGCTAGAGATGCAATTATGGGCCAACTCCATAATAGTTTATAAAATTAGATTAGGATTTTTATTTTATTTTTCTTTATTGTAATTGAATGAATGTATGGGACCCAAAAGTAGTTAAAGATTAGAATTTTCTATTTTTTATAGGAGATTTCCTTTTTTTTAGTTTTTATTTATTTCTCTAATTAGTTTTTTCTCTCTCCCCACTTTCTATTTCTTTCACTATTTTATTTTATTGTTTTTCCTTAATTAACCCAAAATCACTTTTCTAAAAGTATATATATTTTTTTTCTTTCCTTCTTCCACTCTTTCTCTTTCTTCTCCACCTTCTCTACGTGTAACTCAAAGTTAAGTTTTATGTTTTTTAATTTATTCTTTCTCTCCACTTTCCCTCTTCACATGCTTCTATTTTTTTTAAATTTTTTTCTCCACACATTCTCTCTCTCTCTCTCTCTCTCTCTCTCTCTCTCTCTCTCTCTCTCTCTCTCTATAGTTAGAATTTCTAACGAATTTGGTCTTTATTTATTTAATTTTCTTTTCTATTTTACTCCTTTCTATTTATTACTATTATTATTTTATTTATTTCCTTGTTTGTAAATTATTCTCCTTCTATAAATATTACCTCCCCTCTTAGGTCTAGTTTACACTTTATTTTCTCTTTAGTTTTATTTTAGTCTTGCACTTTCTATTCTCTTTAGCTTGTTCAAGGTTTTCTCTAGTTCTTTGAGTAATTTGTAGGTTCTAATTCTAGATTGAATGCTTAGGTTTTAATGTTTTGCAAGAAAGATTGAAGTTGTGTGATTTATTTGATGCAAGTGTATTTCCTTTATTTTTATCAATGCAATTTCAAGTTCAAGTTCAAGTTTCAAGTTTGAGGATTCGCTTTTTCTCTGGGTCTAGCAATTGCAGATCTAGATTATTTTAGATCTAATTGTTAGGGTTGGTTGAGATTCGAATTGTTTGTTCAAGTTTTTTTTTTGGAGATTCAAAGATGCAAATAAGTAACATTCTTCAATAATCTTCTCTCCCCCCTCCATTCCCGCTTCTATCTACCGTCTATATTCTTAATTTAGGATTTAATTTCAGCATTTATTTATTGTTCTCCCTTCCCTCTAGGTCCTTGATCAAAAATGTCTACAGTTGTGCCTCTCTTTGGTTAAGGTTTCCCTTTTGCTTTTATTGCTTTGTTTATTGCTTTATTATTTACTTTTTGCACTTTTCTTTTTTCTACTTTTTTTTCTCTCTTTAATATCCTTTCCCCCGATCGGTGGACTATAAGCTACGCCAAAGGGTCCACGGTCAAAGTCATTATAATTATACTCCCATTCTCTCGATCCAGAGCTGACACTCGGATCACTTCCCTTTTATTATGGTTTGCATTTTTTTTCTTACATTTTATTTATGCATTGGTTATGTTTGCTTTATTTTTCATCTTAATTCGATTACATTAGATGTATGGATTATGATTGTTGGTTTAGTTTAATTAATTAGTTAACAAAATTGAATCATTCCACTCTCGCATTACCATTAAGAAGAGGAATTATAAGTGTCATATCTCCTTGAAATCGACTCATTAGCTACATGATACTGTGTGCTTGTGGTTATTTTGTTTTGCAAACATCATCTACTTGGTTATATCAAGTCAGTATCCTTTTCATTAAAGTCAGCGTATCCTATGGCTACAACCAACTTAGACTAGGGACTCATCAACCCTATTGGTCATCAATAAATAATAGACGAGAAGCTCTCATTTCCTCTCACAGATACTGTCACATCCACCCAGCCAGTACCCTACTTGGCATACCCAGGTGTGTGATCCACAGCCCTGAAGAACAAGTATCGAGGAAATCATCCTCTCACATACACCATAACATAATCATGAACAAGATATAATCAATGTGTAATAATATAAACAAGAGATCAAGATAAGAAGAGAGAATGACAATATAATCAGAGTGCGGAAAGAATGATACCAATATATAATAATCAAAATGTAGAGTGTGTGGAAAATCACTCCACATATCACAGCGGAAATGTTGCTCGAAAACTAAAATGAAAAGATTACATCTGATTCCCAAAAGAAATGAAAGAAAAGAATAATCAAACTAAACTAAGGTCTCTTCCGTCTTATAAAAAATGTCTTCATAAACATAAACTAAGGAAACTAAACACGGCCGCTTCCATTCCAGAGTAGGGCTAATCTTGGTATGCAGCATGATCACACGGGGAATCTTCACCGTAATCTTTGTAATCGCTAGCACACTGAGTGAAGTATGCTTCACCAGTTTGGGCTTCCTCGTACCAACCATCATATTCTTCAGTACCTGCAGGATAGTCTAACAAAGATATTTGCACAAAAAGAAGTGAGTTCAAAAGAACTCAGCAAGGCAAGTTATTCCATAACAACATAAATAACATGATAGTAGAACATAACATGATGCAATATGATATGAGCCAGACAATACATGTATGAGTCTAACTCTATGTATGCTGGTCTCTATTGCAAACATGCTTTAAGTCATAGCACCATACTTCTTTGGGAAGGTCTCAAATCACTCATCATTGGTTGTTAATGGGTCCGACATCCCTCTCGGACAATCCATGGCTGGGGTTTAGGTCACCACTCTCTCACATCACTGTTTGGTCTAAGTATTGGCGAATGTCAAGGTAAAGCCTAGCCAAATGCAACTCATCTACTTAGTTATATCGACTTAGATCCAGATACGTCCATTCCTCACCCCGGGCAATCCTTTCTAGTATCCTGCTCACTAGAGTCAACATAGCCTTGGACTACGAACTCATCAACCCTATTGGTCATCCAAAAATAATAGATGGGAAGTTCTCATGTCCCTTCACGGATATAACTCACCGGTCTCTAGTGCCCATAAGCCCAAGTCTACTATTTGCAACCCTACCAATGAATGGTCTCCTCAATGTGACTCATGTCTTCTCACGGAAATAACTCACCGGTCTCGAATGCTCATGAATCCCCATTGCTACCATGGGTTACTCAGTCTCAATACCCTTCCGAATCGGGTCTGATAGAACAGGGACATCCTAGCCAAACACCGTTAGACAAGCCCTAGGTATGACAACCAATAATCTGGGAAAGCGTCGAAGGGCACCATTGGAAATATCACATACTATTCCCACTGATGTCCAAGGACAGAAATGTCAAAAGGACATTCCCCAATCCCAAATCATACCTATTCAATCACATTCTCACTTCAGTCATAACATACACAATTGATATCTCATAATATAGAAAGATACATATAAACATGATCAATTGCATGTGTAAATGACAAGGATAAGTAACCATACATGATTCAAGTAATAAAGAAATACATGAACAAGGTAATATTGTACTTGAAGTACTTACAACAGTAGCATCATATTAAGAAAGTATAAGAATGGTAGTAAATCTATGAAATTCCCAAAATAGAAACTAAGATTCACGCAATCTATGTTAATATGGAAACAACTATCCTTACCTTAAATAGATTCAAGGATATTCCAGATATCAATGAGATTAAGTCCAAAGTTAGCAAATAAACCCTAGACAAGCATAGATACAACATCAAGAGAAAGCCCTAGAAGGTTGGAGGTCAAAGTGATCAACTCCGACGAAGAACACGATGCTGTCCATGCCTAGTAAATTGGCTAGTGTTGGTGCTAAAATTGCCCGGTAGCTTTGAACCGTTATCCTTGCACCAATCCATTCAGATCTGGATCGATCTGACTCGCTCTTTCGTCAATCAACCTCTCGCTCCTGAAAAATAGAACACCAGTGAGAAACAAAGCCGATCGTCTTGATCGGCTCGTCTTCGACGATCTAGTCAGTAGTTGATCAAGAGTAGAGCTGTAATATCCAGCCCTATTCTAACCTTGACCCTGACCCGGATCCACTGTTGTATTCAGGTCCGAGGACCCGAAGCGGTGGAAGAAGAGATCTATGGACCATCCTGATTGATGATCATGATTTGGAGACCGAGTCCATGGACATTGACAATGATACCCCTTGCTTAAATGCATTGTCAGTGTTTAAGGAAAGTTTGCGCATCGGAGAAGATTAACATGGTTGATGTACCAAATGACCTCCTGTGCACAATCCGAAGGTATTCCTAGAAACTAGACTTCTTGATTAAATTGTGGAAGAAAACCTCACTCAATTTGACCTTGTATAGCCTTTCAAATCCCTACTTGAAGTTGCTGTTCTAAACCTGAGTTTTCTGCTGAAATCATCTTGGTCGATCATTTTGGTCGATACCATCGACCAAAAGCATCGACCAAAATGTCCCAGTCTGCCAAGTTAATGATTCCATGGAATATTCCTTTTCTATTTAATATGACCTCGAGCCTTGAGCCTTTTGCAATCATTTTTCTCACCTGGAAACGTGGGGAGAGCTTTCCAAAGCAGCTCCTTGGTTAGTGTGAAGGGTATCTCATCAAAGACACTTAGTTTATCATTGATTCTTGCCTTCATCTTCTACACTAAGGTAAGACTCTTCAATCCACTCTCTACCCTACCATTTTCTACTCTTTTCTATTGTCATCTTGCTAATGGGACATTTGGAATGGTGCTGCAACCTTGCAACCACCACTCCAAGTGCCTACTCATGCTCAATCCATGATTCCCTCAACCATTCATTGATGCTAATGCTTATATCTCATGCCTAGCATATGTATTCCATGATTTACCTATTAACACCATACCATTTGATATCAAACTGAGCTATAAAGTGTATTATGTTCATGTTTAACATTGCCATATGATTCCAATCGAATTTCTATTAGTTCCTCTAACTATTGCATGCTATTACTCATCAATGCAATCAATTCCAACTCATACCATGATGTTTATCACTTGAACTTGATAGCTCAAATTGGGGCTTTTTAATTAGACCATTGGATTGGGTTAATTCCTTGATTTATAGTGTCCTACTACTGTTGTTAAGTATGCCTCCAAATTCCAGATTGATCCGAACACCGGAAGACTCATTTCGGACAAAAAATCCCCAAAATCCACTATTCTGCCCGAGGACTATTTTGGTCGATCATTTTGGTCGATACCATCGACCAAAACCATCGACCAAAGTTGTTGCTTGACAACAACCTTGGTCGTTTTGACTAGAATGACATCCGATCTTCCCGACTTCTTTCTAACTTATTATTGATGTCTGTTTAGGGCCTTAACACTTCTATTGGACTATTCTTGGTATTCTCAATTCATCATCAACTCATCCAAGGTAAGGATGGTTATCTCCATAAACATATAAGTCATCAAATATTGAATTGTGTTTTATTTAAAGAACGAAATCCCTTATTTTTCTTTCAATCATTATAAGACTGTTACATATGTGTTAGAACAGTAGCATTTAAATCTTTATACTCTTGTTGGGTCATCTTATCATTTTGATTTACTTATGTTTATAATGATTCGCTTCAATATCATGATTTGATTACTATTATGAATATGCATTGGATGCATGAGAAATGATGAGATTGAATATGTGATTGCTTACGTATGACTTGGGATTGGAGGGTGTCCCACCGACACTTCCGTCCTTGGGCATCGGAGGGAATAGTATGGGATGTTCTCCGATGGTGCCTATCGACACTTTCCCGAGTTATTGGATGACATACATAGGGGTGTCTAGTGGTGTGGCTAGGTTCATCCTTGTCGTGTCAGACCCGAATCGGAAGGGCATTGAGACCGAGCAACCCGTGGTAGTGTATGGTTGGATGGGCGCTCTAGGCCGGTAGCCAATCCGGTAGGGGACATAAACCATGCTACGGATACCTGAAAGGGGCCATTTATTGGTAGGGTTGCATATGGATAGACTTGGGCTCACGGGCGCTCAAGACCGGTAACCAATCCGTGAGAGGACGTGAGAGCTTCCCGTTTACTATATGTGGATGACCAATAGGGTTGATGAGTCCGAAATCCGGGATTTCGCTGACTCTAGTGTGAAGGATACCGGAAAGGATCGCCGGGGGCGAGGAATGGACGTATCTTAATCTGACTTGACCGACTGAGTAGATGACTTGCATTGGGCTAGGCTTTACTGTGACATGCGCCAATACTTGACCAAATGGTGATGTGAGAGAGCGATGACCGATTCCCCTTTCCATGGTTTTGATGACTTTACCGATCTTCCCCGGGCATTCCCAAGATATGGAAATGGGAGAGTGACTGAGGACCCAGAGAAGTACGGTGCTATGACTTAAAGCATGTCTACCTTAGAGACCAGCATTCATAGAGTTAGACTCATATCTGCATCATATGTTCCATATCACATTGCATTATTATATGTTTTAAATGTGTATGATTTCTAATTATGGAATAACTTCCTTGCTGAGTTCTTCGAACTCATTCCTTTTGTGAAAATGTTTTAGATTACATTCCAGGTACCGAAGATTACGATGGCACCTCCTATGAGGCGGACTATGATTCCACATACTACCCTCCGGGTAGTGGCGTCGGTGAGGATTCGTATATTGGAGCCGAGGAGGATTATTATTCGCACCAGGGTTAGCCCCACAGTTGTGCGGGAGCGGCAGCGCTGGGTTTACTTCATCCGTACTGTTGAGGAGACTACTATTAGTATAGAAGAAACCCTAGCATAGTGCCCCATTCCCCTGATGTATTTGTGGAACCTTAGATTTTGTAATTAACTTGTCTTAAATTATTCCGGTGATACTTGGATATGTAACTAACTTGATTTAATACTTTTCCGCTGCTCTGAGAGGGTGACTACCATACCTTCTCACCCTTTATGATTTTGATCATACCTTATCTATCATCTATATCCCGCACTCTGATTTAGTTAATCTTGTCTTGTTCATGATACTTGATATTAGTTGTTTTTACCATTGATTATTACTGTTCATGATTGTGTTACCGTGTATGTGGGAGGCATGGACCTCAGATCATTGATCCTTGGACTGTGGATCACATCCCGGGTATTCCAAATGGGGTACCGGCTGGGTGGATGTGACAAGAGCTCTCAGAGAGCTTTAATGGAAAATGAGCAAGAAGAGTGAATATTCGAATGACCTTACTTCTCATGAGAATCTTGGCTCTATTTATAGGCTTTAATACGTTGGCTCTTGTCACTGATGACCGTCGGATGGAAAGTATAGATCGGATGGCTATGATTAAACCTTTGTTTAACCTTTGGGTGGTCCCTTAAATTCATTCATCTCATCAGCTGCATCTGGTTGAACCTGGTTAGACCGATATAAACTGGAAGTGGATATTTTAGTCACAACACAAGCCCCCAAGCCTGCTGATCAGGTCGAACTTGTATGAGACTCTGGGTCGGAGGTTTGAATCTTTCTTTCAAATGACTTCAGAATATCCTGCATCTTGTATAGGTTGTGAGAATTCTTCAATCTTGATCTTCTCTTGCATTTGGAAAATGTTCAGCCGCCAAATCATTTCAGAAAGGAAAAGATGGGCGACGGAAGAGAATCTTGAAGTTGAAAGGAACATAGAGGGGGTAGCAATCTTTGACTTGCTACACATCTGACCACATACTATACTTCTGACCACTTGTTGTATTTCTGATCACTTGTTGTATCTTTGATCAGTTGCTGATGAAGTATTCTTAGGAAAGAGTGGCTGATGAAGCTTTTTGAGAAAATAGCTGACAAAAGCCTTAATAACCTGATCGATGCCTTAAGAGAAAACGGCTGATGAGAGCCTCAATAGTTGATCAGAAACTTTCTGTCCTTAGACAATAGTTGAAGAGAGTTTTAGCAACTTTGATAAGAATCTTCAATATAATTTGCTTTATGATTAATCTCATCCTTCCTATATGCAGCCAGAAGGATAACTAGACATTCTTTTATGATTAATAATAAAAACAAATAAGACACTTCACAAATGTTTGTTTAGGGTACTGATATCTATATGCAATTAACAAAAACATACAAAACAAAATAAAAACTTCTACGACTCCTCTAAACTTATATTCTATTTACTCAAACTCCCGTCGTAAGTTAACTATATACAATACTAACATAATGCATATTTCACCAATGTCTATTCTTTCTCCTCTTTTTTTTTTTTTTCACTAATATCTAATAGTAAACTATTAGGCAAGAAAACAAAATTGGCAAGATATTGAATACCCCAATCCTTCAACTATTTTGCAGTTTGCTTCTCAGCCATATTTAGTCATGCTATAATCAAAATCTCTTTCGACACTTTGGAGGGGAGAAGCGAGGACCAATTTCTCTTTCAACCATGGTCATGAGAAAATCTCTTTGTTCTTCTTATTTGATCCTCTGGATTGTAGATAATGAGCTAGGTTAATGTGGTGGCATCCCCTGCATCTAAACATGAGAAAATTTTGTTTTCTTGTTTCTTTGCAGTTGTACAAATATTTCATCTCCATTTACAAGAATATATAAGATTATCCCAGCACTTCATACATCCATACCTTCCCACTGCTCTACACTTCAAACTTCCATAGCTTCAGAAGCAGCAATGCAAAGAAATCAAAACAATGTGACTGTCAAACAAGAATCTCCAGTGAGTTAAGGAAGACATTCAGCAGTTTAAAAAATCTTTACTGAACACAAGCATACATAGAAGCTCAATTGAATGATGATCTGCAACAGCAAGTGTAATATAAACCATACTCTTACAGGCTGTGTTGGGTATCGGGTCTTCTTGGTGGAATTCTGAAATCATTTCCAAGGATCAGAAAAACAAGGATTTTTTTTTTTAAGAATGAACAGATATTAGACCATGTGTCACATCCCGCCCAAATACACCCAGCCTATACCCTAGCCGGGGTTACCCGGGGAGTGATCCATAGCCCAAAAGATCAAGTTTAGGAACGATCATATCCATTTCACACAATAACATAATCAAAAGCAAGAACAAATCATAATGTTCAAGTAATTTATAATAAAAGTCAAGAAAGGATCTCAGAAGGACCACTATAGAATATCAGAGTGCGGAATAACAAGATACCAAATCAAAAGACAACTGTAGGGTATAGTGGAAATATACCCTACAAACACATGCGGAAGGTAGATCGAAATCTAAGTAAAGCTCTAAGCTAATACAAGTAAGTAAAAGATAAGTTGAGAAGAAACAAGAGAAATCTAATCCACATCTTCAATCGGCTCTTCTTCGTCTTCTTCGCCTTGCGCTTCCTCATACGTACCGTCATAGTAATCAGTACATGTAGAATAGTCTAACAAAAGATTGTACAAAAAGGAATGAGTTTCGAAAGAAACTTAGTAAGGTAAGTTAACTCATAACAGCATAGATAATATATCAGAACATAACAAGATGCAATGCAGTATGAAACAAATAATGAATGTATGCATCTAAACTCTATGTATGCTGGTCTCTATTGGCAGACATGCTTTAAGTCATAACACCGTACTTCTTTGGGTAGGTCACACATACGGCTCCTGTTGGTAGTGGGTCCGGCATCCCTCGGCAAACCATGGCAGGGGGTTAAGTCAACACTCTCTCACATAACCATTTGGTATAAGTACCGGCGCATGTCAGGGTAAAGCCTAGCCCAATGCAAGTCATCTACTCAGTTACATCAACTCAGGTCCAGATACCTCCATTCTTCGCCTCGGGTGATCCTTTTCGGTATCCTTTCCACTGGAGTCCTAATAGTCCCGGACTACGAACTCATCAACCATACTGGTTATCCACATATGGTAAACGGGAAGCTCTCACGTCCCTCACAGATCATTTCACCGGTCTTGAGCTCCCATGAGCCCAAGTCTAGCCATATGCAACCCTCCAATAAATGGCCCCCACAATATGATTCTCGTCCTCTCACGGGTTGGCTACCGGTCTTGAGTGCCTGTGAATCACACTGTTACCATGGGTCGTTCGGTCTCAATACCCTTCCGATTTGGATCTGATATAACAGGGACATCCTAGCCAAATACTGCTAGACAGCCCTAGGTATGACAACCAATGATTCGGGAAAGCGTCGATGGGCATCTTCGGAGAACATCCCATCCACCGATGTCCAAGGACAGAAGCGTCAAAAGGACACTTCCCAATCCCAAACCATACCTAGTCAAACACATTCTCAGATCAATCATGACATACAGAGTCAACACTTCATCATATAAAAGAGAATGTAAAAGCATAATCCAATCAAGCAATATTAACATCTCATATTATTGAATAATGAAAAGAATACATAAACAAGTGCTACTGTACTTACAGTAGTACATCAGAAGTGTGAAATCCAGCCCAAACCTAGCCAGGGCACCCTATCTGTTTTGGGTAAAGAAGGGTTTGTTTAAATGTTGATTTGAAGTTTGACCGTGATTTCAGTTTTACTATCTTTGAAAATCTTAGGAAGCCATGTCAGACCTTTCTCTTAGGGTTGATCCAATGTCCCAAAATAAGGGATGATGTCTTCGTGGGCCATCTCAGTAGAAGATATGGTGTTTGACCCAAAACCCATGGATATTGATGATGGTGTTTCCTTATGGAAACCTTAATTGATTTGGTATTGAACTACTCACTAGTGAAGAAGAACTTGGTTGATGGACCTAAAGCTTAGTTGGACCTGGTTTGAAGACATCCCTCCATACTAGGTAAGTAGTATGATGTGTTGAAAGAAGCCCATCCAAAAAAATATTGAAGTTAGGCCCATTAAGTCCCTATTTTTGAACAAGTTGTCCAGGAAGTGGCATTTTGGTAATTTTCTGTTTTGAAGGTTTTTAAAAGCTTTATTTCTTTTAATTTCGTGGTAAACTTTCCCACTAGGTTTCTAACTCTCTATGGAACGTGGAAAGGACCTTAGATCTTCCTTTTTGGCAACCAATCAATCAGCAGGGTCAATTTGGTCAGTTTGGTGAAATCCTAGTAATTCTTGGACTCTTTGTGCTATTTAAAAGGGGGGAACTCCATGTTTTCCAATCACAATCTGTTCTAAACCTTTGGAGAACGTGGGAAGACCCTAGATCCTCTCCTTCGAAGCCAAGGAAGACCCTCAAGCATCTGCTCAGATTTCTTCATCTGTTTCTCTTCTAAAAGGTTAATATTCAATTCGCTTCTTCTTTAATTCATTCTTTCTTCTCTACTTCTGATATTCTGATTATGAGAAGCGTATTACACTGCTGTAATGACCTCTTCTCTAATTCTTTTAGCCCTAGAGTGAGTCCCCCAATTCACTCTATGTTCTTGAAGCCATATGGCGATGATTCTTGAATTTGACTCCACCAAAATCTTGATGATACTTTCCCTGAATTTTCTACCTATCTTTATGATTGTGGGGAAGGTCTCATACAATTACCATGACCTTCCCTTGTGTCCTCATGATTGAGGAGTTGATCCTTGTTTTTCCTTGGACCATTGGAAACCAAAAGGGTAAGATTTTGAGGGGAAATTCTTGGGTAACTCTCATGAGAGGGTAACCAATTGGCAACCTTTTATTTTCTGTTAATTCATTGGACCCTCCCCAAAACCTTTCTTGATTGTAAATTATTTTCCTAGGGTGAATCTTTATTCTCCCTAGTCTTCCCATGGGATATTAGGATTTCTTTCCTTTGAATTTATTTACATTCTTTCCTCTCATTGGTAGACCCTTCCTAATTCCATTCTTGATTTTGAAATATTAATGAGATGTTCCTTTATCTATCTTGGGTTGTTTTTGTAAGAGTTAATTATGGGTAACTCTCATGGGAGGTAACCAACTCTTATGAGAGGTAACCATATCTGAGACCCTAATGTTCTTTTATCTGTTGGAAACTTCCCAACACCTTTTCAGATTGTGCATTCTTTGTTTCTCTTTCCCTAGGGTGAATCTTGATTACCCCTAGCCTTTCCATGAGAGCCATCAGTTTTGTTCTGAATCTGCGCACCGAAGAGGGGTGAATTATTTGAAATACCTAATGAACTCCTGTGCTCAATCCGATTATATTTTCCGAAACTAGACTTCTTAATGGACTTCCAGGAGAAAACCCCACTCAAATTGACCCCATATAACCTTCCAAATCCCTGTCCGAAGTTGCTGAACTATGTCTGACAAATCCTGCTTGCGCATCAAAGAAGATGAGCTTAGTTGGTGGACCTAATGAACTCCCATTCTTGATCTGAAAGTATCTCTGGAAACTAGACTTCTTGATTGACTCGTAGAAAAAAACCACACTCAATTTGACCCTGTATAGCCCTCTGAATCACTGTTTGAACCTTGCTGTCCTGATTGGTCGATTCATTGGTCGATTGGACCAACAGACCAATCAATCGACCAATGGTGTCTGAATTTACCAATTTGGTCCTGTCTCTTCTATTTAAGTCTAATCTCGGGAATACTCCGCCTCATCTGCCTCCTAAGCCTCTGGAACGAGTTAGAACCCTAATCTAATCAATTCCCTTGCATTCCTTGGTGATCTCTCACAAGACTTGAAGAAATCTTCATCCTCCTACGGCAAAGGTATGATTTCACTCACTCTTTCTTCTATCTCTGATTTTCTTTCTTTAATTCTGTTCTTCGTTGAGATCAGGAAGAAGATGATGCACTCTTGCAACCATCTATTCCATGATCTCATCATGTTCTTTAAGATCCATGATCATCATCATGATCTTAACCTCAGCCAGTGGAATCTTTGAAAACCCTAACCCTAATCCTTTGAAACCCTAACCTGGGTGATTATCTGGAGAACCTTTTGGTAACCTCCCATGTGAGGGAAACCTCATGGGCAATGTTTCTATTAACCTAAACTAGATTTCTTATGATTTCTTGTTATTTTTCTTGATAACAATCATTCCCTCTCTTTCCGTGATCATAACCTTTTTATAGGAACCATAAGGTTGAAACCCTAGTTTCTTGGGTCAAATCAAGAACCCATATTTTGACCATGACTTGATGATTTTATCTTCCCATATGATTCTAATACATCCTAGGAAGTTCCCCTTCGAATTTCGGATCAATCCGACTTCAAACGAAGAAGTTATGGCCAAAACAGTTTTCACTATCCCGTCTTGACTCGATTGGTCGACTGGGTCGGTAGACCAATCAATCGACCAATGAAGTCAGTAGCTTCAATTTTTGGTTAGTTTGATTCGTTTTCTCTCTGATCTTTTAGGTATCTTTCATAATATTGTATCTATGCTTGTTAGGGGTTTATTTGCCATGTTTGGTGTCTCTCTCTTTGATTTTTGGATTATCTTCGGCGATAATCAAGGTAAGGACAGTTAATTCCTTAACTACATAGATTGCTTGTTCTCTGGATTCTACTTTATGAAACTATAAGATTACTTACTGTTATTGTATTTTAATTCTGACCTCCTACTGTGGGAATAGTAGCACTTGTTTATATTGTCTTTTTATCATTCATGATATATGAGTTACTGATTATTGCCTAATCTGATTTCTGCTTTTACATTCTCTTGTATATGATGAATTGCTGGTTGTGTATGTCATGACTGTTCTGAGAATGTGTTTGCTTAAGTTTGGTTTGGGATTGGGGAGTATCCTTTTGATGCTTCTGTCCTTGGACATCGGAGGGAATAGTATGGGATGTTCTCCGAAGATGCCCATCGACGCTTTCCCAAATCATTGGTTGTCATACCTAGGGATGTCTAGCAGTGTTTGGCTAGGATATACCCCTGTTATATTAGACCCGATTCGGAAGGGTATTGAGACCGAACGACCCGTGGTAGCAATGGGGATTCACGGGCGCTCAAGACCGGTGAGTTATATCCTTGAGAGGACGGGAATCACATTGTGGGGACCATTTATTGGAGGGTTGCATATGGCTAGACTTGGGCTCATGGGCGCTCGAGACTGGTGAGTTATATCCGTGATGGGACATGAGAGCTTCCCGTTTACCATATGTGGATAACCAATAGGGTTGATGAGTCCGGTGAGTAATATCCGTGACTCTAGTGGAAAGGATACCGGAAAGGATCGCCCGGGCGAGGGAATGGAAGTATCTGGACCTAACTTGATGTAACTGAGTAGATGACTTGCATTGGGCTAGGCTTTTCCCTGACATGCGCTAGTACTTATGCCAAATGGTTGTGAGAGAGTGTGTTGACTTAACCCCTACCATGGTTTGTCCGAGAGGGATGCAGGACCCATTACCAACCGGCTGCCCAAGATACCTTAAATGGTTGAGGGAACCCAAGATATTTCTTATATGGTTGAGGGTGTGAGCGGACTTTTCCTAAGAAGTACGATGCTATGACTTAAAGCATGTTTGCCATAGAGACCAGCATACATATAGTTTAGATGCATACATACATTACTTGTTTCATATTGCATTGCATTCTTGTTATGGTTTGCTTCCATGTTATTTATGTTGTTATGGATTAACTTGCTTTACTGAGTTTCTTTCGAAACTCATTCCTTTTTGTACAATCTGTTGTTAGACTTCTCTACAGGTTCGGATTTCTTTGACGGTACGTATGAGGAAGCACAAGGTGAAGAAGATGAAGACTGAAGGAGAAGAGAGATGACTAAAGATGTGGATTAGATTTCTTTTGTTTCTTCTTGACTTATATTTTACTTTACTTGTATTAGCTTAGAGCTTTATTTAGATTTCGATCTACCTTCCGCATGTGTTTGTAGGGTATATTTCCGCTATACTCTATAGTTGTCTTTTGATTTGGTATCTTGTTAATTCCGCACTCTGATAATCTATAGTGATCCTTCTGAGATCCTTTCTTGACTTTTATTATAAATTACTTGAACATTATGATTTGTTCTTGCTTTTGATTATGTTATTGTGCGAAATGGATATGATCGTTCCTAAACTTGATCTTTTGGGCTATGGATCACACTCTCGGGTATGCCAGTTAGGGTACCAGCTGGGAGGATGTGACAAGAAGTATAAAGTACAAGAACAGTAAGGAAACTCAGAGTTTTATAAAGTATAAACTCAAGAGTATGCGATCTATGTTATTATGAAATAACTGTCCTTACCTTGATTATCACTGAAGATAATCCAAAGATCAAAGAGAGAGACTCCAAACTTGGCAAATAAACCCCTAACAATCATAGATACAACATTAGGAAAGATACCTAAAAGATCAGAGAGAAAACGAATCGAATCGGGCGAAAAATGAAGCTACTGCCTCCTTTGGTCGAGTGCTTGGTCTATTGACCCAGTCGATCAAGCAGTCGACCAAGCGAGTCAGTATGAAATTGCAGAATTTAGATTGGTCATAACTTCTTCGTTTGAAGTCGGATTGATCCGAAATTCGAAGGGGAACTTCCTAGGATGTATTAGAATCATATGGGAAGATAAAATCATCAAGTCATGGTCAAAATATGGGTTCTTGATTTGACCCAAGAAACTAGGGTTTCAACCTTTATGGCTCTCATGAAAATGTTATGATCACAGAAAGAAAGGGAATGATTGTTATCAAGAAAATAACAAGAAATCATAGAAATTCTAGTTTAGGTTAATAGAAACATTGCCCATGAGGTTTCCCTCACATGGGAGGTTACCAAGGGTTTCCAGAAAGATCATACAAGGGTTAGGGTTTCAAGAAATTTATTTGGCTAGGGTTAAGATCATGATGATGATCATAGATCTCAAAGAATAGAATGAGATTATGGAATAGATGGTTGCAAGGATGCATCATCTTTTTCCTGATCTCAATCAAGAACAAGAACGAAGAAGAATAATTAGAAATTCAGAAGAGATACTAACCTTGAATTGTTAGATCAGAGATGAGAGGCTTCAGATCTGCAGAGGAGTCTTCAAAATCACCAAAGAGAGTTTCGGAGAGGTCTTCTCACGTTCAAAAAGTGTTTAGGAGGTAGCCGTAACAAAGAAAAACAAAGTAGGGTTTAAATATAAGTGAAAACCCTAAAATTCCATTTTCTCGGATTTGACAATCCTTTGGTCGAGTGCTTGGTCGACTGGCCCAGCCGACCAAGGAGTCGACCAAGCAGAACAACAAGGTTCAAACAGGGATTCAGATGGCTATACAGAGTCAAATTGAGTGAGGTTTTCTTCTACAAGTCAATAAAGAAGTCTAGTTTTCATAAAGACCTTTAGATAAAGCATGGGAATTCATTAGGTCCACCAACTAGGCTCATCTTCTTTGATGCGCAAGTAGGATTTGCCAAACATAGTTCAACAACTTCGAACAGGGATTTGGAAGGTTATATGGTGTCAAATTGAGTGAGGTTTTCTCCTACAAGTCCATCAAGAAGTCTAGTTTTGGGAAATACATTTTGATTGAGCATAGGAGTTCATTAGGTATTTCAACTAATTCACCCCTCTTCAGTGCGCAGATTCAAACTAACACTGACAATGCTCTCAAGTGAGGGGCATCATCGTCAATGTCCATGGGCTTGGGCTCCGACACCAAATCATCAACCAAAATGGTCTACAAGTCTCTTATTCCCCCACTTCGGGTCTTTGGACCTACAAATATAACAGATTCCGAGCCGGGTCAAGGTTAGGATAAGGCTGGACATTACAAATCTACCCTAAGGGAAAGGTCTGGCATGACTTCCTAAGGCTTTCAAAGATAATAACACTGAAATCAAGGTCCAACTTTAAGGTGTAACATTTAAACTAACCCTTCTTTACCCAAAACAGATAGGATGTCCTGGCTAGGTTTGGGCTGGATTTCACACCATGGGTCCTGAATGAGATATGTTTTTGGGTTGAATTTTGATTCAAATATGCTTATGGACATTAAGTGCATAGGACACAATTGGTCTCTCAGAATCAGTCCCTTGCTGAAAAGAAAAAAACTATTAGAGAACATATAAATTGGATAATTATGGATACGCAACTTAAAATGAATGCCAAACCCAATACTTATGGCTATTATAAATATATCAATGTATTTCCACTGCCCAAAAGTGATAAAGGAAGCAACCAAACAACAATTGTTAGATATTAGAAAGAAGCAAAGAGATATTTACTTTCAGAAACAACACCAAAGAAAAGTATAAAGACATGATCACAATCAAACATAAAAGTAAATTACTTTTTTCTGAAATGCAACTACCATTAATTCATCCCTAATATTAATGTTAAGCACCATACACTTGTAACTTGTATTAAGAAATAGTAGAGTATCCTTGCATCAGTGAAATCAGAAACTAAGACTTGAAGTTCTAGAGGACCTGCAAAGTTGAAGTCATGCATGAAAACTGCTACAGGAGTTGTATCCCAGATCTAGGCACCACAATTTCCTCAAGATTTATGGGATATCAGAAACCCCATCTACAGAACTTGATTTCAGTGCCTCACCAAAAAATTGGTATAGGCAAAAACATGATAAACTTATTCATATTGATCCATGACTCTTCTCTTCGAAGTGGAGGAGAATCAAATCTCACAATTTCTATATTCAGAAATTGTCTTTTACCAGTAGCTAGGGAAGGCAGAGCTTGAGTTATGGCCAACACTTGTCCTATTTTTGTCTAACTTGGTCACAAGAGTCAAGCTGGCAATTTCCTCTCACTTGCTTTCTCATTTTTCAGTCGTCTAGAATTGACTCCAGTGGAAAGAAACGATAAAATCAGAAATCAGAGAAATGGGTAAAGAAATATAAAATTGCAGCATCAAAAATCGTCCAAGGAAGGCATGTAGCAACAAGTATTCTGCTCAAACAAAAGCAAAGATCAAACCCAAACAGATGTTTCAGATAAATATATAAATAAGAACTACAAAGATATGTAAGAAATATGGCTACCGCACTGGACAATACCGGGTGCCATAATCCAGAAAACAATTTATACCATGGATTATATGGTTATCAGTTACTGCAGATCAATTAGGGAGTAATCAGACCATAATTATCCACAAATACTATAGTCAATTGTTATTTTTAATGGGAAAATAATTGAACCATGAATGAACCTTGAAATCTCGCAAAATTGTTTTAGACGAAGAAGCTCACTGAAGATTATATGCCTTCACCTCTGATCTTAAATCCAGAAACTAATCCTGAGAGATATGGAACAACCGAATCTGATCCAGAGCAGCAATCAAACCAGATGAGATGGAGATCGTTCAAATCGGCCATTTGCTTGAAGAATCATTTCAAGAGAAACCACCGTCCAAAGCTGATGTGGTATAATCACTGCAACAAGAAAGCTTTTCTGTGGTGGTTTTACAACAGGTTTAACTTGATCATGCTTCTCAGAAAAGAGTGATAAAGATCTTAGAAAACAGAGATACTTAGATGTGAGAGAACAGCGACAGATATCCAAAGATCTGAGAAGACAGAGATACTTAGATGCTTGCCTACTGAAATTTCCTTGAAAACCTCCGTTGTCAATTTCCTCCATTTGCTTATTGACTTAGCATTATCATTCATCCAACCAAATTCGTTAGTCAAACTAGCAAAAACACAGAAAAAATAGCCACTAAGTGTTACGCATAACCAAATGAAGCAAAAGGTCAAGCAATCTTCTGGCTACAGAATCAAGATCAATGTTGCAACCAACGACTAATTAAATGAGAAAACTCAAAAGGATCCACAACAAAAAGCACTCCTGAGTCAGCCGCAATTCTTTAGGTTCTTTAATTCCTCGAGAAATCCAAATAAGGAAGCACAGCTGATCAGCAAAATTCAGCTAAGAAAGGAATCAAATTACTTCGATCGTTAACAAATTTGAGAATCTAATAGCTCAGAGTAATAGATCTGAGCAGTGTCTCGAAGCAAGAAATCATAACTAGAGAAGCCTCTGTGAGTGTCAGAGCATCTCAACACTCTGACTTCATCTCCGTCATTAGTCCCTGAATTTCTGCAACGAATTGCTTATCGTCTCCGCAATCTCCAGATCTGCCTCCTGAAGTTGTAATCAACTCCATAAACAATCAAATTCAACAAAAATTCGATGTAATCACTTAGCTAGATCAACAATTTCCTATTCTCGTTACTTCCAAGACTCTTTCGAACCTTTTCAAAACGTTTACATCTCTCATTCAATTGATAAGAAAACCGAAGTCAGATTCAGACTTGGATGAAATAATGGAATTCTCAGATCAAATGTGAACGAGACAACTCAAAACCATCTTAATCCTTGGAGCAGAAGCAATACCGAAACAAAGATTTGGAGATCAACAAAAACGAATTTGCAGAAAGGAGCGACGGAGATCTTAGAAAATAGAGATACTTTAGATCTGAGAGAACAACAGAGATCTAAGAAAACGGAGTTGTTTAGATCTGGAAAAACAGTGACTGAGATCTCAGATCTGAAAACAAGATATAGAAGGGTGCTTCTTAGATCCGAGTGAATGGAAAACTTATCAGCAAGATTGATGATGGGCAGAGTATCATCATTGGCTGCAGGGATCTTGAAGCAAGAGCTACTGAAGAAGAGACTTCGTTTTGCTGGTTGTTCTATGGAACCATAATCAGTTCCAGCAGGTGCTCTGTCTCGCTTAAAATATTCACCGTGTCGAAGAGAAAAAGTGAAAGTGTGAAATTTGGGCATTTTATGGCATCCCTCAAACTCAGCCTCATTGAGCGAAAGAGGTGCGGTTGTGAAGAACCTAAGTAGTAGATCCAACAGATTGAAGGTAAAGACACGAATCCAGAAAAAATATTGGTCACAGGACAAAAAGAAAAACTGCTGATCGAGACGCCGATCAGAATAACAGGGATCTTTTGAGATGCCGACCAAAGATCTAAAGATAGATCGAAGCTAGAACCAGAGATCAAGAAACAAGATATAGAAGGGTGCTTCTTGCTCCACCATTATTGTCACTTTATGAAAACCAAAATATAAGAGCTGTGAAGAAGATCTCGCTTTCTTCTCCAAATTCACATAACCGACTCAGATCTCGCTTGCAGTACACGGAACTTCGAGTATCCGGATGCTTCTCCCAGATCTGACAAAACTAAAAGATTTTTATAGAAAACAACAAATTCAAAGATCTAGTGGAGACTCGATACTTCGGGAAACCGCTTCCGATGAGGAACAATGTCTCTAGTCACAGCAATAAATTGTTGATTTCAACAAAACTTCATAGTAACCGTTCAAATCCAAAAAACAAACAAATTTTAAAAGAAAAACTTGATCGCAGAACCAAAAAATCTCTAAACAAAAAGATCGCAGAAGAATGATCAGTGAATCATCTTGCTCTTCCGGTAGTTGAGCCCTAGCTTCTTGCTCAGGTTCCCACAGACGGCGCCAAATGTTGGTGCTAAAATTGCCCGGTAGCTTTGAACCGTTATCCTTGCACCAATCCATTCAGATCTGGATCAATCTGACTCGCTCTTTCGTTAATCAACCTCTCGCTCCTGAAAAATAGAACACCAGTGAGAAACGAAGCCGATCGTCTTGATCGGCCCGTCTCCAATGATTTAGTCAGTAGTTGATCAGAAGTAGAGCTCTCAGAGAGCTTCAATGGAAAATGAGCGAGAAGAGTGAATATTCGAATGAGCTTACCTCTCATGAGAATCTTGGCTCTATTTATAGGCTTTAATACGATGGCTCTTGTCACTGATGACCGTCGGATGGAAAGTATAGATCGGATGGCTATGATTAAACCTTTGTTTAACCTTTGGGTGGTCCCTTAAATTCATTCATCTCATCAGCTGAATCCAGTTGAACCTGGTTAGACCGATATAAACCGGAAGTGGATATTTTAGTCACAACAGCTAGTTGATTGATCCAGTCGACCAAGTGAATAGTACCCGAAGCCAAAACTGAATTTTGTATCTGAAATCCAACTTCTAGGATCCAAAACACTTTGAAATTTCAAAGAATCTTAGGAACAATATTCTAAGACTATCTAGCAAAGATTAAACATCAAACAAGGATAAAAACCATGACTTTTTATTTTGTAAACATGACTTTCTATTTTGATCGAAAGGATGGTTTTTTTTTCAATGAAAACAACCTTGGATGCAAAGGAGAATGAAGGATCATGTCACAAAGATCATTAGCAATAGATCAAAGATGAATACCAACATAAAAATCAGATCTAATATGCTAGAGAAATCATATTAGAAGAATGATCATGTCTTCATGAAGAAATCATATAAGCATGGCTAAGAATCAAGTATGAGAATCATAGCATTAATGGAATGAATGGAGATTCATTCTCATTACAAGAGATTGTAGAAGAGGTGTTTGCAAGGTTGCAATACCTTCTTCATAATCATAGTAAAGAGATTAGATCAGTACTAGAGTAAATCAAAGAGAAACATAGAGTCTACTAACCTTGAAGATGAACAAGAGAAGAGGAACCATAGATCTTCCAAGAGCTCTTCACAATCACCAAGGAGAGGCTTTGAGCGAGGCTTCCCACATTCTCAAAGAGTATTAGCAACAAAGGAGGCTAAGAAACACAAAGTCTACTTAAATAGAGCATCAAAAGACCTAAGAACAAGATATTCTTGGATTCTATATTCAGCTGGCAACCTGGCTGGTTGACTGGCCAGTCGACTAGGCTAGGACAGCAAGCCTAGACAGGGAAATGGAGGCCTAGATCAACACAAATTCAAGTGGGCTTCTTCCTACTTCACAATTGACTTATCTAGGTCAGAGAAATACCTTCAAATCATGTCCAAGTAAGCCATATGTCCATCAACTAATATCTCCTTCTTCAAGGTGCAGTTTCTTATCAAACACTGCCAAAGCTTCCAAGTTTGGAGCACCATCATCAATCTCCATGGGTTCGGGGTCAAACACCATGTCTTCTACTGAGATGGCCCATAGTTGTCTTATTCCTTCACTTCAGGTCTTCGGACCTACAAACAATAGGGTTTTCGGGTCAAGGTTAGGGCTGGATTTCACATTCTCCCCCCCTTAGAAGAAATTTCGTCCTCAAAATTGAAACCGTACCTGGGCTTCCAAAAAGATGAGGAAACTTATCCTTCATGTCTTCTTCCTTCTCCCAAGAAAATTCTTTAAAGGTGTGCTTCTTCAACCGAATCTTTACCAAAGGGATGGTACGATTCTGCAACTGTTTGTCCTTCTGGTCTAAGATTTCGGATGGCTCTTTATCATAGGAAAGATCAGCACTAAGTCCTTTAGGTGCTTGTTGTAGTATGTGTTATGGATTCTCTATGTACTTCTGAAGCATCGAAACATGAAACACATTATGAAATCCAGCAAGAGATGGGGGTAAGGCCAAACGGTATGCGACGGGTCCAACCTTTTCAAGAATCTCAAAAGGTCCAATGAAACGAAAGCTAAGCTTTCTTTTCACATTGAATCTCATCACACCCTTCATAGGTGATACCTTTTTAGAAAACTCTCCCCTACTTGAAATTCCAAGTCGGTCCTGCTCCTATCCGCATAGGATTTCTGTCTTGACTGAGCAGACTTAATTCTTTCTCTTATCATGTCCACCATCACACTTGTAGTTTCAATCATCTCTGGACCCAAAACTTTTCTTTCACCGGTTTCAGTCTAATACAAAGGTGTTCTACAAGTGTTACTATACAAAGCCTTGAATGGAGCCATGCCTATTGTTGCTTGCTAATTGTCATTATAGGCAAACTCAACCAAAGCTAAATGTTCATCCCAATTGCCACCATATCCATAATACAAGACCTAAGCATATCTTCCAAAATCTGAATTGTCCACTCAGATTGTCCATCAGACTGTGGATGATGAGAAGTACTCAATTCAACTGGGTTCCTAAGGCTTTTTGCAAACTATTCCAAAACCTTGAGGTGAACCTAGGATCATGATCAGAAACAATACTCATAGGCACTCTGTGCAGACGAACTACATTGTCCACATAAAGGCTAGCTAGCTTATCCAAAGTATGAGTGATCTTCATAGGAATAAAATGGGATGATTTGGTCAACCTATCAACGATTACCCATACCGTATCATTACCTTTACTTGTACAAGGCAAGCTAGTCACAAAGTCCATAGAGATATCTTCCCACTTCCAACTAGGAATAGGAAGGGGTTGAAGTAATCCAGATGGAGGTTGTCGAACAGCTCTCACATGCTGACAAGTCTCACACTTGGCCACAAAATCTTCAACATCGGCCTTCAAACCAATCCACCAAAAATGTTCTCTTAGATCCTTGTACATCTTGGTACTTCCTGGGTGTACTGTGAAAATTGACTGGGGTGCTTCTTTCAAAATCTCCTTCTTAATCTCTTCAACAGCAGGCACACGGAGTCTTCCTTCAAACAATAAAGCCCCATCCATAGACATACTAAAATCAGGGTCCAACTAAAGATTCAAAGAAATCTTCTCAATCTTCTCCTTTAATTTCTGATCAGAACTTTGCAGAGCAACAATTCTATCTCTAAGGGTGGATCTTGCCATCATGGCAAAAAGAACAAATTCCGAACCTTCAGGAACAATTTCCAAACCAAGTTCCTAAATCGAAAACAACAATGGTTGACTCAAAGCATTCAAATCCAATTCTTTTCTTTTACTTTTCCTACTAAAAGCATCAACAACCACATTTGCCTTACCAGGGTGATACTAAATGTCATAGTCATAATCAGAGACCAATTCTAACCATCTTCTTTGTCTCATATTTAACTCCTTTTGGGTAAATAAGTATTTCAAACTTTTATGATCTGTGAAAAGAGTGATTTTTTCACCGTATAGGTAATGTCTCCAAATCTTCAAAGCAAAGACAATAGCGACAAGTTCTAAATCATGAGGGGTAATTTTGCTCATATTCCTTTAATTGCCAAAAAGCATAGGCTACCACCTTATCATGTTGCATAAGAACTCAACCCAAACCAATCTTTGACGCATCAGTGTAGATTGTCAAACCACTGGAACTATCCGGTATAGTCAAAACTGGGGCACTTTGTCAATATATCTTTCAACTCTTGAAAATTCTTCTCACATGCGTCGGTCCACACTGTGAAACCCAGCCCTATCCTAACCCTGACCTTGCCGGAACCCTTGATGTTTGTAGGTCCGAAGACCCGAAGTGGAAGAAGGAGAGACTTGTGGGCCCTCTCAGTTGAAGATTTGGTGGTAGATTTTGAGCCCATGGATATTGACAGTGATGCCCCTTACTTGGATACATTATCAGTGTTCAGTGAGAAACTGCAGTTAGAAGAAGGGAAGCTTAGTTGAAGTACTTGATGCGCTTCCGGTCTTGTTTCGAAGGTATTTCTCTAATCTAGACTTGTTAATTGACTTGTAGGAGAAAACCCAACTCCATTCGGATCATTCTAGCCCTTCATTTCCCTGGATCAAGCATGTTGTCCATGCTTGGTTGACTGAATTGGTCGACTAGGCCAGTCGACCAAAGGATGCCCAAATCCGAGTAAAAGATGCTTTTTGGATATTCTCTTCTCTACTTAAGGGAACCTCGTGTCTTGAACCCTATTTTACATTCCTAGCTTGCTGAGAATAAGGGGAGAGCTTCCCAAAGCACTTCCTTGGTAGTGGTGAAGATTATTCCATTCAAATCATTGCCTCTTGTCTCCATTTGCATCTACAAGGTATGATTCCTCTGTCTTGCTCTCTATCCTACTCTTTTCTCTTCTTCTTCTTCTTGTTGTAACCTTGGAGTTGGTGCTGCAACCTTGCAACCACCACTCCAAGTGTTCATTCTTTGCTAATGCATGATCTTATCCCATTTCTACCTATGCTATGCTCTCATTTTGATTCTTACATATGCATTTCTTAATTCTCTTCTTAGCATCTTGCATTCTTGTCCTAAACTGAGGTATGAAACATGCTAAGTCTGATTTCTATGCTAGCATATGTTCCTAATCTATTGCACATTATTCCCCTAGCTAATTCCTTCATTTCCATTGCAATTTCATTTGATTTTAATTGATGCTATGATTCTTGTATTTAGAACATAGTGTTTCAATTTGGGGATTCCTAATTAGACCATTAGATTATGTTAATTACTTTCTAGATAGTGTTCTTATATTGTTACAATCCCTCCAAGTTTCGGATCGATCCGAGCCCCGGAAGCTAGGGTTCGGATCAAATTTCACTATTCAGCCCCGCACTGTTCACTTGGTCGACTAGGTCAGTCGACCAAGTCAGTCAATCAATCGGTTGCTGAATTGTGTGCTTCGCTAATTTTACCCGTTCAACCTCCGATTTTCCCAATTTCTTTTCTAATCTTTCACTTATGTTTGTCTAGGGTCTTAATACCATCTTTGGATCATTCTTTTAAGATTATTGGATTATCATCATCGCGACTAAAGGTAAGGACGGTTATCACCATACGACAGAGACTATGTGATTATTACATTGATGTTGACAACTTAGTAGGCTTAGCTTATTGGTTGTATTTGGACATCATATGACTTCTGTAAGTACTTTATAACAGTAGTATCATGTTTATATACTCTTGCTTATCATGATTATAAATTCTTGTCAATTTCATATATGATTGATCATGTGATGTTGTGACTTATCTTTCAATATGATGAAGTATCATGTATGTATGATATGATGAAACTGAGAATGTGATTGGATAAGTATGATTTGGGATTGGGGAATGTACTTTTGACATTTCTATCCTCGGACATCGGAGGGAATAGTATGGGATATTCTCCGAAGATGCCCATCGACGCTTTCCTTGATTATTGGATGACATACATAGGACTTTTCTAGATGTGTTGGCTAGGATGTCCTTATTGTATCATACCCGAATCAGAAGGGCATTGAGACTGAACGACCCGTGGTAGTAGTGTGATTTGATGGGCACTCAAGACTGGTGAGTTATATCCGTGAGAGGACATAAATCACATTGCAGATACCCAAAAGGGGCCATTTATTGGTAGGGTTTCAAATAGCTAGATTTGGGCTCACGGGTGCTCAAGACCGATGAGTCGTATTCGTGAGAGGATGTGAAAGCTTCCCATCTACTATTTGTGGATGACCAATAGGGTTGATGAGTCCGTATTTGGGAGAGTCGGATACATTGACTCTAGTGTGAAGGATACCGGAAAGGATCTCGGGATGGGAGGAATGGACGTATCCGGATCTGACATGATACGACTGAGTAGATGACTTGCATTGAGCTAGGCTTTACTGTGAAATGCGCCAATACTTATACCAATGGTGATGTGAGAGAGTGGTGACTGAAACCCCAGCCATGGGTTGTCCGAGATGGATGCAGGACCCATTACCAACCAGTGTTGAGTGACTGAGACTTACCCAAAGAAGCATGGTGCTATGACTTAAAGCATGTCTACCATAGAGACTAGCATATGTAGAGTTAGAATCATATTTGCATCATCTGTTTCATATCATTTTGCATCATGTTATGTTTTGTATCATATGACTTAAGTATTATGGAATAATTGCCTTGCTGAGTTCTCTCAAACTCATTCCTTTCTGTGCAATTGTTTTGTTAGATTACTCTGCAAGTATTGAAGAAGCTGATGGCTCCTTCATCGAGATGGACCCGGATGTAACATACTACTCTGAAGGTCTTTGCTACTATGAAGGTCACGGTGAAGATCCCGAGGGTGGTTACCATCCATACCAAGATTAGCTCGACCTTAGTGTGGGAAAGGCCGTGTTTGGTCTCCTATGTTTATACCTATGAGGATATCTTGTATAAGACCGAGGAGACCTTAGTTTATACTTTTATATTGTTATACTCTTTTAAAGTCTTGGATATGTAATCTTAACTTTGATTTGATCATACTTTCCGCTATTACTGAGGGAGTGATTTCCGCTCACATCCTTCTTTTTGACTATATACATTGGTATCGTTTAATTCCGCACTCTTATTATATTATCTTGTTCTTATCTTATTCATGATTTCATTTTATGCTTTAACCTTAATTATTATTGTTCATGATTGTGTTATCACGTATGTGGGAGGCATGGTTGCTCGATACTTGATCCTTGGGACAGTGGATCACATACCCGGGTATGCCAGGTAGGGTACCGGCTGGGTGGATGTGACACACACAAACTTCTCTTCTTTTCTAGTTAGCTTAGTCATACGGGCAGCCAACCTAGAAAAGTTCTAAAAAATCTTCTGTAGTATCCTGCCATTCCTGGAAAATTTCTTATTTCTGTCACGGTCTTCGGTCTTTTCCAGTCGGCAACTGCTTGTACCTTTTCGGGGTCCACACAAATACCTTCGGCTGAAACCACATGGCCGAGAAATACTACTCTTGAGAGCCAAAAATCACACTTGCTAAACTTAGCATAAAGTTTCTTTTCTCTTAACCTTTGTGTTAGTGCTATTTCTACCAATTGCCTTGAACCGTAGTTTTCCGCACCGAACTCCCCAGATCTGATTCGATCTGGTTTGCTCTTCGATCGATCAACCTCCCACTCCTGAAAGAATCAGAATACCAGTAAGAAACGGAGCCGATCGTCTTGATCGGCGTCTCACCTCCGACGATCTAGTTAGTATGGTGAAGATGGTGTTTCAGAGCTCTCTGGAGCTTCTAAAAATGCTTGTAATGGAGTTCAATCAGAGTGAGCTTAGAGTTTGGTTGATCTTAGAGACTTACCTTGTTACGAATCTTCCCTCGCTTTTATACTAGCTTTCCCGCTTATAACACTTTTTCAATCACAGCCATTGGATCATCGCTCCTCTTTGGACGTCGCTGATCATCCTTCCTTTATCTCTCAATCGAACCCGGCCAAGATTGGTTTGGCTGGTATGAACCGAAAGTGGATATTTTAGTCACAACATAAGCCCCCAAGCCTACTGATCAGGTTGAACTTATATGAGACTCTGATCAATAGGTTTAATCCTTTCTGTCAAAATTATACATTATTCCCTACTCAGCCATTACGCCTTTTCCCCAGATAATCCTTGATTTCTTCAGAACTTTGATGCCAAGTCACCATATCATCATTATTTTGAAAGTCGACTTATAACCATGTCCCTTATAAAATGATGTCCTCTGCATTGGTTGAAATTATATTACTGTACTCAGCCCCCAAATTATCTTGAAGCCGGCTGAAATCACTTTCCTGTCAGACCTTTTATGAATTTTCAAATATAACTTTCCAGCTTCCTTAATGTTACCGCCGCTTGATCATTAATTTCGTCTTTTTCCCATGTATTACCATCATATTGTTTCCTTACCCTCTCACACATCATCCTCATTCTTTCCAACTGCAGTTTTCATACGTTCACCGATTGATCCCACACGTCGGTTACGAAAGGTAATGACCATTGATTTTGGACCATCGTGCATTTCCCCCTCCTTTCAAGAAATCTTCTCTCATTCTTTATATATATTTGTCAACTGTCACCTGCTCCTTTCCGTACTCTGCTCTCCTTCTTCGTGAGCATCAAACATACCTATCTGCCATTTTCTTTATCACTCCTTTTCAGATTTTATCTTTTAGGTTTTCTTCTTCTTTCTTTCTTGTCTCCGCCATGGATTCTGCTTCCAACCCTTCAATACCCAGTACCTCTGCTCAACCTGATATTCCTCAAAACGACGAGCAGATGAAAGACGTATCTTGTGAAACCCAGCCCTAACCTTGACCCGGAAACCTTGTTATTTGTAGGTCCGATGACCCGAAGTAAAGTAAGAAGTCAGCTTTGGGCCATCCCAGTAGAGGACTTGGTGTCTGGCTTTGAATCCATGAAGGTTGATGATGAGGCTCTATTTATGGAAACAGAATCCTGATGAAGATCTAATTAGTTGATGGACTTGGAGTGATCTCTATCTTGGTTTGAAGGCATTTCTACCTACTAGGTGAGTCACTTGACTTGTGTGCAAAACCCCTTTAGGTTTGGATTTGATCCGGGCCTTCAATTCCCCGTTTTGGCCTTGTTGTCTCGCATTGGTCGACCGATTGGTCGATCGGGCCGATCGACCAATCCACTCGACCAATGGGTGTCTGTCTTTGGCAATTAGGTTGATTCTTGCTCTATTTAAGTCTAACCTCGAGTCCACTTCGTATTTGCTGCCTCCAAACCCTCCGGAACGAACCAAAGACCTCTCGCAAGTCATCTCTCTTGCATCCTTGGAGTTTTCTTGGCGGATCTTCGTCGGAACTCTTCTTTTTGCATCAAAAGGTATGTCTACTCTCTCTTCTTCTCCTACATCTTTGTTTTTCTTTCCTTTTTGAGTTGAGACAGAGAAGAGATGCTGCATCCTCTCGTTGCAAACATCTCTCGAACATGTTCTCATGATCATCCTAAGGATTTAAGGCTAGAACAATGATCTTAACCATGATCATTGCAAGCTTTTGAAGGATTCATGATCAAACCATGATTTAATCTCTCGTTAATTTCCTAATCTGAATTCCGATCTCTTTGGATCTTCTTTCATTGATCATGTTAGTGGTTAATGGTTGTGTTTTCTTTCTATGATCCATAATCCATAGAATTCTAGTTGTTCTCTTCTACCTTACTATGTGTTCTTCATGATGCATGATAGTACATATATGGTAGGTTTTATTTCCTTATTTAGATTTATGCTTCTAAGCCTTATTCTATGAAGACCTATGCATGTTTTCATGTTTTCATTACCGAAAGCAATGATCCATCCTCCTATTGTTCTTGTCCTTGTTTTCTATTTCAAAATTCATCAAGATCCATGTTTGATTTATTTATGGTAACTTTTTGTTTCCTAATTTGGATCTTGATACCTTGATTTGATTAGTGTTTTGAGGTCCCCTATATGCTAGAATACTACCGATGTAGTCTACCCCTTGATTAGTACCCTTTTGAACCACCAAATTCGGATTTCATATCTCAAAACTCGATTTTCTAAGTTATCGTCCGCATTGGTCGACTGATTGGTCGACCGGACCACTCGACCAATCCACTCGACCAATGAGTACAAAGAACTCCAATTGGTCTGCTTTGGATGCTTTGCTATATTTTCTGTTAGGGATCTTTCCTAATATGTTGTATATACTTGTTTAGGACCTTCTTCTCAAGTTTGCCAAGATCTTACTTGATTTCTTAGGATTCTTTGCGAGTTATAAAAGGTAAGGATGGTTATTTCCTTAATTACATAGATAGCATGAATCTAGTTTCTATATTTGAATATCATTAATATGTTTCCTAAATTAGATTCTTACAATGATATTCTACTGTTGCATAACTTTGATTACAGTAGCATTACTTATTCATATTGAATTGATTCATGTATGATTTACTTACCAATGTTATACAAATGATTGTAAATATTGATTTCTTTCCATATATGGAGTTACCATATATGTGATGATATGAATTGATGCATGTGTATGCTTACGTATGGTTTGGAAAGGAGAGGTGTCCTTTTGACATTTCTGTCCTTGGACTACTACGGGAATATTATGGGATGTTTCCGGAGATGCCCTCTCGGACACCTTCCTAAACCGTTGGATGACATATATAGGATTGTCTAGTAGTGTTTGGCTAGGATGTCCTGTTATGTCGACCCTAATCGGAGGGGTATTGAGACCGAACGACCCGTGGTAGCAATGGGGATTCATGGGCGCTCAAGACCGGTAACCAACCCGTGAGAGGACAGGAATCACATTGTGGGGGCCATTTATTGGTAGGGTTGCATATGGTTAGACTTGGGCTCACGGGCGCTTAAGACCGGTAACCAACCCGTGAGAGGACGTGAGAGCTTCCCGCTTACCATATGTGGATGATCAATAGGGTTGGTGAGTCCGTAGTCGTGGGACTATGAGGACTCTAGTGTGAAGGATACCGGAAAGGATCGTCGGGGACGAGGAATGGAAGTATCTGGATCCGACTTGATGTAACCAAGTAGAAGACTTGCATTTGGCTAGGTATTACCCCGACATGCGCCAAGATTCTTATACCAAATGGTTGTGAGAGAGTGTGTTGACTTAACCCCCGCCAAGGTTTGTCCCGAGGGATGAAGGACCCATTACCAATCGGTCGCCCGAGATATCTTAAATGGTTGGAGGGAATCCAAGATATCTTAAATGGTTGAGGATGTGAGTGGACTTTCCTAAAGAAGTACGGTGCTATGACTTAAAGCATGTCTCGCCAATAGAGACCAAGCATACATAGAGTTAGAATCATTCATTCATTGTTTGTCTCATATCATATTGCATTTATGTTTGTTCGGAATTCCGCCATTTATGTTATTATGGATTTTAATCGCTTTACCGAGTTTCTTTGAAACTCATTCCTTTATTGTACAATGTTGTTAGACTATCCCGCAGGTACGGAATACTATGACGGTCCCTATGAAGAAGCGCAAGGCGAAGAGGCATATCTCCAGGAAGGTGATTGCGGTTACCACAATTACTCTGAAGATTCCACGGGTGGTTATGCTCCGTACGATGCTTAGTCCGACCATTGAGTGGAAGCGTCCTTGTGCTATCTATGAGATCTACACCTACAAGGATGTCGTCTACAAAGTGGAGAATAATTTAGTTACCCAATGTACTTGCTACTGGGGATTAGCTTTTATCTAGTTTATTCTTTCGAGCTACTTTTTCCGCTGGATGTAAAGTGGGATTTTTGCTTCACTTTACTTATCTCTGTTTGACACTCGATTATATCTATTATTCCGTTTCGTTTATGATTCATTCTTTCATTATTGGATCTATGATTTATCTTCCGCACTCTTGTTATGGTTGTTCATGATTATGTTATTGTTTATGTGGGAGGTTGATCACTCGATACCCGATCTTCGGGCCGTGGATCACACTCTCGGGCATGCCGATAGGGTACCGGCCGGGAGGGCGTGATAGATTGGTATCGGAGCCCAAGGTTCGAGGAGATCCTAACCACAAAAGGCAACAACTGAACATTCCCCGAGTCATTGATCCGAAGTGACTCTTCTACTCTTAGAAGTGAATAATAGAACACCGAATTAGAAACTTGAACTTTGAGGCATAACAACATTTCGAATAACATACCATAATTATACTTGAACAAATGACACTAATGCAAGGAAAAGAAAAGTGCATAACATACAATAATTAAAGAGAAACAAAATGAACTTCATTAATTTCAAAAGTTTTTACAATGATTACATCTGAAATGCATAAATGGGAAATCCTAAGGTACAATCTATCTAGGTGATCTACTCGATCTCTATATGCTCCGAACTCCTCTCGCTAGCCGAGTCACCCGATGCTCTATCCTCGTCCCCGTCGAGACTCCATCCTCTCGTACATCTGCTCCCGTCTCGACCTCCATCCTCTCTAGCATGGAAGTCATCGATCTCATCTCGTGCACCAAGATCCGAAGTCTCCGGAACCGCATGTGAAGGGCCACCCGCCTCGAAGTGTGATGAAGGAAACTCGTGATGCACGGGCTCAGCCTCGCGCATATCTCAGATCATCTCCGGCCCGATCATCACTATCGGGACCGATATCCTCTCCTCCATCCTCCGATCCCTCATCCTCATCCTCTCGATTCATCATCATCCTCACCCTCCGGACCAGGAGATCTCTCTAACCGATGTAGTCTCATCCGTCGAATGGTCCGAGTCCCAATGGGGTATCCCCGTGATCTAGTGTCCATCGGAGTATCCTCGAAACTCACCCCGAAATGCCCGAAGATCAAAGTCGAAGCCTCCCATAGCAAAGGTTCCGCATGCTAGGCCGCAGAACTAAGTCCAAAGATGACCTCGCCGAATGATGTAAGAAAGATCGATCTCGAAGCCCATGTAGATGCGGTAAATGACCAAGGCCTCCATCACCGTGACCCGATGGTGATGTCCGGCTTTCGCATGATGTTTCGGCCGACTATGCGACCGATAATACGTGCAGAACCCGTCATCCGTCCGCTAGTCCACGGTGTGAAGCATCGGCGGCTATCCCATAGCGTAGAGCATATCTCGCGAAGCTCGTACGGCATCGATGGTCTGTCCAGTGTCCGCTCCGCAGGTATCCACACACACCGCCGTGGGTAGTAAGGGACCTGCAAGATCTCGGCCGTTGTCCGGGTAGAGAAGCGAATCCGAGTCCGGTGGACCCCCGCTCCCGAGGACAAGTCCGAGTGGATGTCCCCGGCCCCGAGCCTCCTCTCGTGTAAGTAAGGTTGCCGAAGAACAACCTCACTAGCTCCCGGTATACCGGCAAATCCTCGGTGAAGAGGTGAGTCCACCGTAAAGTGTCGAACCTCCGCCGGATCCCCGAAGGCTCCGAGCTGGCGTAAGTGAAGTAGACGCCCCATCTCGATGTTACAATAGCTGAAGTAGGCCTCGCATGCAAACTCGGCCCGAGGTGTGTCAAATAGGTCCTGGCCTCCTAACCTCCTCTCTCGGGCTCGAAAGGAACCCGACCTCTCGCCCCCGAGAGCACCTACGATGCGACCTCTACCTCTACCTCCTCCTCGTCCCTCCCCTCTCGCATGATGTATCCGTGGAAGAGACAAGAGACAATTCCAATTAGTGCTATTTCAAGATTTGAGCCAAAAGGGTATTTTCGTAATTTTTCGGAAAATTTCAAATTTGGGGGAAATTTGATTTGAACATACTAGCATGTGCACAATACTTGGAATTTCATGTCTATGAAGTTGTTTTGATGAAAATCGATCGAAAACTTGGATTAAAGCGAAAAATTCAGCAAGAAGAAATTTGGGGATTTTGCAATTTAGGTCAAAATTGGATTTTTGAAAAGTTGAAATTGGTTAAATCAAATTGTATGGACCTATCTACAATGTCATCTTGAGCATGTAGCATTTGATCTCGTGCGAAAATTTCAAGCGGTTTGAGAGAAAACGAAATTTTTCTAAAGATATCGATTTCGGTATAAAACTTTGCGAGATGAGCACCAAATGTGTTAAAACTTGTTGTCTATGCATGTCATTGTGTTTAAAACCTAGGGAATATGTTTCTAAGCATTCCTAAGCATGATTTCTAGCATTGGATACAAGTAAAGCATGGTTTTATTGAAATGCAAGCATGAGAAGATGAAAATGGAAGAAAGAATGAGAGATTTACCTTGTTTGTGAAGATGGTGTGTTGTGTTGTTGTTGTTGAAGCACTAAATCACCTCAAGAACACTTGTGGGAACTCTTGGATATTTTCCCTAGAGCTCTCTCACCTTTGGAAGAAGTTAGAATGAGGTTGGAATGTGGAAATGAGGCTTATAATGCGAATTTTCAGTATTCTCTTTCATTGGTCGATCCGATTGGTCGACCGGGTCACTCGACCAACCACTCGACCAATGGTCACAATGGACCTCATTTGCTGTTGAATTTTTGGAAAATGTGATTTTTGCCTTATGGAATATTGTTTGATGACTATATGGATATATTTGAGCATGATTTAAGTTTTCAAATCATTTGGACTTGTGGTTTATGTTGAATCTTCGAAATTCGGTATTTTGATGTTCTCGGTTTTTGCGTAATGGTTACTCCGAGAAGTGGGCGTGGTGAATCCAAAGGGTCATGGAGGTGGTGAAATACCTCAGGGAGGTGGTGAAGTACCTCATGGAGGTGGTGAGATACCAAATGCCGATCAGTGGTACTCATGAGATCCCCCGGTGCCCCGAATGTTGGAAGTTTCAGAGATATTGCCAATATTATGGGCAATATGATGCAAAGCAAGCAGCTCACCTTCAACCAGACCGATGTTGGTGGGTTTCATGACTCGCATAATGAGACCCGGGCTGGTGCTAATGTGAATCCTCATGCCGCAGTCCCGAATGCGGGAGGTTTAGCTGAACTCCTCATACTCGCCTCGATGGAGAGTTTTCTCAAGATGCAAGTACCCACTTTTACCGGTGTTACCAAGGACCCCTTGTTTCCTAACAAGTGGCTTCGTGAGTTGGAGAAGGCTTTCCGGCATCTCGCAATGCTCGGAAGCTCGTAAGATTTTGTTTGCCGAGCGTGTTGCAACAAGAAGCCGATGCATGGTGGATCTCCACTCGTCCCGCTTTTGGAAGGTTTGCATGCAGGAGTTGTAACTTGGGAGTTATTCAAAGAGGCTTTTTGTATGAACTACTTTCCCGAGGCGGTGAAGGATGCAAAGGAAGCCGAGTTTATGATTCTCGACTCAAGGAACTTTGTCCGTGTTGGAGTACCAACAGAAGTTCGAGGAGCTTCATTTCTTTGCTCCAGCATTCTTTGAAGGAAGACCTCGCCAAAGCAAAGAAGTTCTTCAAAGGATCGCGCCCGCCATTAAAGCTTATCTCACAAATCCCAGCCTATAGTGAGCTATGCTCAAGTGGTGCAGTAACTCGAAGAAGTTGGAAGAAACAGAGAAGGAAAGTGCTCGTGTGCGTAAGCCTTGGCGCTCAAGGAATTCTGGTCCGGTGGATCGCAATGACCGTCGTTATGTGAGACCTACACCCTACCCCACTCCTACCTTTCGTGCTAAGAGTGTAGGTCGTAACACGGGTTTTCAAAGCAGCCCGGCCGCTTAAACAAAGATGGCGGAAACCGACCACCAGCAAATGCAAGTGCAAGTGCAAGTGCGAGTGCAAGGCCTTTTGTTCGTAAGTCCTCTCGTTGCAGCCACCCCCGTTGGATCCAAAGAATCCCGTTTGCTTCTACCGCAAGCAAGCTGGTCATTTTGCTCGTGCTCGTCCGGCGGCCCGCCCAAAGAGCCCCGCCCCTGGTGAAGAGTGCTCCCGCTCCTCCCTCCGGTAGAGTTTTCAGTATTTCCAAGATCGAGCAGGATCCAAGCCATGATGTGATTACAGTGACATTGTTAGTCGCTTCTATTTCGCATTTGTCTTATTTGATACGGGTGCATCTCATTCGTTCATGTCATCTCGCATTCATCAAGAAGACTAACCTAATCCCCGAGAAGTTGTCTAGTTGTTTATTGATTAGTACACCCACTGGTCCTTGTGAAACTAGATAAGGGGTTATCTAAATGTCCCGTGTTGATTGGTGAGAAGAACTTGGAAGCCAATTTTGTGATTCTTGACATGAAGGACTTCGATGTTATTTTGGGAATTGATTGGCCGACAGCCCATAAAGCCGTGTTCCTTTGTTCCTCAAAGAAGATTCAGGCCCATATATGTGGAAGTCCGGTCTTTGAATTTCAAGGTGAAAAGAGAAGGGTTTGTAAGAAGGTGTCAGTCGTCAGACCGATGCAAGTCTATGCCCTAGTGGATGATGCTTCATCCGAAGGCAAGGGTATAGTGGAGAAAAGAGTCGACGTAAGTCGAGTTGTCTCCGACTTTGTTGATGTCTTCCCCGATGATCTATCGTGAGTGCCTCCGGACGAGAATGTCGAATTCTCTATTGATCTCGTCCCCGGTGCCGCCCTCCCGTATCTAAAGCTCCGTATAGGATGGCTCCTACCGAGTTGAAAGAGTTGCAAAATCAGCTGAATGAGCTCATTGATAGAGGTTTCAGATGCAGCCTAGTGTGTCACCTTGGGGAGCTCCGGTCTTGTTCGTCAAGAAGAAAGACGGTAGTATGCGCTTGTGCATCGACTACCGTGAGTTGAATAAGTTGACTATCAAGAATAGATATCCACCGCCCGTAATCGATGATCTCTTCGATCGCTTGAAGGGTGCAGTTGTGTTCTCGAAGATTGACTTAAGGTCCGGATATCACCAATTGAAAGTGAAGTCTAGTGATATCTTCAAGACAGCTTTCCGAACGCGGTATGGTCACTACGAGTTTAGAGTCATGCCTTTCGGATTGACCAATGCTCCTGCGGTGTTCATGGACCTCATGAACCGAGTATTTCATGATGTGCTTGATAAGTTTGTGATTGTTTTCATTGATGACATCTTGATCTATTCGAAGAGCGAAGAAGAGCATGCGAGTCATCTAAGTTTCACTTTGCAAAGGTTGCGGGAAAAGAAGTTGTTTGCTAAGTTTAGCAAGTGTGATTTCCGGCTTAAGAGAGTGGTTTTCCTTGGTCATGTAGTTTCAGCCGAAGGTATTCGTGTCGATCCCGAAAAGGTCCAAGTCTGTGGCTGATTGGGAGAGACCGAAGTCGCAACGGAAATAAGAAGTTTTCTTGGATTGGCGGGTTACTACCGAAGGTTTATTGAGAACTTTTCTCGGTTGGCTGCTCCTATGACTAAGTTGACCAGGAAAGAAGAGAAGTTTGTTTGGTCCGACGCCCGTGAGAAGAATTTCCAAGAGTTGAAGGATAGATTGACAAGTGCCCCGGTTTTGACTATACCCGATAGTTCCGGTGGTATGACAGCTTTATACCGATGCGCCAAAGATTGGTTTGGGTTGTGTACTGATGCAACATGGCAAGGTCGTAGCCTATGCTTCTCGGCAATTGAAGGATTATGAGCGGAATTACCCCACTCACGATCTAGAACTTGCCGCCGTTGTCTTTGCTTTGAAGATTTGGAGACATTATCTTTACGGTGAGAAGATTGCCATTTTCACGGATCATAAGAGTTTGAAATACTTTCTTTACCCAAAAGGAGTTGAACATGAGACAAAGGAGATGGTTGGAACTCGTCTCCGATTATGATTGTGATATTCAAGATCATCCTGGGAAAGCAAATGTTGTTGCCGATGCTCTTAGTAGGAAGAACCAGAAGAAGACTTTGGATTTGAATGCTTTGAGTTTACCATTGTGGTCTTCTATTGAGAGTTTTGGTTTGGAAATCGTCCCCGAGAATTCTCGATTTTATTCTTTCTCGCCATGACGGCAAGATCTGGTCTTAGAGATAAGATTGTTGCTCAGCAGAGTTCCGATCAAGAGTTTTTGACCAAAGTTGAGAAGATTTCTTCGAATCCCGAGTCGGACCCCGACTTTGGTATATCCATGGATGGTGCTTTGTTGTTTAGAGGAAGACCGTGTGTGCCTCGCAAACGATGAAGTTAAGAATGAAATATTGAAGGAAGCACACCAAGTCGGGCTTTTATCAGACACCCCGGAAGCACCAAGATGTACAAGGACTTGAAGGAACATTTTTGGTGGATTGGTCTAAAGGCGGATGTTGACGATTTTGTTGCCAAGTGTGAGACTTGCCAACGTGTGAAAGCCGTCCGACAACCTCCATCCGGATTACTTCAACCCCTTCCTATTCCTAGTTGGAAGTGGGAAGATATCTCCATGGACTTTGTGACTAGCTTGCCTCGGACAAGTAAAGGCAATGACACCGTGTGGGTGATTGTTGATAGGTTGACCAAATCAGCCCATTTCATTCCTATGAAGATCACTCATACTGGATAAGCTAGCCAGGCTTTATGTGGATAATGTGGTTCGTCCGCATGGTGTGCCTTTGAGTATTGTTTCGGATCGTGATCCTAGGTTCACCTCAAGGTTTTGGAACAGTTTGACGTAAGGCCTTGGGAACCCAATTGAACTTGAGTACAGCTCATCATCCACAAACCGATGGACAATCCGAGCGGACAATTCAGACATTGGAAGACATGCTCGGATCTTGCGTGGTGGATATGGGTGGTAATTGGGATGAACACCTAGCTTTGGTTGAGTTTGCCTATAACAACAGCTTATCAAGCAACAATAGGCATGGCTCCATTCAAGGCTTTGTATGGTAGTACTTGTAGGACACCTTTGTACCGGATCGAGACAGTGAAAGAAAAGTCTTAGGTCCCGAGATGATTGAAGCTACAAGTGCTATGGTAGATATGATAAGAGAAAGGATTAAGTCTGCCTCAACGAGACAGTAAATCTTATGCCGATAAGAGAAGGACCGATTTGGAATTTCAAGTTGGAGAGAAAGTTTTTCTCAAGGTCTCACCAATGAAGGGTGTGATGAGATTCAATGTTAAGGGAAAGCTTAGCCCTCGTTACATTGGACCTTTCGAGATTTTGGAAAAGGTTGGACCTGTTGCGTATCGATTAGCATTACCTCCGTCTCTTGCTGGTGTGCACAATGTGTTCCATATTTCGATGCTCCGAAAATACATAGAGAATCCGGAACACATTTTGCAGCAAGCACCCGAAGGACTTAGTGCTGATTTGACCTATGATGAAGAACCGGCCGAAATCCCGGATAGGAAGGACAAGCAGCTGGAATCGCGCCATTCCTTTGGTGAAGATTCGGTGGAAGAACCATACCCCCTCAAGAAGCTTCTGGGAGAAGGAAGAAGACATGAAGGAGAAGTTTCCTTACCTCTTTGGAAGCACAGTACGCTTTCAATTTCGGGGACGAAATTTCTTTAAGGGGGGGGAGAATGTGAAACCCAGCCCTAACCTTGACCCGGAAACCTTGTTATTTGTAGGTCCGATGACCCGAAGTAAAGTAAGAAGTCAGCTTTGGGCCATCCCAAAGAGAGGACTTGGTGTCCGGCTTTGAATCCATGAAGGTTGATGATGAGGTTCTATTTATGGAAACAGAATCCCGATGAAGATCTAATTAGTTGATGGACTTGGAGTGATCTCTATCTTGGTTTGAAGGCATTTCTACCTACTAGGTAAGTCACTTGACTTGTGTGCAAAACCCCTTTAGGTTTGGATTTGATCCGGGCCTTCAATTCCCTCGTTTTGGCCTTGTCGCCGCATTGGTCGACCGATTGGTCGATCGGGCCGCCGACCAATCCACTCGACCAATGGGTGCCGTCTTTGGCAATTAGGTTGATTCTTGCTCTATTTAAGTCTAACCTCGAGTCCACTTCGTATTTGCTGCCTCCAAACCCTCCGGAACGAACCAAAGACCTCCGCAAGTCATCTCTCTTGCATCCTTGGAGTTTTCTTGGCGGATCTTCGTCGGAACTCTTCTTTTTGCATCAAAAGGTATGTCTACTCTCTCTTCTTCTCCTACATCTTTGTTTTTCTTTCCTTTTTGAGTTGAGACAAGAGAAGAGATGCTGCATCCTCTCGTTGCAAACATCTCTCGAACATGTTCTCATGATCATCCTAAGGATTTAAGGCTAGAACAATGATCTTAACCATGATCATTGCAAGCTTTTGAAGGATTCATGATCAAACCATGATTTAATCTCTCGTTAATTTCCTAATCTGAATTCTGATCTCTTTGGATCTTCTTTCATTGATCATGTTAGTGGTTAATGGTTGTGTTTTCTTTCTATGATCCATAATCCATAGAATTCTAGTTGTTCTCTTCTACCTTACTATGTGTTCTTCATGATGCATGATAGTACATATATGGTAGGTTTTATTTCCTTATTTAGATTTATGCTTCTAAGCCTTATTCTATGAAGACCTATGCATGTTTTCATGTTTTCATTACCGAAAGCAATGATCCATCCTCCTATTGTTCTTGTCCTTGTTTTCTATTTCAAAATTCATCAAGATCCATGTTTGATTTATTTATGGTAACTTTTTGTTTCCTAATTTGGATCTTGATACCTTGATTTGATTAGTGTTTTGAGGTCCCCTATATGCTAGAATACTACCGATGTAGTCTACCCCTTGATTAGTACCCTTTTGAACCACCAAATTCGGATTTCATATCTCAAAACTCGATTTTCTAAGTTATCGTCCGCATTGGTCGACCGATTGGTCGACTGACCACTCGACCAATCCACTCGACCAATGAGTACAAAGAACTCCAGCATTGGTCTGCTTCGGATGCTTTGCTATATTTTCTCGTTAGGGATCTTTCCTAATATGTTGTATATACTTGTTTAGGACCTTCTTCTCAAGTTTGCCAAGATCTTACTTGATTTCTTAGGATTCTTTGCGAGTTATAAAAGGTAAGGATGGTTATTTCCTTAATTACATAGATAGCATGAATCTAGTTTCTATATTTGAATATCATTAATATGTTTCCTAAATTAGATTCTTACAATGATATTCTACTGTTGCATAACTTTGATTACAGTAGCATTACTTATTCATATTGAATTGATTCATGTATGATTTACTTACCAATGTTATACAAATGATTGTAAATATTGATTTCTTTCCATATATGGAGTTACCATATATGTGATGATATGAATTGATGCATGTGTATGCTTACGTATGGTTTGGAAAGGAGAGGTGTCCTTTTGACATTTCTGTCCTTGGACTACTACGGGAATATTATGGGATGTTTCCGGAGATGCCCTCTCGGACACCTTCCTAAACCGTTGGATGACATATATAGGATTGTCTAGTAGTGTTTGGCTAGGATGTCCTCGTTATGTCGACCCTAATCGGAGGGGTATTGAGACCGAACGACCCGTGGTAGCAATGGGGATTCATGGGCGCTCAAGACCGGTAACCAACCCGTGAGAGGACAGGAATCACATTGTGGGGGCCATTTATTGGTAGGGTTGCATATGGTTAGACTTGGGCTCACGGGCGCTTAAGACCGGTAACCAACCCGTGAGAGGACGTGAGAGCTTCCCGCTTACCATATGTGGATGATCAATAGGGTTGGTGAGTCCGTAGTCGTGGACTATGAGGACTCTAGTGTGAAGGATACCGGAAAGGATCGTCAGTGGACGAGGAATGGAAGTATCTCGGATCCGACTTGATGTAACCAAGTAGAAGACTTGCATTTGGCTAGGTATTACCCCCGACATGCGCCAAGACTTATACCAAATGGTTGTGAGAGAGTGTGTTGACTTAACCCCCCGCCAAGGTTTGTCCCGAGGGATGAAGGACCCATTACCAATCGGTCGCCCGAGATATCTTAAATGGTTGGAGGGAATCCAAGATATCTTAAATGGTTGAGGATGTGAGTGGACTTTCCTAAAGAAGTACGGTGCTATGACTTAAAGCATGTCCGCCAATAGAGACCAAGCATACATAGAGTTAGAATCATTCATTCATTGTTTGTCTCATATCATATTGCATTTATGTTTGTTCTGGAATTCCGCCATTTATGTTATTATGGATTTTAATCGCTTTTACCGAGTTTCTTTGAAACTCATTCCTTTATTGTACAATGTTGTTAGACTATCCCGCAGTACGGAATACTATGACGGTCCCTATGAAGAAGCGCAAGGCGAAGAGGCATATCTCCAGGAAGGTGATTGCGGTTACCACAATTACTCTGAAGATTCCACGGGTGGTTATGCTCCGTACGATGCTTAGTCCGACCATTGAGTGGAAGCGTCCTTGTGCTATCTATGAGATCTACACCTACAAGGATGTCGTCTACAAAGTGGAGAATAATTTAGTTACCCAATGTACTTGCTACTGGGATTAGCTTTTATCTAGTTTATTCTTTCGAGCTACTTTTCCGCTGGATGTAAAGTGGGATTTTTGCTTCACTTTACTTATCTGTTTGACACTCTGATTATATCTATTATTCCGTTTCGTTCATGATTCATTCTTTCATTATTGGATCTATGATTTATCTTCCGCACTCTTGTTATGGTTGTTCATGATTATGTTATTGTTTATGTGGGAGGTTGATCACTCGATACCTGATCTTCGGGCTGTGGATCACACTCTCGGGTATGCCAGATAGGGTACCGGCTGGGAGGGCGTGACATATCTGGTATTTCCTCATCTCAGCATAATCCTTCAGACTGGAAACCTGTTCCATATGCTCACGATGAAGCCATCCTTATTTATACTCCTGTCAATATGTCCAGAGAGAAAATGGACCCAAAGTATGCTGGTCCCGAGTGGTATCCCATCAAAATAAAGAAGTCCCATCTGGTCTCTTATTTGGAAAGTTACCATTTTCCTTCCGATGCTAGAATATGGGTTCCTGATTCCTCCAACCGTCCTTACTCAATTGACCCAGGAGTTATCACCATTTACCTTAATCATCTTGACTCAGGCTTTAGAATCCCCCTGATCCCCATAGTTCAATCTTTATTGGACTACTATCATGTCTGTCCTTCTCAACTTACTCCAAATAGTTGGAGACTAGTTTACTATTTTTTTGCTTTAATCCTCCAGATGAATCATACCCATCTGTTGACCTTTTCGAAAATTACTACACCTTGAAAGTATCTCGCGAACGCAGATACCTTCATTTTGCTAGAAGAACCTGCATTTTGAATGAACTGGGAAGAGATTCCAAAATTTTCATTGATTCCTCCATTCCCCATGACAACAAGCAATGGCGAGAAAAGTACTTCTTCTGTGCCATTCCAAATCCAAACTTTCGGTTTCGATGGTGCTTACATTCCTTGGAATCTTTATTTCCTCTGAAAGTGCGTCCCGAACTTATTGAATATGACCGAGTAACCTGGAGTATGATTCCCACCGGAACTCCAATAGATGCAGCCAAGTTGAAAACAGATGCAGGTCTTATTAGTCACGGCCTCTTTCCAGGTAAAGATAATAACAACTCTATACCTTTCTTTCCTTTCCCCTTATTTTCTCTCTTTTTTGTAATCCCTATTCATCATCATATACTTTTATCATCAGAAATAATTGCTTGTCCGGTCCCTAGTGTTGCTGATCTCCGAAGAATTGTTTCAGAAGAAAAGAAATCCGATTCTAGGGTTACCAAACCCTCCAAGAAAAGGAAACATACTGCTTGTCATACTTCAAAAAGAAAAACTGTTGAAAAAGATTCCCCTGGTCGAGAAAAAACCATCCAGGCTCCAGAAGATACCGCCAGAGAAAATACCGATGTTCAAATTGTGAAAACTGTTGCAAGTAAGACCCCTGGTCCCAAGATGAGGACCTCCAGAACTTCCAATACACTAAGATGCAGACTTAGGTCCACAGGTCCAGTTTCTGACCAGGGTTCGTCTGGCTTAAAGAAGAAGAAGAAAAGAATAGAATTCCATTGTCACATCCCCCCAGCCGGTACCCTAACTGGCATACCCGGGAGTGTGATCCACAGCCCCGAAGATCAAGTATCGAGGAAATCATCCTCCCACATATACAATAACATAATCATAAACAGTAATTAATCAAGGTTTAAATATTATAAACAAAAGGTCTAACTCAAGAAATGAATAAATGATATAATCAGAGTGCGGAAAATGATACCAGATATCCGAAGATATCAAAAGAAGTAAAGTGAGGTGGAAACTCACTCTACAAACATAGCGGAACGTAGAATGAAAGTTTAAAAGGAAAATACAACTGAAACCAATGTACTAATAAATAAACTAAGAACAAGAGTCTTCAAGCTTATAGATGACGTCTTCATAAGTATGGACTTCATCAATCCAACGGATCTGTTCTAACTCTATGCTGCCTTCAAAGGTAGTACGCAGCTTGATCCGCCGAGGGATCATCAGAGTAAGCTTGATCGTCGCCAGCACCTTGCATGTAATACGCTTCATCGGCTTGTGCTTCATTGTACGGCTCGTCATAATAATCTGTACTTGCAAGATAATCTAACAAGAAAATATACAAAAAGGAATGAGTTTCGAAGAAACTCAGTAAGGCAAGTTAATCCATAACATCATAGATAACATGTGGCAAAACATAACATGATGCAATGCAATATGGAACAGATAAAGTATGAATGCATCTAAACTCTATGTATGCTGGTCTCTATGGTAGACATGCTTTAAGTCATAGCACCGTACTTCTTTGGGAAGGTCTCAATCACTCATCATCAGTTGGTAAAGGGTCCGGCATCCCTCAGGACAAACCATGGCAGGGGGTTAAGTCAACACACTCTCTCACAACCGTTTGGCATAAGTACCGGCGCATGTCAGGGAAAAGCCTAGCCCAATGCAAGTCATCTAGTCAGTTATATCATGTCAGATCCAGATACTTTCCCTACGGCACCGACCAACTCGGTTCCGTATCCTTCACACTAGAGTCACGTATCCTATGGCACCGACCAACTCGGACTACGGACTCATCAACCCTATCGGTTATCCACATATGGTAAACGGGAAGCTCTCATGTCCTCTCACGGGTTGGTTACCGGTCTTGAGCGCCCATGAGCCCAAGTCTAGCCATATGCAGCCCTCCAATAAATGGTCCCCACAATATGATTCCCGTCCTCTCACGGGTTGGTTACCGGTCTTGAGCGCCCGTGAATCACATTCGCTACCACAGGTCGTTCGGTCTCAATACCCTTCCGAATCGGGTTTGATATAACAGGGGTCATCCTAGCCAAACACTACTAGACAATCCTAGGTATGACATCCATTGATTCAGGAAAGCATCGATGGGCATCTTCAGAGAACATCCCATACTATTCCCTCCGATGTCCAAGGACAGAAGCGTCAAAAGGACACTTCCCAATCCCAAACCAAACTTAAGCAAACACATTCTCAGATCAGTCATGACATACACAACCAACAGTTCATCATATACAAGAGAATGTAAAAGCAAAATCAGATTAAGCAGTAATAAGTAACTCATATAATATGAATAATGAAAAGGATAACATAAACAAGTGCTACTGTTCTCATAGTAGGAGATCAGAATTAAAATACAATAACTGTCACGCCCTCCCAGCCGGTACCCTATCTGGCATACCCAAGAGTGTGATCCACAGCCCGAAGATCAGGTATCGAGTGATCAACCTCCCACATAAACAATAACATAATCATGAACAATCATAATAAAAGTGCGGAAGATAAATCATAGATCCAATAAAGAAAGAATGAATCATAAATGAATCAGAATAATAGATATAATCAGAGTATCAAACAGATAAGTAAAGTGAGGCAAAAATCCCACTTTACAACCAGCGGAAAAGTAGCTCTAAAGAATAAACTAGACAAAACCTAATCCCAGTAGCAAGTACATTGGGTAACTAAATTGTTCTCCACTTTATAGACAACATCCTTGTAAGTGTAAATCTCATAAATGGCACAAGGACGCTTCCACTCAATGGTCGGACTAAGCATCGTACGGAGCATAACCACTCGCGGGATCTTCAGAGTAATTGTGGTAACCGCAATCACCTTCCCGGAGATATGCCTCTTCGCCTTGCGGTTCTTCATAGGGACCGTCATAGTACTCAAGACTACTGCAGGATAGTCTAACAAACATTGTACAATAAAGGAATGAGTTTCAAAGAAACTCAGTAAAGGGCGATTAAAATCCATAATAACATAAATGGCGGGATTCCAGAACAAACATAAATGCAATATGATATGAGACAAGCAATGAATGAATGAATCTAACTCTATGTATGCTGGTCTCTATTAGCGGACATGCTTTAAGTCATAGCACCGTACTTCTTTAGGAAGGTCCACTCACATCCTCAACCATTTAAGATATCTTGGATTCTCTCACGGATCATTTCACCGGTCTTGAGCAGCCGATTGGTAATGGGTCCTTCATCCCTCGGGACAAACCTTGGCGGGGGTTAAGTCAACACACTCTCTCACAACCATTTGGTATAAGTCTTGCGCATGTCGGGGTAAAACCTAGCCAAATGCAAGTCTTCTACTTAGTTACATCAAGTCGGATCCAGATACGTCCATTCCTCGTCCCCGACGATCCTTTCCGGTATCCTTCACACTAGAGTCCTCATAGTCCCTGACTACGGACTCATCAACCCTATTGATCATCCACATATGGTAAACGGGAAGCTCTCACGTCCTCTCACGGGTTGGTTACCGGTCTTAAGCGCCCGTGAGCCCAAGTCTAACCATATGCAACCCTACCAATAAATGGCCCCCACAATGTGATTCCTGTCCTCTCACGGGTTGGTTACTGGTCTTGAGCGCCCATGAATCCCCATTGCTACCACGGGTCGTTCGGTCTCAATACCCCTCCAATTAGGGTCTGACATAACAGGACATCCTAGCCAAACACTACTAGACAATCCTAGATATGTCATCCAACAGTTTAGGAAGGTGTCCAGAGGGCATCTCCGGAAACATCCCATAATATTCCCGTAGTAGTCCAAGGACAGAAGTGTCAAAAGGACACCTCTCCTTTCCAAACCATACTTAAGCATACACATGCATCAATTCATATCATCACATATATGGTAACTTCATATATGGAAAGAAATCAATAATTGCAATCACCTTGTATATAATTGGTAAGTAAATCATACATGAGTCAATTCAATATGAATAAGTAATGCTACTGTAATCAAAGTTATGCAACAGTAGTATATCATTGTAAGAATCTAATTTAGGAATCATATCTATGATATTCAAATATAGAAACTAGATTCATGCTATCTATGTAATTAAGGAAATAACCATCCTTACCTTTTATAACTCGCAAAGGAATCCTAAGAAATCAAGTAAGATCTCGGCAAACTTGAGAAGAAGGTCCTAAACAAGTATATACAACATATTAGGAAAGATCCCTAACAGAAAAGATACCAAAACATCCAACATAGACCAATTCGGAGTTGCTTGTACTCATTGGTCGAGTGGATTGGTCGATCGGTCCAGTCGACCAATCAGTCGACCAATGCAGACAGTAGCCTAAAAAAACAGAGTTTTAAGATATGAAATCCGAATTTGGTGGTTCAAAAGGGTACTAATCAAGGGGTAGACTACATCAGTAGTATTCTAACATATAGGGGACCTCAAAACACTAATCCAATCAAGATATCAAGATCCAAATTAGGAAACAAAAAGTTACCATAATTAAATCAACCATGGATCTTGATGAATTTGAAATAGAAAACAAAGACAAGAACAATAGGAGGATGGATCATTGCTTCAGGTAAAGGTATCATGAAAACATACTTAGATCTTCATGGAATAAGGCTTAGAAGCATAAATCTAAATAAGGAAATAAAACCTACCATATATGTAACTACCATGGATCATGAAGAACACATAGTAAGGTAGAAGAGAACAACTAGAGATTTATAGATTATGGATCATGGAAGGAAAACACAGTAGTTAACTACTAACATGATCAACATAGAAGATCCAAAGAGATCAGAATTCAGATTAGAAGTTTAACAAAGATTAGATCATGGTTTGATCATGATTCCTTCAAAAGCTTGCAATGATCATGGTTAAGACCATTGTTCTAGCCTCAAATCCTTAGGATGATCATGAGAACATGTTCAGAGATGTTTGCAACAGAGAATGCAGCATCTCTTCTACTGTCTCAACTCAAAAAGGAAAGAAAAACAAAGATGGAGGAGAAGAAGAGAGAGTAGACATACCTTTTGATGCAAAAAGAAGAGTTTCGACGAAGATCCGTCAAGAAAACACCAAGGATGCAAGAGAGATGACTTGCAGAGGTCTTTGGTTCGTTCCAGAGAGTTTGGAGGCAGCAAATACGAAGTGGACTCGAGGTTGGACTTAAATAGAGCAAGAACAACCTAATTGCCAAAGACAGCACTCATTGGTCGAGTGGATTGGTCGACTGGTCCAGTCGACCAATCACCGACCAATGCCGACAAAGAAGACCAAAACAGGGAATTGAAGGTCCAGATCAAATCCAATCCTAAAGGGGTTTTGCACACAAGTCAAGTGACTTACCTAATAGGTAGAAATGCCTTCAAACCAAGATAGAGAGCACTCCAAGTCCATCAACTAATCAGATCTTCATCAGGATTCAGTTTCCATAAATAGAACCTCATCATCAACTTTCATGGATTCAAAGCCATACACCAAGTCCTCTACCGGGATGGCCCAAAGCTGACTTCTTACTTTACTTCGGGTCATCGGACCTACAAATAACAAGGTTTCCGGGTCAAGGTTAGGGCTGGGTTTTACATTCTCCCCCCTTAAAGAAATTTCGTCCCCCAAATTGAAAGCGTACTCGTGCTTCCAAAGAGGTAAAGAAACTTCTCCTTCATATCTTCTTCCTTCTCCCAAGAAGCTTCTTCAGGGGTATGGTTCTTCCACCAAATCTTCACCAAAGGAATGGTGCGATTCCGCAGCTGCTTGTCCTTCCTATCCAAGATTTCGGCCGGTTCTTCATCATAGGTCAAATCAGCACTAAGTCCTTCAGTGCTTGCTGCAAAATGTGTTCCGGATTCTCTATGTATTTTCGGAGCATCGAAATATGAAACACATTGTGCACACCAGCAAGAGGCGGAGGTAATGCTAATCGATACGCAACAGGTCCAACCTTTTCCAAAATCTCGAAAGGTCCAATGTAACGAGGGCTAAGCTTTCCCTTAACATTGAATCTCCTCACACCCTTCATTGGTGAGACCTTCAGAAAGACTTTCTCTCCAACTTGAAATTCCAAATCGGTCCTTCTCTTATCAAAGAAAAGATTTCTGTCTCGATCAAGGGACTTAATCCTTTCTCTTATCATATCTACCATAGCACTTGTAGCTTCAATCATCTCAGGACCTAAGACTTTTCTTTCACCTGTCTCACCCAAGACAAAGGTGTCCTACAAGTACCGCCATACAAAGCCTTGAATGGAGCCATGCCTATTGTTGCTTGATAACCGTTGTTATAGGCAAACTCAACCAAAGCTAGGTGTTCATCCCAATTACCACCCATATCCACCACACAAGATCCGAGCATGTCTTCCAATGTCTGAATTGTCCGCTCGTATTGTCCATCGACCGTGGATGATGAGCTGTACTCAAGTTCAATTGGGTTCCCAAGGCCTTCGCAAACTATTCCAAAACCTTGAGGTGAACCTAGGATCACGATCCGAAACAATACTCAATGGCACACCATGCAGACGAACCACATTATCCACATAAAGCCTTGCTAGCTTATCCAGAGTATGAGTGATCTTCATAGGAATGAAATGGGCTGATTTGGTCAACCTATCAACAATCACCCACACAAGTGTCATTGCCTTTACTTGTCCGAGGCAAGCTAGTCACAAAGTCCATGGAGATATCCTCCCACTTCCAACTAGGAATAGGAAGAGGCTGAAGTAATCCAGATGGAGGTTGTCGAACGGCTTTCACACGTTGGCAAGTCTCACACTTGGCAACAAAATCATCAACATCCGCCTTTAGACCAATCCACCAAAAATGTTCCTTCAAGTCCTTGTACATCTTGGTGCTTCCCGGTGTACAAGAAAGACCGACCGGTGTGCTTCCTTCAATATTTCTTTCTTAACTTCTTCGTTTGCAGGCACACACGCCTTCCTCTAAACAACAAAGCACCATCCATGGATATACCAAAGTCGGGGTCCGACTCAGATTCGAAGAAATCTTCTCAACTTTGATCAAAAACTCTTGATCGAACTCACAGAGCAACAATCTTATCTCTAAGACCAGATCTTGCCGTCATGGCAGGAAAGAATAAATTCAGAATTCTCAGAACGATTTCCAAATCAAAACTCTCAATAGAAGACCACAATGGTAAACTCAAAGCATTCAAATCCAAAGTCTTCTTCTCGTTCTTCCTACTAAGAGCATCAAGCAACAACATTTGCTTTCCCAGGATGATACCGAATATCACAATCATAATCGAGACTAGTTCCAACCATCTCCTTTGTCTCATGTTCAACTTCTTTTGGGTAAAGAAGTATTTCAAACTCTTATGATCCGTGAAAATGGCAATCTTCTCACCGTAAAGATAATGTCTCCAAATCTTCAAAGCAAAGACAACGGCGGCAAGTTCTAGATCGTGAGTGGGGTAATTCCGCTCATAATCCTTCAATTGCCGAGAAGCATAGGCTACGACCTTGCCATGTTGCATCAGTACACAACCCAAACCAATCTTTGACGCATCGGTATAAACTGTCATACCACCGGAACTATCAGGTATAGTCAAAACCGGGGCACTTGTCAATCTATCTTTCAACTCTTGGAAATTCTTCTCACAAAGCGCGAGACCAAACAAACTTCTCTTCTTTCCTGGTCAACTTAGTCATAGGAGCAGCCAACCGAGAAAAGTTCTCAATAAACCTTCGGTAGTAACCCGCCAATCCAAGAAAACTTCTTATTTCCGTTATCGACTTCGGTCTCTCCCAATCAGCCACAGCTTGGACCTTTTCAGATCGACACGAATACCTTCGGCTGAAACTACATGACCAAGGAATACCACTCTCTTAAGCCGTAAATCACACTTGCTAAACTTAGCGAACAACTTCTTTTCTCGCAACCTTTGCAAGGTGAAACTTAGATGACTCGCATGCTCTTCTTCGCTCTTCGAATAGATCAAGATGTCATCAATGAAAACAATCACAAACTTATCAAGCACATCATGAAATACTCGGTTCATGAGGTCCATGAACACCGCAGAGCATTGGTCAATCCGAAGGGCATGACTCTAAACTCGTAGTGACCATACCGCGTTCGGAAAGCTGTCTTGAAGATATCACTAGACTTCACTTTCAATTGGTGATATCCGGACCTTAAGTCAATCTTTGAGAACACAACTGCACCCTTCAACCGATCGAAGAGATCATCGATTCCGGGCAGCGGATATCTATTCTTGATAGTCAACTTATTCAACTCACGGTAGTCGATGCACAAGCGCATACTACCGTCTTTCTTCTTGACGAACAAGACCGGAGCTCCCCAAGGTGACACACTAGGCTGCACGAAACCTCTATCAATGAGCTCATTCAACTGATTTTGCAACTCTTTCAACTTAGTAGGAGCCATCCTGTACGGAGCTTTAGATACCGGAGCAGCACCAGGGACGAGATCAATAGAGAATTCGACATCTCTCGTCCGGAGGCACTCCCGATAGATCATCGGGGAAGACATCAACAAAGTCGCAGACAACTCGACTTCATCGACTCTTTTCTCCACTATACCCTTGCCTTCAGATGAAGCATCATCCACTAGGGCATAGACTTGCATCAAAGCAGACAAAGACCTTCTTACAAACCCTTCTCTTTTCACCCCGAAATTCAAAGACCGGACTTCCACAAATATGGAACTGAATCTTCTTTGAGGAACAAAGGAACACAGCCTTGTGGGCTGTCAACCAATCAATTCCCAAAATAACATCGAAGTCCTTCATGTCAAGAATCACAAAATTGGCTTCCAAGTTCTTCTCACCAATCAACACAGGACATTTAGATAACCCCTTATCTAATTTCACAACAGACCAGTAGGTGTACTAATCAATAAACAACTAGACAACTTCTCGTGGCTTAGGTTAGTCTTCTTGATGAATGCAGATGACATGAACGAATGAGATGCACCCGTATCAAATAAGACAAATGCAGAAATAGAAGCGACTAACAATGTACCTGTAATCACATCATGGCTTGGATCCCGCCAAAGACTGAAATACTGAAAACTCTACCAGAGAGGGAGGAGCAGGAGCACTCTTCACCATCAAGGGCAAAGTTGCGGCAGCCGCTTCGGACAGGCACGAGCAAAATGACCAGCTTGCTTGCAGAGAAGCAAACAGATTGCTGGGATCCAACAGGTGGGCTGCAACAGAGGGCTTCGAACAAAAGGCCTTGCACTTGCACTTGCACTTGCACTTGCACTTGCTGGTGGTCGGTTTCCGCCATACCGCCTAAACCGGCCGGGCTGCTGAAAACCCGTGTTCGACCTCACACTCTTAGCCCGAAAGGTAGGAGTGGGGGTAGGGTGTAGGTCTCACAAAACGACGGTCATTACGATCCACCAAACCAGAATTCCTTGACTCGCCAAGGCTTTTGCACACGAGCACTTTCCTTCTCTCGTTTCTTCCAACTTCTTCGAGTTCTCGCACCACTTGAGCATAGCTCACTATAGGCTGGACTCGTGAGGTAAGCTTTAATGGCAGGACGCAGTCCTTTGAAGAACTTCTTTGCTTTGGCGAGGTCTTCCTTCAAAGAATCTGAGCAAAGAAATGAAGCTCCTCGAACTTCTCGTTGGTACTCCAACACAGACAGAGTTCCTTGAGTCGAATCATAAACTCAGCTTCCTTCGCATCCTTCACCGCCTCGGGAAAGTAGTTCATACAAAAAGCCTCTTTGAATAACTCCCAAGTTACAACTCCCGCATGCAAACCTTCCAAAACAGACGAGTGGAGATCCACCATGCATCAGCTTCTTGTTGCAACTTCTGTTCAGCAAACAAAATCTTCTCGAGCTTCCGAGCATTGCAGATGTCGGAAAGCCTTCTCCAACTCACGAAGCCACTTGTTAGGAAACAAGGGGTCCTTGGTAACTCCAAGAAAAGTGGGTACTTGCATCTTCGTAAAACTCTCCATCAAAGTAGTATGAGGAGTTCCAACTAAACCTCCCGCATTCAGGATCATGCGGCATGAGGATTCGCATTAGCACCAGCCCGGGTCTCATTATGCAGAGTCATGAAACCCACCAACATCCGGTTGAACTGAGCCGCTTGTCGCTGCATCATATTGCCCATAATATTGGCAATATCTCTCAAACTTCCAACATTCGGGGCACCGGGGATCTCATGGGTACCCCGATCAACATTTGGTATCCCACCACCTCCATGAGGTACTTCACCACCTCCCCGAGGTACTTCACCACCTCCATGACCACTGGATTCACCACGCCCACTTCTCGTAGTAACCATTCGCAAAAAACCGAGAACATCAAAATACCGAATTTCGAAGATTCAACATAAACCACAAGTCCAAATGATTTGAAAACTTAAATCATGCTCAAATATATCCATATAGTCATCAAACAATATTCCATAAGGCAAAAATCACATTTTCCAAAAATTCAACAGCAAATGAGGTCTCTGTGACCATTGGTCGAGTGATTGGTCGATCGACCCAGCGACCAATGAGTCGACCAATGCGCAGATGTAATGCGAAAAATTCGCATTATAAGCCTCATTCTCACATTCCAACCTCATTCTAACTTCTTCCAAAGGTGAGAGAGCTCTAGGGAAAAATCTCCAAGAGTTCCCACAAGTGTTCTTGAGGTGATTTAGTGCTTCAACAACAACACCACAACACACCATCTTCACAAACAAGGTAAACCTCTTAATCTTCCTTCCATTTTCATCTTCTCATGCTTGCATTTCAATAAAACCATGCTTTACTTGTATCCAATGCTAGAAATCATGCTTAGGAATGCTTAGAAACATATTCCTTAGGTTTTAAACACAATGCCATGCATAGACAACAAGTTTTAACACATTGGTGCTCATCTCGCAAAGTTTTATACCGAAATCGATATCTTTAGAAAAATTTCGTTTTCTCTCAAATCGCTTGAAATTTTCGCAGCGAGATCAAATGCTACATGCTCAAGATGACATTGTAGATAGGTCCATACAATTTGATTTAACCAATTTCAACTTTTCAAAAATCCAATTTTGACCAAAATTGCAAATCCCCAAATTTCCTTCTTGCTGAATTTTTCGCTTTAATCCAAGTTTTCGATCGATTTTCATCAAACAAACTTCATAGACATGAAATTCCAAGTATTGCGCACATGCTAGTATGTTCAAATCAAATTTCCCCCAAATTTGAAATTTTCCGAAAAATTACGAAAATACCCTTTTGGCTCAAATCTTAAAATAGCACTAATTGGAATTGTCTCTTGTCTCTTTCACAGATACACTATGCAAAGGGGAGGGCGAGGACGAGGTAGAGGTCGTGGTCGCATCGTAGGTGCTCTTAGGGGCAGAGGTCAGGTTCCTTCAGAGCCTAGACAGGAGGTTAGGAGACCGGACATGTTTGACACACCTCAGCCCGAGTTCCCGTACGAGGCCTACTTCAGCCATCGCAATATCGAGATGGGACGTCTACTTCACTTACGCCAGCTCGTAGGCCTTTAGGATTCGGCGGAGGTTCGACACATTGCAATGGACTCATCTCTTCACCGAGGATCTACCGGTATACCCGGAACTAGTGAGGTTGTTCTTCAGCAACCTTACTTACACAGAGGAGGCTCGAGGCCAAGGACATCCACTTAGACTTGTCCTCAGGAGCAGGGTCTTCCGGACTCAGATTCGCTTCTCTACCCGGACACCGGCTGAGATCTTGCGGGTTCCTTACTATCTACAGCAAGCAGGTGTGTGGATACCGCAGGAGCAGATCTTGGACAGCCATCCGATGCCGTACGAGCTTCGCGAGATATGCTCTACGCTATGGGATAGCCGTCGATGCTTCACTCCGTGGACTAGCGGACGGATGACGGGTTCTGCACGGATTATCGGTCGCATAGTCGGCCGAAACATCATGCCGAAAGCCGGACATCACCATCGGGTCACAGTGATGGAGGCCTTAGTCATCTACCGCATCTACATGGGCTTCGAGATCGATCTCTCCTACATCATTCAGCAGGTCATGCCGGACTTAGTTCTCGCGGCCTAGCATGCGGAACCTTTGCTATGGGAGGCTATTGACTTTGATCTTCGTGCATTTCGGGGTGAGTTTCGAGGATACACCAAGTGGACACTAGATCACGGGGATACCCTATTGGGACTCGGACCATTCGTCGATGAGACTACAGCAGTCAGAGAGATCTCCTGGTCCGGAGGGTGAGGATGATGATGAATCGAGAGGATGAGGATCAGGGATCAGAGGATGGAGGAGAGGATATCGGTCCCGATAGTGATGATCAGGCCGGAGATGATGCAGATATGCGCGAGGCTGAGCTCGTGCATCACGAGTTTCCTTCATCACACTTCGAGGTAGGTGGCCCTTCACATGCAGTTCCGGAGACTTCAGATCTTGGAGCACAGATGAGATCGATGACTTCCATGCTAGAGAGAATGGAGGTCGAGACAGGAGCAGATGTACGAGAGGATGGAGTCACGACAGGATAGGATAGAGCATCGGGTGACTCAGCTAGCGAGAGGAGTTCAGAGCATACAGAGATCGAGCAGATCACCTAGATAGACTGTACCTTAGGATTTCCATTTATGCATTTCGGATGTAATCGTTGTAAAAACCTTTGAAATTAATGAAGTTCATTTTGTTTCTCTTTAATTATTGTATGTTATGCACCTTTCTTTTCCTTGCATTAGTGACATTTGTTCAAGTATAATTATGGTATGTTATTCGGAAATGCTCTGTTACGCTTCAAAGGTCAAGTTTCTAATTCAGTGTTCTATTATTCACTTCTAAGAGTAGAAGAGTCATTTCAGATCAATGACTCAGGAATGTTCAGTTGTTGTCTTTTGTGGTTAGGATCTCCTCGAACCTTGGGCTCGATACCAATCATTCACGCCCTCCCAGCCGGTACCCTATCCGGCATACCCGAGAGTGTGATCCACAGCCCGAAGATCAGGTATCGAGTGATCAACCTCCCACATAAACAATAACATAATCATGAACAATCATAATAAAAGTGCGGAAGATAAATCATAGATCCAATAAAGAAAGAATGAATCATAAATGAATCGAATAATAGATATAATCGTAGTATCAAACGGATAAGTAAAGTGAGGCAAAAATCCCACTTTACAACCAGCGGAAAAGTAGCTCTAAAGAATAACCTAGACAAAACCTAATCCCAAAGAGCAAGTACATTGGGTAACTAAATTGTTCTCCACTTTATAGCCAACATCCTTGTAAGTGTAAATCTCATAAATGGCACAAGGACGCTTCCACTCAATGGTCGGACTAAGCATCGTACGGAGCATAACCACTGCGGGATCTTCGTAGTAATTGTGGTAACCGCAATCACCTTCCCCGGAGATATGCCTCTTCGCCTTGCGGTTCTTCATAGGGACCGTCATAGTACTCAAGACTGCAGGATAGTCTAACAAACATTGTACAATAAAGGAATGAGTTTCAAAGAAACTCAAGAAGGCGATTAAAATCCATAATAACATAAATGGCAGGATTCCGGAACAAACATAAATGCAATATGATATGAGACAAGCAATGAATGAATGAATCTAACTCTATGTATGCTGGTCTCTATTGGCGTACATGCTTTAAGTCATAGCACCGTACTTCTTTAGGAAGGTCCACTCACATCCTCAACCATTTAAGATATCTTGGATTCTCTCACGGATCATTTCACCGGTCTTGAGCAGCCGATTGGTAATGGGTCCTTCATCCCTCGGGACAAACCTTGGCAGGGGGTTAAGTCAACACACTCTCTCACAACCATTTGGTATAAGTACTGGCGCATGTCGTGGTAAAACCTAGCCAAATGCAAGTCTTCTACTTAGTTACATCAAGTCAGATCCAGATACGTCCATTCCTCGTCCCCGACGATCCTTTCCGGTATCCTTCACACTAGAGTCCTCATAGTCCCCGACTACGGACTCACCAACCCTATTGATCATCCACATATGGTAAACGGGAAGCTCTCACGTCCTCTCACGGGTTGGTTACCGGTCTTAAGCGCCCGTGAGCCCAAGTCTAACCATATGCAACCCTACCAATAAATGGCCCCCACAATGTGATTCCTGTCCTCTCACGGGTTGGTTACCGGTCTTGAGCGCCCATGAATCCCCATTGCTACCACGGGTCGTTCGGTCTCAATACCCCTCCGATTAGGGTCCGACATAACAGACATCCTAGCCAAACACTACTAGACAATCCTAGATATGTCATCCAACAGTTTAGGAAGGTGTCCAGAGGGCATCTCCGGAAACATCCCATAATATTCCCGTAGTAGTCCAAGGACGAAGTGTCAAAAGGACACCTCTCCTTTCCAAACCATACTTAAGCATACACATGCATCAATTCATATCATCACATATATGGTAACTTCATATATGGAAAGAAATCAATAATTGCAATCACCTTGTATATAATTGGTAAGTAAATCATACATGAGTCAATTCAATATGAATAAGTAATGCTACTGTAATCAAAGTTATGCAACAGTAGTATATCATTGTAAGAATCTAATTTAGGAATCATATCTATGATATTCAAATATAGAAACTAGATTCATGCTATCTATGTAATTAAGGAAATAACCATCCTTACCTTTTATAACTCGCAAAGGAATCCTAAGAAATCAAGTAAGATCTCGGCAAACTTGAGAAGAAGGTCCTAAACAAGTATATACAACATATTAGGAAAGATCCCTAACAGAAAAGATACCAAAACATCCAACATAGACCAATTCGAGTTGCCGTACTCATTGGTCGAGTGGATTGGTCGATCGGTCCAACGACCAATCAATCGACCAATGCGAGACATAGAGCCTAAAAAAAACAAAGTTTTAAGATATGAAATCCGAATTTGGTGGTTCAAAAGGGTACTAATCAAGGGTTAGACTACATCAGTAGTATTCTAACATATAGGGGACCTCAAAACACTAATCCAATCAAGATATCAAGATCCAAATTAGGAAACAAAAAGTTACCATAATTAAATCAACCATGGATCTTGATGAATTTGAAATAGAAAACAAAGACAAGAACAATAGGAGGATGGATCATTGCTTCAGGTAAAGGTATCATGAAAACATACTTAGATCTTCATGGAATAAGGCTTAGAAGCATAAATCTAAATAAGGAAATAAAACCTACCATATATGTAACTACCATGCATCATGAAGAACACATAGTAAGGTAGAAGAGAACAACTAGAGATTTATAGATTATGGATCATGGAAGGAAAACACAGTAGTTAACTACTAACATGATCAACATAGAAGATCCAAAGAGATCAGAATTCAGATTAGAAGTTTAACAAAGATTAGATCATGGTTTGATCATGATTCCTTCAAAAGCTTGCAATGATCATGGTTAAGATCATTGTTCTAGCCTCAAATCCTTAGGATGATCATGAGAACATGTTCAGAGATGTTTGCAACAGAGAATGCAGCATCTCTTCTACTGTCTCAACTCAAAAAGGAAAGAAAAACAAAGATGGAGGAGAAGAAGAGAAAGTAGACATACCTTTTGATGCAAAAAGAAGAGTTTCGAAGAAGATCCGTCAAGAAAACACCAAAGATGCAAGAGAGATGACTTGCAGAGGTCTTTGGTTCGTTCCAGAGAGTTTGGAGGCAGCAAATACGAAGTGGACTCGAGGTTGGACTTAAATAGAGCAAGAACAACCTAATTGCCAAAGACAGCACTCATTGGTCGAGTGGATTGGTCGACTGGTCCAATCGACCAATCAGTCGACCAATGCTGACAGCAAGACCAAAACAGGGAATTGAAGGTCCAGATCAAATCCAATCCTAAAGGGGTTTTGCACACAAGTCAAGTGACTTACCTAATAGGTAGAAATGCCTTCAAACCAAGATAGAGAGCACTCCAAGTCCATCAACTAATCAGATCTTCATCAGGATTCAGTTTCCATAAATAGAACCTCATCATCAACTTTCATGGATTCAAAGCCAGACACCAAGTCCTCTACTGGGATGGCCCAAAGCTGACTTCTTACTTTACTTCCCGTCATCGGACCTACAAATAACAAGGTTTCCGGGTCAAGGTTAGGGCTGGGTTTTACAATAACAATATGTAAAATCATAGTTTCGCAAAGTAGAAACCAGAGAACAAGCAACCTATGTAGTTAAGGAATCAACTGTCCTTACCTGATTATCGAAGAATATGATCCAAAAATCAAAGAGAGCAACTCCAAACTTAGCAAATAGACTCCTAACAATCATACATACAACATTAGGAAAGATGCCTAAAAGATCAGAGAGCAAACGAATCAAATCGAGCGAAAAACGAAGCTACTGACTCCTTTGGTTGAGTGCCCCACTCGACCAAGGAGTCGACCATGCAAGTCAGTACGGAATTGTATAGACTGCTTTGGCCATAACTTCCCCGTTTGAAGTCGGATTGATCCGAAATTCGAAGGGGAACTTCCTAAGGTATATTAGGATTATATAGTAAGATAAAAACATCAAGTCATGGGGAAAATTTGGGTTCTTGATCTAACCCAAGAAATTAGGGTTTCAACCTTATGGTTCCCATAAAAAGGTTGAGATCACAGAATGAAAGAAAAATAAATAATTGGCCAAAAGCAATAAGAAAATCATAGGAAAACCAATTTAGGTTAACAGAAACATTGCCCATGAGGTTTCCCTCGCATGGGAGGTTAACAAGAGTTTCCAGAAGATCATACTAGGGTTAGGGTTTCAAGAAAATCTTCGGCTAGGGTTGAGATCATGATGATGATCATAGATCTCAAAGAAATGAAGGAGATCATGAAGGGATGGTTGCAAGGATGCATCATCAACTCCCTGATCTCAATCAAGAATAAGATCAAGAAAGAAAATTTAATAATTCAGAAGGGATACTAACCTTGAATTGTAAGAACAGAGAAAAGAGGCTTCAGATCTGCAGAGGAGTCTTCGAAATAACCAGAGTGAGTTTCGGAGAGGTGTTCTCACGTTCACAAAGTGTTTAGGAGGCAGCCGTAACAAAGAAATACGAAGTAGGGTTTAAATAAGAGTGAAAAACCCTAAAATTACAATTTCTCGGATTTCACCTTCCTTTGGTCGTGTGCTTGGTCGAGTGGCCCACTCGACCAGTCAGTCGACCAAGGCAGACAGTAAGGAATAATCAGGGATTTGGAGGGTCAAATGGGCTTTAAACCTTATGGGCTTTTGCATACACATCAAGTAACATGTCAAGTGTGAAGAAATACCTTCAAACCAAGTCAGATAATACTCCAAGTCCTTCAACTAATTTCATCTTCAGACAACTGCAGCTTCCTTTCCAAATCTTCACAGACATCCAAGTATGGAACTCCATCAACAACATCCATGGGTTCAGAGTCAAAAACCATGTCTTCTACTGAGATGGCCCATAGTTGGCTTCTTTCTTTACTCTGGGTCTTCGGACCTAAAAACAACCGGGTTACTGGGTCAAGGTCAGGGTTAGGTTAGGGCTGGGTTTCACATCCATATTGTTCCTACAGAAGTTCCCACTGTTGAAAATAATCCACATGAAGAAATTCCTGCTGCCACCGAGGCTGATGCTGAAGAAAATAGAGAAAGCTTACTGTCACACACACCAGTTGATTTACCCCACGATACTTCCATCTTCCCAGAAAAGAAGGTTGAGGAAAGGATTTTTTTGACTATTCTTCTGATCATCTGAAGAGAATTGCTGAAGACATATTAATACATGTTGCAGGTGATATTATTGAGGAAATAGCTGACCAATTGTGTGATGTAAATGTTGATGTTCTTGTCTCTCCCTTGGATGTTGCTGCCAAGGACTATGCGAATGAACCCTCCATTTCTGTTTTACCTTTATCCATCCCTATGTTGGATGTTGTTGCCCCAGATACCAATGTTCACCCTTTTGAAGAAAATGATCAAGATGCTCCTCCCTTGGAGGAAAATAATCAGAATATTCTTCCTCTCAAGGAAATTCATGAAGTTGTTCCACCAGAGAATAATGCTGCCCCACTTGAAGCTCTTATGGTAATTGATCCTCAGAATGGTCATGAAGACCAAGAAAATATCATCATGCAGACTGGTTCAAATGATGCTGCTGTAAACGTAAATCCTGAGAACATTCTTAAGATAGCTGATCTCCAACCAGTCCCTGACCAGCCTGATGACACCATGAGCATTGCTGATTCCGGAAATCCTTTCCAGCCTGAGTGGTTTTTAAAAGAAAATCATATGGCCAGCCGTAACTGGGAGGCTGCCAGAGAATGGGGCACAAAGGGCAGAATCCCCCGTGACAAGAAGGAAACTGCTCGAATGTCCGACTCTGATCTTTACTCACACGGGTGGGGGTAAGAAATAGACCTTCTTCCCATTCTTTTATTTAGAATTAATTTACTATTGATCTAATTATTTATATAAATAATTAATATATATATATATATTGGTTGATCTACAGATGTTTTGGGGCTGCCTTCAATGCATTTTTTGAAGTGTTGGAGAGAGAGAAAACTTTGTCCCAGGAAAATGATGAACTGATCAAAAGGAATTTCGAATTGGTCAATGAGGTACAAGATCTTCAGAGAAAATTGGACTCTTCAGAGAGAAAATTAACAGATGCTGAGTTCAGAGAGATTGATTTGATGAATGATCTTGATAGCTTACACACTGACTATGAACTTTGCTCGACCATTGTGCTAAATTGCAGGAAGAGATTTCTATGTTGAGAGATGCTGTTTTGAATTATAGGAATGAGCTTTTTCAGCTCGAAATGTTAAAGAATGATGCCCTTGACAGGGCCAGGATTGCCACAGATGAAAGAGAGGATTTTAAAGGAAGGCTAACCAAAGCCTTGGTCTGGTCACAAAGTATTGAGAAAGAAAAGAATGAACTCCAAGAAAAGTTCAATGAGATTGAAAAGTTGAATACAAATTTAGAGTTGGCTCAAGAATACCATGTGAAAGCTTTTAGCTCAATTTTACAGGAGAAGTCTGCCTTAAAGGATAAAAATAATGATTTGGGATTGAGACTCAGTGAAATGACAGCAGAAAGAGATAATCTCGATGCTTCTCTTAGTTTGGTTTCTAAAGAGAAAGAAAGTCTTCATGTTCTCCTGGATGAAACTTTAAAATTCAAAACTTTACTGCATGAAGATTTAGAAGCAGAGAGGAAACAGTTTGAAGTTGAGAAGAAAAGAATACAAAGTGAAAATCAGATAGTCTTAAATTCAGTTACCTCCTCAGTGAAGGAAGTTGGAGATAATCCAACTTTCCTCGGATTTTGCAAGAATATGGTAAAGGATTGCTCTGATCAAATCTTTTCTGAAATCCTTAAGATTCATCCTGATTTAGATTTCAAACTGTTATTCCCAGAATTTCTCCCATCCAGAACCTTTTTTGACCTTAAGAACTTGAGATACCCCAACTCTGATTGCTCATCAGAAGATGATTCTAACAATGATATGAGTGAGTTTTCCAGTTCTGGCCAAGACCATTCTGGCCGGTGATTCGATAACAATGGTGATGACAACTCACCTGTTCAAGATGATAAAGAGACTAGCTGCTAATGATATCTTTGATGTTGATCCATCTGGTAATGTTACAGATGTTGATCCGTCTGCAAAATCACAAGTTTGAAGAATACACTCGTTTTGTTTATGAACTTACCTTTTTCCTCCTTGTTTACCTCTTCTGCATACGAGGTTTTTGAACTTGTCAATCTTTTATATTAATGAAATTTTCTTCCTTTCTTTTGCTCTTTTTGGCTTTGACAGAATAGTATCTTTTGTAATGTTGGCTATCATCTTCTGACCAACTCATAATTGATTAGATGTATATATCTCTGATCAAACTTTTTATTTTTCATTGACTTCTTCTGAAATACTTTTGAAGAAAAAATATTTGATAGGAACTTTAATACCTGATCAGATACCTTGAGATGATGATTTACATATAATCTTTGAACTTCGATAAATAGCCTTCGATGTAATCTGATCCTTGAGTTATTTTATTGATTAATTCCGTGTTCTCGATCCGAATGCTGCCTTAGAAAGATGGCTTCAGGAGCCTGACTTCGGAAAGTCGGGATCATCCTCAGAAGGAGTGATCCGGGATCATCCTCGGAAGGAATGATTTGTGATTAGCTTAGCATGACCAGGCCTCGGAAGGCTGGCTACTTGAGCCTAACTCACGAAGAGTCGGGACCACCCTCGGAAGGAATGATCCGTGATTAGCTTTGGAAAGCGTGACTAGGCCTCGGAAGGCTGGCTACTTGAGCCTAACTCACGAAGAGTCGGGATCACCCTCGGAAGGAATGATCCGGATCAGCTAGCATAATCACGCCTCAGATGGCTGGCTACTTGAGCCTGACTTCGGAAAGCCGGGATCATCCTCAGAAGGAATGACCCTGAATCAGCGTTGAAAAGGCATGACGTGACCTCGTAAGGCTGACCACTTGGGCCTGACTTCGGAAAGGTGGGATCACGGGTCGATACACACAGCGCCTAGTATCCATCGTTTACGGCTAGGACTACTGGGGTATCTAATCCCATTCGCTCCCCTAGCTTTCGTCTCTCAGTGTCAGTGTCGGCCCAGCAGAGTGCTTTCGCCGTTGGTGTTCTTTCCGATCTCCACCCTTGGAAGGAATGATCCTGGACCAGCGTTGAAATGGCGTGATTAGATTTCATAAAGATGACCACTTGGGCCTGACTTCGGAAAGTCGGGATCATCCTCGGAAGGAATGACCCTGGATCAGCGTTGAAATGGCGTGATCAGATTTCATAAAGCTGACCACTTGGGCCTGACTTCAGAAAGTCGGGATCATCCTCGGAAGGAATGACCCTGGATCAGAGTTAAAATGGCGTGATCAGAAGACTAGTTCGCAAAAATGTTCCTTGGATTAATAATGAAGAAGAAATTTTAGATGATCACGCTTAATAAGATGATTTCTCCAAGAATATTAGAAAATCCTGTCTCCTTTCTACTGATAATATTTCTTAAGGTGAATTACATTCCACGGTCGTTTCAAACAGCTCCCATGAGAATCTTTCAGCCAATATGTGTTTCTGCTCACAGTTTTTGTCACCACATATGGCTCCTCCCAGTTTGCAGAAAGCTTTCCACAGTTCCTTGGATCTGATGCTGATTTTTTCCTCAAAACCAAATCTCCTACTCTGAAAGATTTATGTTTGACTCGAGCATTATAATACGCCGCCGTTCTCCTCTGATATTCTATATTACGGTATAAGGCTTTTTCTCTGACTTCATCTAAAAATTCAAGGTTTGCTCACAATCCTTCTTCATTAGTTATTGGATCAAATCCCTCATATCTGTTTGATCCCACCATAACCTCCACTGGAGCCAACGCTTTTGACCCATATGCTAGTCTGAAAGGTGTTTCTCCTGTTGGAGTCTTGATTGTAGTCCTATACGCCCATAGTACATGAGGTAATTCATCAATCCACAAGCTATGTGCTTCATCCAGCCTCCTTTTTATTCCTTGCAAAAGTGTTCTGTTGGTTACCTCAATTTGGCCATTGCACTGAGGATATGCCACAGACGAGTGCTTGCAATCAATATGATAGTCTGCACAGAATTCCTTGAATCTTTTATTGTCAAATTGTGGTTCGTGATCAGTCAGTAGAATCTTTGGTAGGCCTTATCTGAATATGACATGATTTCTGAAGAACTTTTCAATTTGACTTGTGGTAGTTGTTGCCAGGGCTTCTGCTTCTACCCATTTCGTGAAATAATCGATTGTTGCCACTACAAACTTTTTCCCTCCTGTTGTAACAGGAAAAGGCCCCAACAAATCCATACCCCACATAGCAAATGGAAGGGGATTAAGAATTGATGTTAGTTGCTCAGCTGGCTGGCTCTGAATTGGTGCATGAATCTGACATTGATGACACCTTCTTACATATTCAATCGCTTCAAATTGCATGCGTGGCCAATAAAATCCTTGTCTTAGAATTTTATAAGCCAAAGCTTTCCCACCTAAGTGGTTTCCACAGATTCCTTTGTGGACCTCTGATAAGGCATAAAGAGCATCAGAAGGTCCCAAACATTTCAAAAGTGGCCCAGAAACTGTTCTTTTATATAATAGCTCATTCTTTAGAATAAACCTGGTAGCTCTTCTTTTCACAGTTCTGGCCTTTTCCCTATCTTCAGGAAGAATACCATCCTTCAGATACTGTATAATAGGATCCATCCAAGATATCTTTGCATCAATTTCCATTATCTCTGGCTCTGAATATGCCAGAATATCTAGCTCCTCATAATATACAGCTTGTGGAATAAAAATAGACTTTGCGGATGCCAATTTTGCCAGAGAATCTGAGTCATTATTTTGATTTCGGGATATCCTCGTGACTGAGAATTGTGTGAACCACTCCTTACATTGCCATACTTTTTTAAGATAGTTGACCATTTGATCATCTTTCGCACCATACGCTCCCGTGACTTGACTGACCACCAGCTCAGAATCACTTTTTACTTCAATGCTTTGTACACATAGGGACCTGGCCAGTCGTAATCCTGCAATAAGAGCTTCATACTTTGCTTCATTGTTTGAAGCATGAAAATTAAACCAGAGTGCATTCTGAATTACAAATCCGAACGGACTTTGTAAAATCACCCCCGCTCCTGATCCCTGTGAATGACTTGACCTGTCACATCCTCCCAGCCGGTACCCTATCTGGCATACCCGAGAGTGTGATCCACAGCCCGAAGATCAGGTATCGAGTAATCAACCTCCCACATAAACAATAACATAATCATGAACAATAATAATAAAAGTGCAAAAGATAAACCATAGATCCAAATAAGGAAAGAATGAATCATATATAAATCAGAGTACTAGATAAAATCAGAGTGTCTAAATCAGATAAGTAAAGTGAGGCGAAATCCCACTCTACAACTAGCGGAAAAGTAGTTCTAAAAGAGAATAAGCAAGACAGAATCTAATCCCAGAGCAGGGTACAATGGGTAACTAAATTGTTCTCAACTTTATAGACAACATCCTTTTAAGTATAAATCTCATAGACAGCACAAGGGCGCTTCCACTCTATGGTCAGACTAAGCATCGTACGGAGCATAACCACTCGCGGGATCTTCAGTGTAATTGTTGTAACCGCAATCACCTTCCGTGAGATATGCCTCTTCTCCTTGCGCTTCATCATAGGGGCCGTCATGATATTCAGTACCTGTAGAATAGTCTAACAAACATTGTACAATAAAGGAATGAGTTTCAAAGAAACTCTGCGATTAAATCCATAATAACATAAATCGCATAATAACATAAATGCAATATGGTATGAAACAAACAATGAATGTATGAATCTAACTCTACATATGCTGGTCTCTATTGGCAGACATGCTTTAAGTCATAGCACCGTACTTCTTTAGGAAGGTCTCAATCACTCATCATCAGTTGGTAATGGGTCCGGCATCCCTCGGGACATTCCATGGCTGGGGGTATAGGTCACCACTCTCTCACATCACCATTGGTCTAAGTACCGGCGCATGTCAAGGTAAAGCCTAGCCAAATGCAAGTCTTCTACTCAGTTACATCAAGTCAGATCCAGATACGTCCATTCCTCGTCCCTGACGATCCTTTCCGGTATCCTTCACACTAGAGTCCTCATAGTCCCTGACTACGGACTCATCAACCCTACTGGTCATCCACATATGGTAAACGGGAAGCTCTCACGTCCTCTCACGGGTTGGTTACCGGTCTTGAGCGCCCGTGAGCCCAAGTCTATCCATATGCAACCCTAACAATAAATGGCCCCCACAATGTGATTCCTGTCCTCTCACGGGTTGGTTACCGGTCTTGAGCACCCATGAATCCCCATTGCTACCACGGGTCGTTCGGTCTCAATACCCCTCCGATTAGGGTCTGACATAACGGGACATCCTAGCCAAACACTACTAGACAGTCCTAGATATGTCATCCAACAGTTTAGGAAGGTGTCCAGAGGGCATCTCCGGAAACATCCCATAGTATTCCCGTAGTTGTCCAAGGACAGAAGTGTCAAAAGGACACCTCTCCTTTCCAAACCATACTTAAGCATACACATGCATCAATTCATATCATCACATATATGGTAACTTCATATATGGAAAGAAATCAATAATTACAATCAATTTGTATATAACTGGTAAGTAAATCATACATGAGTCAATTCAATATAAATAAGTAATGCTACTGATATCAAGACAGTACCACAGTAGTATAACATTATAAGAATCTAATTAAAGAAATAAATTAACAAGATTCAAATATAGAAACTAAGATATGCAATTTATGTTGTTAAAGAAGTAACCATCCTTACCTTTTATAACTCGCAAAGGAATCCTAAGAAATCAAGTAAGATCTTGACAAACTTGAGAAGAAGGTCCTAAACAAGTGTATACAACATATTAGGAAAGATCCCTAACAGAAAAGATACCAAAACATCCAAAAGCAGACCAATTCGAGTTGCTTTGTACTCATTGGTCGAGTGGATTGGTTGATCGGTCCAGTCGACCAATCGCGACCAATGCAGACGGTAGCCTATAAAATCAGAGTTTTGAGATATAAAATCCGAATTTGGTGGTTCAAAAGGGTACTAATCAAGGGGTAAACAACATTAGTAGTATCCTAACATATAGGGGATCTCATAACACTAATCAAATCAAGTCATCAAGATCCAAATTAGGAAACAAAAAGTTACCATAATTAGATCAATCATGGTTCTTGAAGAATTCAAGATAGAAATCAAAGACAAGAACAATAGGAGAATGGATCATTGATTCAGGTAAAGGTATCATGAAAAGCATACTTAGATCTTCAAGAAAATAGACCTAAGAGCATAAATCTAAATAAGGAAACATAACCTACCATATATGTAACTATCATGATTCATGAAGAAAACATGGTATGGTAGAAGAGAAACAACTAGAGATTGATAGATCATGGATCATGAAAAGAAAACACAGCAATTGACTACTAACATGATCAATATAGTAGATCCAAGGAGATCAGAATTCAAATCAAAAGTTAAACAAAGACTAGATCATGGTTTGATCATGATTCCTTCAAAAGCTTGCAATGATCATGGTTAAGATCATTGCATTAGCCATTAATCCTTAGGAAGATCATGAGAGACAAGTCCAGAGATGTTTGCAACAGAGAATGCAGCATCTCCTCTACTGTCTCAACTCAAAAAGGAAAGAAAAACAGAGATGGAGGAGAAGAAGAGAGTGTAGACATACCTTTGATGCAAAAGGAAGAGTTTTGACGAAGATCCGTCAAGAAAATCACCAAGGATGCAAGGGAGATGACTTGCAGAGGTCTTTGGTTTGTTCCAAAGAGTTTGGAGGCAAAAAATACGAAGTAGACTCAAGATTGGACTTAAATAGAGCAAGCAAGACCTAACTGCCAAAGACAACACCCATTGGTCGAGTGGATTGGTCGACTGGTCAAGTCGACCAATCAGTCGACCAATTCAGACAGCAATTCCAAAACAGGGAATTGAAGACCCAGATCAAATCCAATCCTAAAGGGGTTTTGCACACATATCAAGTGACTTACCTAATAGGTAGAAATGCATTCAAACCATGATAGAGAGCACTCCAAGTCCATCAACTAATCCGATCTTCATCAAGATTCAGTTTCCATAAATAGAACTTCATCATCAACTCTCATGGATTCAAAGCCAGACACCAAGTCCTCCACTGGGATGGCCCAAAGCTGACTTCTTACTTTACTTCGGGTCACTGGACCTACAAATAACAAGGTTTCCGGGTCAAGGTTAGGGCTGGGTTTTACATGACCCATCTACATGTAAGGTCCACACAGAAGACACCTCACTAGAATCTTTTTCCTCCTCTGGCGATGAAATACTTTCAGCAATAAAATCATCCAAAACTTGTGCTTTTATCGTAGTTCTAGGTTTATAATCTATATCATGCTCTGTTAACTCTACTGCCCATGACACCATTCTCCCCGCCAGATCAGGCTTATGCAGTTTTTTCTTTAAAGGCCAGTTGGTAAGAACAATAATTGGATGAGCTTGAAAATAAGGTCTGAGCTTCCTGGCTGCTATTATTAAGGCAAAAGCCTGTTTCTCAAATTTCAGATATCTACATTCTGCATCTAACAATGTATGACTTACAAAGTAGATAGGATTTTGGACAGTACCTTCTTCCCAGATTAACACCGCGCTTACTGCCACCTTTGAAGAAGATAGATATATCTGCAAGCTCTCTCCGGGTTTTGTTCGAGATAAAACTAGTGGACTGGTCAATCTCCTCTTCAGCTCTTCAAATGAATTCTGGCAGTCCTCCGACCATTTGAATTCGTTGAGTGCATTTAGATTTTTCAACGCCTTGAAGAATGGTGCACACTTATCTCTTGATCTTGATATAAATCTACTTAATGCTGCAACTCTTCCTGTTAAGCTTTGAATTTCTTTCATACTGCTGGGTGCTGTCATATTTAAGATAGCCTTGATTTTTTCTGGATTTTCCTCGATACCCCTCTGCGTGACCATGTAACCAAGGAATTTACCAGATGAAACCCCAAATGCACACTTCTCAGGGTTGAGTCTCATTCCATTTCTCCTCAATACATCAAAGCACTCTCTTAAATCAACGAGATGATCATATCTAAATTGACTTTTTACAAGAAGATCGTCTACATTAACCTCCATATTTCTTCCAATCTGATCAGCAAACAACTTGTTCATAGCCCTTTGGTATGTTGCACCGGCATTTTTTAACCCAAAAGGCATAACCTTATAACAATAGCTTTCCTGATTGGTCATGAATGCCGTATGAGGTTGGTCTTCCTTTTTCATAAGAATTTGATTATAACCAGAATAAGCGTCCATAAAACTCAACATTTGCTGACCTGATGTAGCATCAATCAACTGATCAATTCGCGGCAAAGGATAGCAATCCTTGGGACATGCCTTGTTCAAATCAGTGTAATCTACACACATTCGCCATTTTCCATTATGCTTTTTCACCATACCACATTCGCTAGCCACCTTGGACACTCGATTTGCTCAATAAATTCAGATCTCCTAAGCTTGTCCACTTCAACTTTAATTGCATCATGCTTTTCTGATGAGAAATTCCTTCGCCTCTGTTTCACTGGCTTGATAGATTTATCTATCCAAAGGCAATGCTCCGCCACTTCTCTGCTTAAACCTGGCATGTCTTGTGCTGACCAGGCGAAGACATCTGCGTTTCGTTGAAGAAATTCTCTCAATTGCTCCTTGTCCTGACTGTTCTAATTAGCTCCTATCATGGTCCCTTTTTCTGGATTCTCCAAACCAAAACAAATTTTCTCCAGCTTTTCTACTGGTTCACCTCTTTGAATTTTTTTCCTCATCCCTATTATCCATAACTTCCACAGTAAGAGCGAGTGCCTTACCTTGTGCTTTTGAATCCTTCAAAAAGGTTGTATAGCTTTGCCTTGAAGTTTTCTGATCCGATTTGCATTCTCCAATGCCTCCTTCAATTGGGAACTTGACCTTCAAATGTCTCGTCGAAACTATTGCCCCAATAGCATTCAACGTTGGTCTCCCGAGAATTATATTGTATGCTGATAGACTTTTTATTAACAAAAATTTAGTAACTGTAGTTACCGTTTGTGGATGTGTTCCCAGTGTTATTGTTAGCTCCACAGTTCCTTCTACCAAAGTAGACTCTCCAGAAAATCCAAATAGCCTTGTGCTGCAAGGTTTTATCTTGACCGTATCCAACTTCAATTGCTGAAAAGCTTCGTAAGACATTATGTCTACAGATGATCCTGTGTCGACCAGAACTCTGTGAATATCTCTGTTTGCCACCTTAATGACCACCATAATGGCGTCATCGTGTGGTTCTTGAATTCCTTTCATTTCTTCCTCCGTGAAGACTATCTCCTTCATCATTTTGATTCTTCTAGGAGTAACATGAGATTCAATAGCGTTTACGTACCTGGCATGTGCCTTAGACTTTGAAATTGAATTCAAATCTAAACTTCCCAGGATGGTCATGACAGGAGACTGCTTCTGTTGAATCTGCTAATTTTCCTATTGTTTAGCATTTTCATCTGGAGAGTTGTACTGAAAATCTCCCTTGGTTCGGTCTTCTCTCGCTGGTGTTTGATTATTCCACCTTCTTGGCTGATCAGCGGCATTTCTTCTGTTGCCTCCATTTCTCCTTTGAACAAATTGGTCCAATCTCCCCTAACTGATTAGTCGCTCGATTTCATTTCTCAAAATTCTGCAATCATCAGTATCGTGACCATGATCCTTGTGATATCTACAGAATCTATTCGGATTCCTCTCATCCGCCTTTGCTATCATAGGCAATGGCCATTTCATAATTCCCTGATGCTGAATTCGCATCAGAATTTCTGATCTTCTTGTGTTGAGAGGAGTGTAGTTTTCCTGGAATGGTCTTGGGATGTCCCTTCTGTATTGACGATCAGGAATATTTCTCGAAAAATTGCTGCTATTCCTCCGCTCTCTCTGATCAGATCTCACAACTACATCATCTTTCTTTTTAACTCCACTGCTGTCAGTTTCTTTTCTTGCCTGAAGAATGTCCTTCATATTTGCATACTGGTTACAGCGAGTCATCAATTCCGCTATATTCGCTGGCTTGTTCATGATTAGGAATTCCAGAAGATGCTCATCTGTTAGGCCTCTGAACATAGCGTCATATGCTACTGCCTCATTCAAAATTTTAATTTGAATCGACTCCTGATTGAATCTCTTCATGTAATTTCGAACTGATTCTCCTGATTTTTTACGGACTGCAGCTAAATTATCAACAATTTTGCTGCTCTTCATGCTACTTTGGAATCTTGACAAGAATACTTTCGTCAAATCCTTAAAATCCTTAATGGAATCTGGAAATAAGCTGAAGAACCAGGTTGTTGCAGATCCTTTCAAGGAAGATGGAAATGAGCGACACTTTAAAACATCAGAGTTACTTGCCAGCATCATGACAGAGTTGAACTGAGCCAGGTGTTCCATTGGATCTGTGCTTCCATCATACATTGTGAATGTCGGAAGTTTAAAATTGTGCGGCAATGGTGCTGACATAATGTCCTTAGCAAATGGATTTTGGTTCATCATTTCCTCAACTTTTTCTCCGTCATCTTTGTTTGCTAGTCGCTGAATTTGATCATCAAGGATAAGAAATCTTTTACTGATTTTCGATCCATTGACTTCAGATCTGCTATCTCCTGATCTTCCCGTTTCTTTCTTATCTCTCCAATCCCCAACGCTTCTACTCTTTTTGCTCCAGATATGACTCAATTGATCATCCCTGGACGATTCCCGATCTTCGATCTCCAGTGGAATATAGTTTGGATCCGCACTCTCTCCTGATCCTTCCTTAAGAAATGACCTCCTTTGGCTTCCTCCTGACTTTTGAATCTGAGAATTTGGGACAGAGGTCGTCTTTGCTCGGGAAAAAGTTCGAGATCTTCCAGCTGATAAGACCAGAACTCTTTCCTCAGGATGTACTCAGATCTGCTTGATGAATGTCCTAATCAGATTTTGTCTCAAGGATTTGATGCTGCATGCTCTCAAATCGCTCAGTGATCAGATTTGGATCTAACTTTGGACGAGATGTCGCCAATGTATCCGCCAATTGCTTCTCTTGCCTTTCGAACTGATCAGTTGGACGAGGTGAATGATCCTCCATCATTCTCTGCCTCTGTCGAGTCTGCATCATCGGGATTTGCGGTATTGGAACCACTTCTCTCGTTCTTCTTTTTGGATTTACTCTCCTCGGCTCCCTCTAGCTTGTTTCCGCCATTTCTACCGATAATTCCTCCTCCCGCTCAGGTGATTGAGCCATAGCTTTTTCTTTGAACTTGTTCCCACAGATGGCGCCAAAATGTTAGTGCTAATTCTGCCGATCGCCTTGATCTGTAGTTTTCCGCACCGAACTCCTCAGATCTGATTCGATCTGGTTTGCTCTTTGATTGATCAACCTCCCACTCCTGAAAGAATCAGAATACTAGTAAGAAACGGAGCCGATCGTCTTGATCGGCATCTCGCCTCCGACGATCTAGTCAGTATGGTGAAGATGGTGTTTCAGAGCTCTCTGGAGCTTCTAAAAATGCTTGTAATGGAGTTCAATCAGAGTGAGCTTAGAGTTTGGTTGATCTTAGAGACTTACCTTGTTACGAATCTTCCCTCGCTTTTATACTAGCTTTCCCGCTTATAACACTTTTTCAATCACAGCCATTGGATCATCGCTCCTCTTTGGACGTCGCTGATCATCCTTCCTTTATCTCTCAATCGAACCCGGCCAAGATTGGTTTGGCCAGTATGAACCGGCAGTGGATATTTTAGTCACAACACTTTGCAAAGTGAAATTTAAATGTTTCACATGCTCTTCTTCACTCTTCGTGTAAATCAAGTTGTCATCAATGAAGATGATCACAAACTTGTCAAGCACATCATGAAATACTCGGTTCATGAGATCTATGAACACATCAAGAGCATTAGTCAAACCAAAAGGCATAACTCTAAACTCATAATGACTATATCTTGTTCTAAAAGTTGTCTTGAAAATATCACTTGACTTCACTTTCAACTGGTGATATCCAAATCTTAAATCAATCTTTGAGAACATGGCTACACCTTTCAACTGATCGAAGAGATCATCAATCCTGGGCAGCGGATATCTATTCTTAATGGTTAACTTGTTCAACTCCCGGTAATCAATGCATATCTGCATGCTACCGTCCTTCTTCTTCACAAACAAAACCGGAGCTCCCCAAGGTGATACATTGGGCTGTATAAAACCTCTAACTAAGAGCTCATTCAGGTGGTTTTGTAGTTCCTTCAACTCGGTAGGTTCTATTCTATACGGAGCTTTAGATACCGGAGCAGCTCCTGGAATCAAATCAATTGAAAATTCAACATCTTTATCAGGGGATAGCCCTGATAGATCATCCGGAAAAACATCCACGAAGTCACAGACAGCCTTGACTTCTTCAAGCTTCTTCTCCTCCTTGACCTTGCTTCCAGGTGAAGCACTTTCCACTAATGCACAAACATGCATCAATGCGGTCAAGGTCTTTTTACAAATTCTTCCTTTCTCACCTTGGAATTCAAAAACTGAATTTCCACAAATCTGAAATTGAATTTTCTTCGAAGAACATAAAATTACAGTATTATGGGCTATCAACCAATGAATTCCCAAAATCACATCATAGTCCTTCATGTCAAGAAGCACTAGATTAGCTTTCAGATTCTTTTCTCAAACTGAAATAGGTCATTATTCTAACACTTTATCTAGTTTCACAACAGATCTAGTAGGTGTACTAATCATCAAACAACTAGATAGGTTCTTTGGTGTTAGGTCAATCTTCTTAACAAATGTAGATGAAATGAACGAATGAGATGCACCTGTATCAAATAGAACTAATATAGTAATAGAAGCAACTAATAATGTACTTGTTACCACATCATGGTTCACATCTTGTTTAGTACCAGATATACTAAACACTCTTCAAGAAGGAGGGGCAGGAGCACTCTTCGTTGTTGGGGTTGATGGCTGAACCAACTTCCTAGGGCAAGTACAGGCAAAGTGTCCAGTCTGCTTACAGTAAAAGCAAACAGGGTCTCTTGGTCCAATTGGAGTCGCTGCCACTGGAGGCTTTTGAACCATGGGTCTAGGATTCGCATTCCCATGCCGAGAAGATGGAAAATTCCCTGTTGGTCTATTCCCACCAAACTGACCATGCTGACCGGCATGAGCAAAACCAGAACTTTGACCTACGCTCCTTGGCTAAAATGCAACAGTAGAATATGGTGTAGGTCTAACAAATCGCCGCTCAGTACAATCAACCAGTCCAAGATTCCTTGGCTGCCATGGCCTTTGAACACGAGCACTTTCTTTTTCAGTTTCTTCTAGCTTCTTCGAGTTCGTACAAATCTGGGCATAACTCTCAATAGGGAGGACAGAAAGTGCTCGTGTTCAAAGGCTTTGATTGTAGGCCGCAAACCTTTAAAGAACTTCTTTGCCTTAGCACGATGAGGCTTCAAAGAATCAGCGGCAAAGAAAAAGAGTTCTTCAAACTTTTGTTGGTAGTTTAGCACAAACAGAGAACCTTGGACAAGAGCCATAAACTCAGCTTCCTGGCATTTCACCGCTTCAGGGAAATAATTCTTACAAAAGGCTTCCTTGAATAATTCCCAAGTCACAACACCAGCATGAAATTCTTAAAGAATAGGTCGGGTGGAGGTCCACCAAGCATCGGCTTCATGCTGGGAGCTTCTTTTGGAAAACAGAACCTTCTGTGCATCATAACATTGTAGATTACGGAAAGCTTTCTCTTATTCCGGCAACCACTTGTTCGAAAATAGAGTATCTTTCGAGATGCCAGAGAAGGTAGGTACTTGCAACTTCAAGAAACTCTCCATCAGTCAGGTATGAGGAGTTCCAGCTAATCTTTCCGCATTCGGGACTGTGGCATTAGGATTTCTGTTCACACCAGTACGAGTCTGATTATGAAGAGTCATGAAACCCATCATCATCTGATTGAACTGATTAGCTTTCTACTGCATCATATTGCCTATGATATTGGCAATATCATGGAAGCTTCCTATATTCGGGGCATCGGGTATATCATTAGTAGTCTGACCATTCGCATGAGTTTAGTCAGAACCACCATTAGGTATACTCCCATTCCCATTACTGTTGGATCCAACACAACAATTCCTCAATAGAACCATTCTGCAAAACCAAAAAATATCAAACATCGAAAATCGAAGATTCGTCAACAACCACTTGACCAAATGATTAGGACACTTAAATCATACGTAGAAACATCAATATAGTCATTGAACAATCAAACATTGGTAAAAAATCAAAAATTTCCAAAGTTTACCAACAATCAAGCATTCAGCCCACAGCTGGTCGATTGGCTGGTCGACTGGGCAGTCGACCAAGCAGTCTACCAAGGCTGGGCTGCACACGAAATTTAGCTTTTAAACTTCATTTCCCACCTCAAAACTTATTTCAAACACTCTTGCTTTGAGGGAGGGCTCTGGGGAAAGGTCTAGCAAGGATTTCCAAGGTGTTCCAAGGTTGTTTAGAGCATCAACAGCATCAACACAATATACTTTGATCAACAACACAAGGTAAACACCATTCATCTTCTTCTCATATCATGTTCTTCACTTAGATTTCTTGAAAAACTATGAAATGCTTGTTGTTCTAGGTTAGAATCATGACTATGCATGCTTAGCAACTTTTTCTCATAGTTTTCTTACAATGCCAAGCCTTAAACATCAAGCACAAACACAAACAATCATTCTTTCATTGTTAACGCAACCGAAAGTCCCCAATTTGGTAAAATTCCAATTACTTTGAAAATACTAGGAGTTTTAATATCATATCAGTTGCCACATAGTTGAAATGATATGCTAAAAGTGTGCATACAATTTGTTTGGATCAATTCCAACATTTCCAAAAATCCAAATTTGACCTAAAATGCAAAAATCTCTCTTTTCTAATTGCTGAATTTTTTACTTTAGACTGAGATTTCGATGGATTTTCTTCAAATAAACCTTCTTAGAATGTTATTCCAAGTATTATGCACATGCTAGAATGATCAAATTGCAATTTTTCCAAAATAAATTTTTTTCAAAAACTACGAAAATGCCCTTCTTGCTGAATTTTTCCCGTAAAACTCCGAATTCAACTTCTTTCATCTTCTCTAAAAATATTCACATCATGCCATTGAGAGGACAACAGATTGGTGCTAGGAGAGGTAGAGGCAGGGGTAGAGTACCACTACAGCCATGGGATGAGATCATCGATCAGCACCGCTTTACTACACCACAAGCAGAGTTCTTGTATGAGGTGTACTTTGGACATTGTCTCATCGAGTATGGTCAGTTACTACAACTACGGGAGCTTCGGACTTTTAGGATCAGATAGAGATTCGATGTCATGCAGCGGACACATTTATTCACCGTGCAAACCTACCAGTATATCCGGAATTAGTGAGGTTGTTCTACAGCAACCTTACATCATTCGAGGAGGGTTTAGGAGTAGATCTTCGTCAGCTAGTCGTAGTGAGTCAGGTTCGAGAGACACGGATTAGATTCACTACACTTACACTCACAGAGATTTTCGGAGTACCCTTCTATCCACATCCTTGTGTATGGATACCAGCGAGTGCTGTGTTGGACAGACATCTTCTTCCCTACAAGCTTCATGATATCTGTGCTACGCTTTGGGATGATGATCGTTGTTACCGTCCACAGATTAGTGGTAGGATGACTCCTTCGGCTAGGGTTATTCGTCATATCGTGGGTCAGAACATCATTCATAAAGCCGGTCATCACCATAAGGTGTCAGTGATGGAGGCTTTAGTCATATATTGGATCTACATAGGGTTCGAGATAGATTTGGCTTTCATCATCCAGAATGCCATGATAGAGATCATCGAGCATCCGGGTACGAGAAACCTTTGCTTTGGGAGACTTCTAACGCTCATCTTTAGGTACTTCGGGGTGAGACTAGATGACGCAGAGATGACTACTAGTGATATGGCTATCCCATCGAGACTAGGAGCATTGGACTGATGCAGCTAGATCATGCTGTGAGATCTTCGGGTCTAGAGGAGGATGATGAGTCGGAGTATGAAGATGAGGATGTCCTAGTGGATGAGGGAGATGTTGGTCCAGATACCGATGATTAGGCTGGAGATGACATGGGGATGCACGAGGCTGATCCAGATGATCATGGGATTCTTACACACCACACTTTGAGGTCAGAGGGTCCATCACACGCAGTTCCAGAGACTTCAAATCTATGTGCTCAGATGCGATCCATGACTTCCATGCTGGAGAGGATGGAGGTCATACAGGAGCAAATGTACAGTATGCATGAGAGGATGGAGTTGAGGCAGGTACAGATGGAGTCGAGATAGGAGCAAATGGAGTCTCAGCTCACTCAGATTGCAGATGATGTTAGAACACTCAGAGATCAAAGACGGTCTCCTAGATAGATTGTACTAGGATTTCATTTTATGCTTTATTAGATGTAACTCGTTGTAAAACTTCCCTAATATTAATGAAGTTCACTTAGTTTCACTTTATTATTGTATATTATGCACTTTTCCTTTTATTGCATTAAGTGACGTTTGTTAAATCATAGTTATTGTGTATTATTCAACAAACAAATTATGCTTCATTAATTAAGTTTCTAGTCCATGTTATCTATTATTCACATCTAAGAATACTTGAGCCATTTTTAGATCTATGACTCAGAAATGTTCCGTTATTGCTTTTTGTGGTTAGGATTTCCTTGAACTTTGGGCTCTGATACCACTCTGTCACATCCACCCCGGCAGTACCCTACCTGGCATACCCAGGTGTGTGATCCATAGCCCCGAAGAAAAAGTATCAAGGAAATCATCCTCCCACATACACAATAACATAATCATGAACAAGATATAATCAATATGTAATAATATAAACAAGAGATCAAGATAAGAAGAGAGAATGACAATATAATCAGAGTGTGGAAAGAATGATACCAATATATAATAATCAAAATGTAGAGTGTGCGGAAAATCACTCCACATATCACAATGGAAATGTAGCTCGAAAACTAAAAAGAAAAGATTACAATTGATTCCCAAAAGAAAGGAAAGAAAAGAATAATCAAACTAAACTAAGGTCTCTTCCGTCTTATAAAGAATATCTTCATAAACATAAACCAAGGAAACTAAACACGGCCGCTTCCATTCCAGAGTAGAGCTAATCTTGGTATGCAGCATGATCACATGGGGAATCTTCATAGTAATCTTCGTAACCGCTAGCACCTTGAGTGAAGTATGCTTCATCGGTTTGCGCTTCCTCGTACCAGCCGACGTATTCTTCATTACCTGCAGGATAGTCTTACAAAGATATTTGCACAAAAAGGAGTCAGTTAAAAAGAACTTTGCAAAGGAAGTTATTGCATATTAACATAAATAACATGATAGCAGAACATAGCATGATGCAATATGATATGAGACAAACAATACATGTATGAGTCTAACTCTATGTATGCTAGTCTCTATTGGCAGACATGTATTAAGTCATAGCACCATACTTCTTCGGGAAGGTCTCAAATCACTCATCATCGATTGGTAATGGGTCCTGCATCCCTCTCGGACAATCCATGGCTAGGGTTTAGGTCACCACTCTCTCACATCACCGTTTGGTCTAAATATTGGCGCATGTCAAGGTAAAGCCTAGCAAAATACAAGTCATCTACTTAGTTATATCAACTTAGATCCAGATACGTCCATTCCTTGCCCTGGGCGATTCTTTCCAGTATCCTTCTCAGTAGAGTCAGCGTAGCCCCGGACTACGGACCCAACAACCCTATTGGTCATCCAAAAAAAATAGACGGGAAGCTCTCGTGTCCCCTCACGGATATAACTCACCGGTCTCAAGCACCCATCAGCTTAAGTCTACTATTTGCAACCCTACCAATGAATGGTCTCCACAATGTGACTCATGTCTTCTCATGGATATAACTCACCGGTCTTGGACGCCCATGAATCCCCATTGCTACCACGGGTTACTCGGTCTATATAATCTTCCGAATTGGGTCTGATATAACAGGGACATCCTAGCCAAACAAAGCCAGACAAGCCCTAGGTGTGAGAACCAATAATCTGGGAAAGCGTCGAAGGGCACCATCGAAAATATCCCATACTATTCCCACTGATGTCCAAGGATAGAAATGACAAAAGGACATTCCCCAATCCCAAATTATACCTATTCAATCACATTCTCAATTCAGTCATAACATACACAACTGATATCTCATAATATAGAAAGATACATATAAACATGATCAATTGCACATGTAAAGGACAAGGATAAGTAACCATACATGATTCAAGTAATAAAGAAATACATGAACAAGGTACTACTGTACTTGAAGTACTTACAATAATAGCACCATGTTAAGAAACTAAAAGAATGGTAGTGAATCTATGAAATTTCCAAAATAGAAACTAAGATTCACGCAATCTATGTTAATATAATCTATGTTAATATGGAAACAACTGTCCTTACCTTAAATAGATTCAAAGATTTTCCGGAGATCAAAGAGATCAAGTCCAAAGTTAGCAAATAAACCCTAGACAAGCATAGATACAACATCAGGAGAAAAGCCTAGAAGGTTGGAGGTCAAACAGATCAAATCAGACGAAGAACACGATGTTGTCCATGCCTGGCAGACTGGCTGGTTGACTGATCCAATCGACCAAGTGAACAGTACCCAAAGCCAAAACTAAATTTTTTTCCGAAACCCAACTTCCGGGATTCGAAACATTTCGAAATTTCAAAGGAATCTTAGTAACAATATTCTAAGACTATCTAGCAAAGATTAAACATCAAACAAGGATCAAAACCATGACTTTCTATTTTGATAAAAAGCATGGTTTTCAATGAAAACAACCTTGGATGCAAAGGAGAATGAAGGATCATGTGAAGAGGATCATTAGCAATAGATCAGAGATGAATACTAACATAAAAATCAGATCTAATATGCTAGAAAAATCAGCTTAGAAGAATGATCATGAATAAATCATATAATCATGGCTAAGAATCAAGTATGAGAATCATAGAATTAATGGAATGAATGGAGATTCATTCTCATCAACAATGAAGATCACACTGATGATCCCTCGAGCGATCAAGTTGTGTACTACGTTTAGACATAACGTAGAATTAGAACATCTGTGTTGGATTGATGAAGTCCATTACTTTGAAGATGTTATCTATAGAATAGAAAACTTGTAGTTCAGTTTGATTTTCTTTCCTTACTTTTCTTTAGAAACAGTTGTAATTCTTTTTAGACTTATGTGCTACATTCCGCTGTAACTGAGGAGTGAGATTCCGCCTCACTCTACTTTCTTTTGAGGTGCTTACATCTGGTATCATTTTTCGCACTTTGATTATACTGATATTCATTTCCTGATTTAGATCTTTTGTTTATAATATTAAAACATTGATTATTTTCTGTTCATGATTATGTTATTGCATATGTGGGAGGATGATTTCCTCGATACTTGATCTTCGGGGCTGTGGATCACACACCCGAGTATGCCAGTTAGGGTACCGGTTGGGGGGATGTGACAGAGTGGTATCAGAGCCCAAAGGTAAAGGAAATCCTAACCACAAAAAACAATAACGAAACATTCCTGAGTCATAGATCCAGAAGTGACTCATCTACTCTTAGAAGTGAATAATAGAACACTTGGATTAGAAACTCAATTAATGAAGCATAATTGATTATCTGAATAATACACAATAGTTATATTTTAACAAATGCCCTATAATGAAATAAAAGGAAAGTGCATAATACACAATAATAAAGAGAAACAAAATGAACTTCATTAATTTTAAGAAAAGTTTACATCTGATAGAGCATAAAGGGAAATCCTAAGTACAATCTATCTAGGTGATCTCCTCTGATCATTAAATGCTCTGAAGTCCTCGGCCATCTGGGAAATCTGAGACTCTATACGCTCCTGCCGTGACTCCGTAGCACTGTACATCTGCTCCTGTCTGACCTCCATCCTCTCTAGCATGGAAGTCATCGATCTCATCTAAGCACCTAAATCAGAAGTCTTCGGAACTGAGTGTGAAGGGGCTCCAGTCTCGAAATGTGGTGATCTGGGAATCTCAGGATACTCTGGATCAGCCTCATGCATCTCTGTGTCCTCCACCGCCTGATCATCAGAATCTGGATCAACATCACCCTCATCTACTGGAACCTGAACCTCATCCTCATCCTCATATGTCTTCTCCTCACCCTCTGGACTTGGAGATCTCACTGTCTGAGTAAGCCTCATTTGCTTGATAGTCCTCATCCCAATAGTGTACCCCAATGCTCCAGTGGCAGCCTCTGCTCCCTCTAGATCCACCCCGAAGTGCTGGAAGACTAATGTCAGTAATACCCGAAGCAAAGGTTCCTCATACTCAGACGTGCCACCAGGTCTATCATGACGTTTTGTATGATGTAGGACAAGTCAATCTGAAATCCCATGTAGATCTGATAGATGACTACGGCCTCCATCATTGTAACTCTATGGTGATGTCCGGCCTTCGGCATGATGTTTCGGCCCACAATGCGACCGATGATCCGAGCCGAATTGGTCATCTGTTCGCTGTTCCGTGGAAGATAGCACTCTGAGCTATCTCAAAGCGTAGCACAAATCTCGTCAGCTTGTAGGGCAGCAAGTAACGGTCTACCTCTGCCCCTGAAGGTATAAATAGGCACTGATGAGAGTAGTAAGGCACCTGAAGGATCTGTGCAAGTGTCCTAGTAGAGAACCGAATCTGCGTCTCCATGACCCTGCTTTTGAGAATTAGTCTGAAAGGACGACCATGTCCTCTGGCCTCCTCGACAGACGTGAGGTTACTGAAGAACAACCTCACTAGCTCAGGGTAGACGAGCAAGTCCGCCATGAAGAGATGAGTCCACCCTAGAGTGTCGAATCTCTGTCGGATCTTGAACACCCTCAGCTCCCGTAAGTGGCCCGTACTCAATGTGGCAGTAGCCGAAGTACGCCTCGTACTGGAACTCTGCTGCGGCGTATCGAATCTGTCAAGCCGTAGTACCTCTGCTCTAGGCTGAGATGGAACTATCATGCGTCAACCGCATCCTCCTCTCTGCATGGTGTGATCTGTGGAAAAGACAAAGGACATTGCTTGTTAGTATTGTTTCGAAAATTTAGGCAGAAGGGCATTTTCATAATTTTCATCAAAATTGAAAATTTGGGGAAATTGCAAATTGAACATACTAGCATGTGCGCAATACTTGTAATTGCATGACTATGAAGTTTATTTGAAGAAAATCGATCGAAATCTTTGTTTAAAGTTGAAAATTCAGCAAGAAGGAATTTGGGGATTTTGCATTCTAGGTCAAAATTGGATTTTTGAAAATTTGAAATTGGTAAAATCAAATTACATGTACACATTCACAATATCATTCTAAGCATGTAGCATTTGATTTCGTGCGAAATCTCCAAGCAGTTTGTGAGAAATTGAAATTTTTCTAAAGTTAACGATTTCGGTTACGAAAGCGATGTGAAAGTGCAAGATTGTGTTAGAACTTGTTGTCTAAGCATGACATTGTGCTAAAAAAACTCATGGAGCATATTTCTAAGTGTTCCTAAGCATGATTTCTAGCAATAGGTATAAGTAAAACATGGATTTTGTTGAAATGCAAACATGAGAAGATGAAAATGAGAATGGGAATGAAGATTTACCTTGTGTGAAGATGAATGAGTGTTGTTGTTGAAGCTTCAAACTACTTGGAAATCACTTAGAAGGACCTTAGCACTTCTTCCCCAGAGCTCCCTCTCAAGTTGGCAAAGTTTGGAATGAGTTTGAATGGGATTTTGGCACTTAAAACCCTGATTTTTGCGTGGTATCTTGATTGGTCGACTGATTTGGTCGACTGATTGCTTGACTGGGTCAATCGACCAATGGACCCAATAGCTCCAAATTCTGTTGAATTTTGGAAAAATGTGATTTTTGTCCCATGGTTGATTGTTTGATGACTAAATGGATGTATTTAAGCATGATTTAAGATTCTTAATCATTTGGACTTGTGGATTTTGTCGAAACTTCGAAATTCAGTGTTTTTGACATTTCGGTTTTTGCAGAATGGTTATGTTAAGAAGTGGGCATGGTGAATTCAATGGTCACGGAAGTGGCGAGATACCAATCGGTGGTCATGATCAGCAGACCAACACTGGTGACCAAGGTACCCCTGATGTACCCGGTGCCCCGAACGTCGGAAGCTTTCGCGATATTGCCAACAATATAGGCAATATGATGCAACAACAAGCAGCCCAGTTCAATCAGATGCTGACGGGTTTCATGACTCTGCACAATGAGACTCGTGCCGGTGCTAACGAAAATCCTCATGCCGCAGTTCTGAATGTGGAAAGGTTAGCCAGAACTCCTCATACCCGTTTGATGGAGAGTTTCCTGAAGTTGCAAGTGCCCAACTTCACCAGAGTATCCAAGGATATCTTGTTTCCTAACAAGTGGCTAAGAGATTTGGAAAAAGATTTCCCACACTTGCAATGTACTAAGGCCCAGAAAATTTTGTTTGCTGAGCAGAAGCTGCAACATGAAGCTGAGCTTGGTGGACTTCCACTCGGCCTATTTTGGAAGGTTTGCATGCGGACGTTGTGTCATGGGATTTGTTCAAGGAAGCTTTCTGCACAAACTATTTCCCAAAAGTAGTGAATGATGTGAAGGAAGCTGAATTCATGGCTCTTACGCAAGGATATTTGTCTGGTGTTGGAGTACCAACGAAGTTCGAGGAGCTTCACTTCTTTGCTCCTGACTCCTTGAAGCTTGACATTGCCAAAGCGAATAAATTCTTTAAAGGATTGCGACCTGCAATTAGGGCATATCTCACTATTCAGCCTATTGAAAGTTATTCCCAAATGGTGCAGAATGCCAAGAAGCTGGAAGAAATCGAGAAGGAGAAAGCTAGAGTGCGAGAGACCTTGGCAGTCAAGGAATCCTGGATTTGTGGACCATACTGATCGACTCTTTGTGAGACCTACGCCATACCCTACTCCTGCTTTTCAGCCTAGGAGTGTAGGTCAGAGTTCTGGTTTTCAGCAGCCAGGCTAGTTTAGTCAGTATGGCAGGGATCGGTCGCTGATGAATGTGAATGCTAGGCCCATGAATGCTATTCCTAGGCCTTTGGTACAGAAGCCTCCAACTGCACCTATTCCTCGTTGGACCTAGTAACCTTGTTTGCTTCTACTGTAAGCGATCGGTCACTTTGCTCGTGCCTATCCTAAGAAGCCAGTTCAACAGCCAGCTCCTATGGTGAAGAGTACTCCTGTCCCTCCTTCTGGTAGAGTATTCAGTATATCTGGTACTGAACAGGATGCGAATCATCAAGTAGTTACAGGTACTTTAATTGTTGCTTCTATTCCTACATTTGTATTATTTGATACGGGTGCTTCCCATTCATTCATATCATTTGCATTCATCAAGAAGACTGATTTAGCACCTGAGAATTTATCTAGTTGTTTATTGATTTGTACACCTACTGGACCTATTGTGAAAATAAAGGATTAGCTAAGTGTCCTGTTTTGGTTAGTGGGAAGAATTTGGAAGCCAATTCGGTACTTCTGGATATGAAGGATTTTGATATCATTTTGGGTATTGATTGGTTGACTACCCATAATGCCTTAATTCTTTGTTCTTCAAAGAGAATTCAATTTCAAATTAGTGGGAGTTCAATTTTTGAATTCCAAGGCGAGAAAGGAAGAATTGGTAAGAAGACTTTGTCCACACTGATGCAAGTCTATGCATTAGTAGAAGGGATGCCATCTGAAGGAAAGGTTAAGGAAGGAAAGAGAGTAGAAGAAGTCAAGATTGTATGTGACTTTGTTGATGTCTTTTTGGAGGATCTGTTATGTTTGCCACCTGATAGAGTAGTGGAATTTTCAATTGATCTAATCCCTGGAGCTGGCCCAGTATCTAAGGCTCCATATAGAATGGCTCCTACCGGGTTAGAAGAGTTGCAAAAGCAGTTGAAAGAACTCTTAGATAGAAGTTTCATTCAACCTAGTGTATCACCTTGGGGAGCCTCAGTCTTGTTTGTCAAGAAGAAGGATGGTAGTATGGTCTATGCATTGATTACCGTGAGTTGAACAAGCTGACCATCAAGAATAGATACCCGCTGCCCTGAATTGATGATCTCTTTGATCAGTTGAACGGTGCAGCAGTGTTCTCGAAGATTGATTTGAGGTCTGGATATCACCAATTGAAAGTGAAGTCAAGTGATATTTTCAAGACGGCATTTAGAACAAGGTACGGGCATTATGAATTTCAAGTCATGCCTTTCGGTTTGACTAATGCTCCTACTGTGCTCATGGATCTCATGAACCGAGTATTTCATGATGCGCTTGATAAGTTTGTGATAATTTTCATTGATGACATCTTGATTTACTCGAAGGATGAAGAAGAGAATGCAAGGCATCTAGATTTCACTTTGCAAAGACTGCGAGAAAAGAAGCTTTATGCTAAGTTTAGCAAGTGTGATTTATGGCTCAAAAGAGTAGTATTCCTCGGCCATCTAGTTTCAGCTGAAGGTATTCGTGTTGATCCCGAAAAGGTACAAGTAGTTGCCGATTGGGAAAGATCAAAGACTGTGATGGAAATAAGGAGTTTCCTTGGTTTGGCAGGGTACTACAGATTTCCTTGGTTTGGCAGGGTACTACAGAAGGTTTATTGAGAACTTTTCTAGGTTGGCTACTCCCATGATTAAGCTGACTAGAAAGGAAGAGAAGTTTGTTTGGTCTGAAGCGTGTGAGAAGAATTTCCAAGAATTGAAGGATAGATTGATAAGTGCCCCGGTTTTGATTATACCTGATAGTTCCGGCGGTTTGACAGTCTACACTGATGAGTCGAAGATTGGTTTGGGTTGTGTGCTAAAGCAAAATGGTGAGGTCATAGCCTATGCTTCTCGGCAACTGAAAGATTATGAGCGGAATTACCCCAATCACAATTTAGAGCTTGCCACTGTTGTCTTCGCTTTGAAGATTTGGAGACATTACCTCTATGGTGAGAAAATTTATATTTTCACGGATCATAAAAGTTTGAAATACTTCTTTACCCAAAAGGAGTTAAATACGAGACAAAGAAGATGGTTGGAAATGGTCTCTGACTATGATTGTGACATTCAGTATCACCCTGGTAAGGTGAATGTGGTTGCTAATGCTCTTAGCAGAAAAGTCGAAGAAAGTAATCTTGGACTTGAATGCTCCGAGTCAACCTCTGTTGTCTTCGATTGTAAGTTTTGATTTGGAAATGGTCCTCGAAGGTTCAGATTTTGTTCTTTCTCGCCATGACAAAGAAGATCCACCCTTAGAGATAGAATTGTTGCTCCACAAGGTTCCCGATCGAGAATTTAAGGAAAAGATTGAGAAGATTTCTTCAAATCCTGATTTGGACCCTGACTTCGGTATATCTATGGATGGTGCCCTATTATTTAGAGGTATGCTTTGTGTGCCAGCTAATGAAGAAATCAAGAAAGAGATATTGAAGGAAGCACACCAGTCGATCTTTACAATACACCCGGAAGCACCAAGATGTATAAAGACTTAAGAAAACATTTTTGGTGGATTTTTGAAGGCCGATGTTGATGCTTTTTTTGCCAAGTGCGAGACTTGCCAACGTGTGAAAGCCGTTCATCAACCCCCATCTAGATTACTTCAGCCTCTTCCTATTCCTAGTTGGAAGTGGGAAGATATCTCTATGGACTTCGTGACTAGCTTACCCTGGACAAGTAAAGGTAATGACACTGTATGGGTAATTGTCGACAGGTTGACCAAATCAGCCCATTTCATTCCTATGAAGATCACTCATACTTTGGATAAGCTAGCTCGGCTATATGTGGATAATGTAGTTCGTCTACACGGAGTGCCAGTGAGTATTGTTTCTGATCGTGATCCTAGGTTCACCTCAAGGTTTTGGAACAGTTTGCAAAAAGCCTTGGGAACCCAATTAAACTTGAGTACAGCTCATCATCCACAGTTTGATGGATAATTTGAGTGGACAATTCAAACCTTGGAAGATATGGTTAGATCTTGTGTAGTGGATATGGGTGGAAATTGGGATGAACACTTAGCTCTGGTTGAGTTTGCCTATAACAACAGTTATCAAGCAACAATAGGCATGGCTCCATTCAAGGCTTTGTATGGTAACACTTGTAGGACACCCTTGTATTGGACTGAGACTGGTGAAAGAAAAGTCTTAGGTCCGGAAATGATTGAAGCTACAAGCGCAATGGTCAACATGATTAGAGAAAGGATTAAGTCTGCTCAGTCAAGACAAAAATCCAATGCCGATAAGAGAAGGACCGATTTGGAACTCCAAATTGGGGAGAAAGTTTTCTTGAAGGTTTCACCTATGAAGGGTGTAATGAGATTCAATGTCAAAGGAAAGCTTAGCCCTCGTTATATTAGACCCTTCAAAATTCTGGAAAAGGTTGGACCTGTTGCGTATCGTTTGGTTTTTCCTCCATCTCTTGCTGTAGTGCATAATGTGTTTCATGTTTCGATGCTTTGAAAATACACAGAGAATCCAGAACACATACTACAACAAGCGGCCGAATGACTTAGCACTGATCTTATCTATGATGAAGAGCCAGCTGAAATCTTAGATAAGAAGGACAAGCAACTACGGAATCGCACCATCCCTTTGGTGAAGATTCGGTGGAAGAACCATACCCTCGAAGAAGCTTCTTGGGAGAAGGAAGAAGATATGAAGGAGACATTTCCTCAACTTTTTGGAAGTTCAAGTACGTTTTCAATTTCGAGGACGAAATTTCTTTTAAGGGGGGGAGAATGTGAAACCCAGCCTAACCTAGCCCTAACTTTGACCCGGAAATCCGGTTGTTTATAGGTCCAAAGACTCGGAGTAAAGGAAGAAGCCAACTGTGGGCCATCTTAGTAGAAGATATGGTGTTTGACCTAAAACCCATGGATGTTGATGTTGGTGTTCCAATCTTGGAAGTCTGTGTAGATTTGGAAAGAAAGCTGCACTTGACTGAAGATCAAATTAGTTGAAGGACTTGGAGTATTATCTGATTTTGTTTGAAGGCATTTTTACACCCTAGGTATGTCACTTGATGTGTATATGAAAGCCCTTTAGGTTTGGTATTCATTCGATCCTCCAATTCCCTATTTGAACTTTGCTGAACTGATTGGTCGACTGATTGGTCAACTGGACCAGTCGACCAAGCATTCGACCAATAGTGTGTTAAATCCGAGAAACTTCAATTTTAGGGTTTTTCACTCTCTATTTAAACACACTTCGTGTTTCTTAGTGTCCTCTGCCTCCAAAACACTCTGAGAACGTGGGAAAACTCGTTTGAAACTCTCTTCGGTGATTTCGAAGAATTCTCCGCTAGATCTGAAGCCAATCTTAAGCCTCTCATCTCAAATCTGCCAAAACAAGGTTAGTAATTTCTTCGGTGTCATGATTTATTCTTCTTTAATCTTGTTCTTGTTTGAGATTGAGAAGAAGATGCTGCATCCTTGCAACCATCTCTTCCATGATCTCATTCTGTCTTTAGGGTTATGATCAGCATCGAGATCTCAACCCTAACTCTGAAAATTCTTCTTTAAACCCTAATTCTTTTTATAGATCTGATTTCTTAGCCGACCGAATCTAATTTTCATGACGTACTTGTATTTGATTTTGATTACCTTTTTCTTGGAAGAGATCTAAATCATCCCTTGTCTTTGCTGTGATTTCCATAGTATATTTTTCATCGAATTCTAGGGTTTTCACCCAATTTGGGAAACCATGATTTTAAAGTAAAGGTAATGTTTTTAATCATTATTGGTGCCCAATCTTTACTCCCTTAGTGTTAAAATACTATCCTATGGTTTTCCTCCAAGTTTCGTGAAGTTTCGAACCCTGTAGATTGAGTTTCGGATCAGAATTCCCGTATTTGCTTCGTATTGACTGTGTTGGTCGACTGGGTTAGTAGACCAATCAATCGACCAATGAAGTCAGAAGCTTTGTTTTTCGCTCTGTTTGATTTGTTTGTTCTCTGATCTTTTAGGCATCTTTCCTTGTCACATCCCCCGAGTCGGTACCCTAACTGGCATACCCGGGAGTGTGATCCATAGCCCCGAAGATCAAGTATCAAGGAAATCATCCTCCCACATATACAATAACATAATCATAAATAGGAAAAATCAAGGTTTTAATATTATAAACAAAAGATTCAAATCAGGAAATGAATAATCAATATAATCAGAGTGCGGAAATGATACCAGATGTAATCACATCAAAAAGAAGTAGAGTCAGGCGGAAACTCACTTCATAGATACAGCGGAACGTAGTACGTAAGTCTAAAAAGAATTACAACTGTTTCTAAAGAAGAGCAAGAATAGAATTTTCAAAGTAAACTACGCGTTTTCTAATCTATAGATGACACCTTCAAAATAGTGGACTTCATCAATCCAACATAATCAATATAATCAGAGTGCGGAAATGATACCAGATGTAATCACATCAAAAAGAAGTAGAGTGAGGTGGAAACTCACTTCATAGATACAGCGGAACGTTGTATGTAAGTCTAAAAAGAATTACAACTGTTTCTAAAGAAGAGCAAGAATAGAATTTTCAAAGTAAACTATGCGTTTTCTAATCTATAGATGACATCTTCAAAATAGTGGACTTCATCAATCCCACATAGATGTTCCATCTCTACATTACGTCTAATCGTAGTACGCAATGTGATCGCTCAAGGGATCATCAGTGTAATCTTCATGGTTGCCAACACCTTGCGTGTAGTATGCTTCTTCGGCTTGCGCTTCATCGTACTGTCCTTCATAGTAGTCAGTACCTGTAGAATAATCTAACAAAAGATTGTACAAAAAGGAGTGAGTTCGATTGAACTCAGCAAGGCAAGTTAACTCATAACAACATAAATAACATGCGGCAGAACATAACAAGATGCAATGCAGTATGAAACAAATAATGTATGTATGCATCTAAACTCTATGTATGCTGGTCTCTATTGGCAGACATGCTTTAGGTCATAGCACCGTACTTCTTTGGAGGTCTCAGATCACTCGGCTCCGGTTGGTAGTGGGTCCTTCATCCCTCTAGGACAATCCATGGTTGGGGGTTAAGTCACCACTCTCTCACATCACCATTGGTCTAAGTACTGGCACATGTCAAGGTAAAGCCTAGCCCAATGCAAGTCATCTACTTAGTCACATCAACTCAGATCCAGATACGTCCATTCCTCCCCTCTTGGGATCCTTTCTGGTATCCTTCACACTAGAGTCAGCGTATTCCCTCTCGTACTACGGACTCATCAACCCTATTGGTTATCTACATATGGTAAACAGGAAGCTCTCATGTCCTCTCACGGGTTGGTTACCGGTCTTGAGCACCCATGAGCCCAAGTCTATCCATATGCAACCCTTCAATAAATGGCCCCCACAATATGATTCCCGTCCTCTCACGGGTTGGTTACCGGTCTTGAGCGCCCATGAATCATATTGCTACCACGGGTCGTTCAGTCTCAATACCCTTCCAATTCGGGTCTGATATAACGGGGACATCCTAGCCAAACACTGCTAGACAATCCTAAGTATGACAACCAATGATTTGGGAAAGCGTCAATGGGCAACCCCGGAAACATCCCATACTATTTCCGATAATGTCCAAGGACAGAAGTGTCAAAAGGACACCCCTCAATCCCAAACCATACCTAATCAAACACATTCTCAGATCAGTCATGTCATATACAATCAACACTTCATCATATAAAACAGAATATAAAAGCATGATCTAATCATTAAACAATATAGAAATAAGCAATTCATATAAGCTTGAATAATGAAAAAGAAAACATAAGTGAAGTGCTACTGTACTTACTATAGTACATCAGAAGTATAAAATACAAGAACAGTAAGTAAACTCAGAGTTTCTTAAGGTAGAAACCAGAGAGTATGCGATCTATGTTATTATGAAATAACTGTCCTTACCTTGATTATCACCGAAGATAATCCAAAGACCAAAGAGAGAGACTCCAAACTTAGCAAATAAACCCCTAACAATCATAGATACAACATTAGGAAAGATGCCTAAAAGAGAGCAAACGAATCAAACTGAGCGAAAAATGAAGCTACTGACATCATTGGTCGATTGCTTGGTCTACTGACCCAGTCGACCAATCAGTCGACCAACCGAGTCAGTACGGAAATGCAAATACTAGATTGGTCATAACTTCTTCGTTTGAAGTCGGATTGATCTAAAATTCAAAGGGGAACTACCTAGAACGTATTAGAACTATATGGGAAGGTAAAATCATCAAATCAAGGTCAAGATATGGGTTCATGATTTGAACCAAGAAGTTAGGGTTTCAATCTTATAGCTCTCATGAAAAGGCTAGGGTTACAAGATGAAAGGGAATAATTGCTTAGCAATTAAATAACAAGAAGATCATTAGAAAGAGTTTAGATTAACATAAATATAACTCATGTGGTTACCCTCACATGGAGGTTACCAAAGGTTTCCAAAAAGATCAAACAAGGGTTAGGGTTAAGATCATGATGATGATCATAGATCTCAAGGAATAGAATGAGATCATGGAATGGATGGTTGCAAGAATGCAGCATCTTCTTCCTGATCTCAATCAAGAACAAGGACGAAGAAAGAATAATTTAGAATTCAAAAGAGATACTAACCTTGAATTGACAGATCATAGATGAGAGGCTTCAGATCTGCAGAGGAATCTTCGAAATCATCGGAAAGAGTTTTGGAAAGGTCTTCCCATGTTCACAAAGTGTTTAGGAGGCAGCCGTAACTAAGAAACTCGAAGTAGGTTTAAAAAAGAGAGTGAAAAACCCTAAAATTGGATTTTCTCGGATTTAACACACAGTTGGTCGACTGCTTGGTCGACTGGCCCAGTCGACCAATCAGGTTAGCAAGGCCAAAATAGGGAAATGGAGGCCCAACTCAAGTCCAAACCTCATGGGCTTTTGCACACACAACAAGTGACATGCCTAGTGTGTAGAAATGCCTTCAAACCAAGTCAGATAATACTCCAAGTCCTTCAACTAATCTCATCTTCAGACAGGTGCAGCTTTCCTTCCAGGATCCGCACGAGACTTCCAAGTATGGAACTCCATCATCAACATCCATGGGTTCAGAGTCAAACACCATGTCTTCTACTGAGATGGCCCATAGTTGGCTTCTTCCTTTACTCCGGGTCTTCGGACCTAAAAACAACCGGGTTTCCGGGTCAAGGTTAGAGTTAGGTTAGGGCTGGGTTTCACATTCCTAATGTTGTATCTATGATTGTTAGGGGTTTAATTGCTAAGTTCGGAACCTCTCTCTTCGATCTTTGGATTATCTTCGATGGTAATTAAGGTAAGGACAGTTATCTCATAATAACATAGATCGCGTATACTTTGGTTTCTAATTTAAGAAAATCTGAGTTTATTTACTGTTCTTGTATTTTATACTTTTGATGTACTACTGTAAGTACAGTAGCACTTCACTTATGTTTTCTTTTTCATTATTCAAGATTATATGAAATGCTTATTAGTGCATATTGTTTAATGATTGGATTATGCTTTTACATTCTCTTTGTACGATGAGTTGTTGATTTGTATTTCATGACTGATCTGAGAATGTGTTTGATTAAGTATGGTTTGGGATTGAGAGGTGTCCCTTTGACACTGTTGTCCTTGGACATCAATGGAAATAGTATGGGATATTTCCGGGGTTGCCCATTGACACCTTCCTCGAACCATTGGTTGTGATACCTAGGGCTGTCTCGGCAATGTTTGGCTAGGAAGTCCTCATTATATTAGACCCGATTCAGAAGGGAATTGAGACCGAACGACCCATAGCAACAATGGGGATTCACTGGCGCTCGAGACCGTGAGTTGTATCCTTGAGAGGACGGGAATCACATTGTGGGGACCATTTATGGGTAGGGTTGCATATGGATAGACTTGGGCTCATGGGCGCTCAAGACCGGTATCCAACCCTTGAGAGGACATGAGAGCTTCCCGTTTACTATATGTGGATGACCTATAGGGTTGATGAGTCTGTAGTCTGAGAGGGAATACGCTGACTCTAGTGTGAAGGATACCAGAAAGGATCCCGAGAGGGGAGGAATGGACGTATCTAGATCAGAGTTGATGTAACTGAGTAGATGACTTGCATTGGGCTAGGCTTAACCCCGACATGCGCCAAGTACTTAAACCAATGGTGACCTTCCCAAAGAAGTATGGTGCTATGACTTAAAGAATGTCTGCCAATAGAGATCAGCATACATAGAATTTAGATGCATACATACATTATCTCGTTTCATATTGCATGGCATCTTGTTATCTTTTGTTTTATGTTATTTATGTTGTTATGAGTTAACTTGCCTTGATGAGTTCATTCGAACTCACTCCTTTTGTGCAATCTTTTTGTTAGATTATTCTAAAGGTATTGACTATTATGAAGGACAATATGATGAAGCGCAAACCGATGAAGCGTACTACACGCAATGTCACGCCCTCCCAACCGGTACTCTATCCGCATACCCGAGAGTGTGATCCACAGCCCGAAGATCGGGTATCGAGTGATCAACCTCCCACATAAACAATAACATAATCATGAACAATCATAACATGAGTGCGGAAGATAAATCATAGATCCAATAAAGAAAGAATGAATCATAAATGAATCGGAATACTAAATATAATCGAGTATCAAACAGAGATAAGTAAAGCGAGGCAAAAATCCCACTTTACAACCAGCGGAAAAGTAGCTCTAAAAGAATAAACTAGACAAAACCTAATCCCAAGTAACAAGTACATTGGGTAACTAAATTGTTCTCCACTTTATAGACAACATCCTTGTAAGTGTAAATCTCATAAATAGCACAAGGACGCTTCCACTCAATGGTCGGACTAAGCATCGTACGAGCATAACCACCCGCGGGATCTTCGTAGTAATTGTGGTAACCGCAATCACCTTCCTCGGAGATATGCCTCTTCGCCTTGCGCTTCTTCATAGGGACCGTCATAGTACTCAGGACCTGCAGGATAGTCTAACAACATTGTACAATAAAGGAATGAGTTTCAAAGAAACTCAGTAAGGCGATTAAAATCCATAATAACATAAATGGCGGATTCCCGTAACAAACATAAATGCAATATGATATGAGACAAACAATGAATGAATGAATCTAACTCTATGTATGCTGGTCTCTATTGGCAGACATGCTTTAAGTCATAGCACCGTACTTCTTTAGGAAAGTCCACTCACATCCTCAACCATTTAAGATATCTTGGATTCTCTCACGGATCATTTCACCGGTCTTGAGCAGCCGATTGGTAATGGGTCCTTCATCCCTCAGGGACAAACCTTGGCAGGGGGTTAAGTCAACACACTCTCTCACAACCATTTGGTATAAGCATCAAGCGCATGTCGGGGTAAAACCTAGCCAAATGCAAGTCTTCTACTTAGTTACATCAAGTCAAATCCGGATACTTCCATTCCTCGTCCCCGACGATCCTTTCCGGTATCCTTCACACTAGAGTCAGCGTATCCTATGGCACCGACCAACTCGGACTACGGACTCATCAACCCTATTGATCATCCACATATGGTAAACGGGAAGCTCTCACGTCCTCTCACGGGTTGGTTACCGGTCTTAAGCGCCCGTGAGCCCAAGTCTAACCATATTCAACCCTACCAATAAATGGCCCCCACAATGTGATTCCCTGTCCTCTCACGGGTTGGTTACCGGTCTTGAGCGCCCATGAATCCCCATTGCTACCACGGGTCGTTCGGTCTCAATACCCCTCCGATTAGGGTCTGACATAACAAGACATCCTAGCCAAACACTACTAGACAATCCTAGATATGTCATCCAACAGTTTAGGAAGGTGTCCAGAGGGCATCTCCGGAAACATCCCATAATATTCCCGTAGTAGTCCAAGGACAAAGTGTCAAAAGGACACCTCTCCTTTCCAAACCATACTTAAGCATACACATGCATCAATTCATATCATCACATATATGGTAACTTCATATATGGAAAGAAATCAATAAGTACAATGACTTGTATATAATCGGTAAGTAAATCATACATGAATCAATTCAACATAAATAAATAATGCTACTGTAATCAAAGTTATGCAACAGTAGTATATCATTGTAAGAATCTAATTTAGGAATCATATCAATGATATTCAAATATAGAAACTAGATTCATGCTATCTATGTAATTAAGGAAATAACCATCCTTACCTTTTATAACTCGCAAAGGAATCCTAAGAAATCAAGTAAGATCTTGGCAAACTTGAGAAGAAGGTCCTAAACAAGTATATACAACATATTAGGAAAGATCCCTAACAGAAAAGATATCAAAACATCCGAAAGCAGACCAAATCTGGAGTTGCTTACTCATTGGTCGAGTGGATTGGTCGAGTGGTCCAGTCGACCAATCGGTGACCAATGCGGACGATAGCCTATAAAATCGAGTTTTAAGATATGAAATCCGAATTTGGTGGTTCAAAAGGGTACTAATCAAGGGGTAGACTACATCAGTAGTATTCTAACAAATAGGGGACCTCAAAACACCAATCAAATCAAGATATCAAGATCCAAATTAGGAAACAAAAGTTACCATAATTAACTCAACCATGGATCTTGATGAATTTGAAATAGAAAACAAAGACAAGAACAATAGGAGGGATGGATCATTGCTTTCGTAATGAAAACATGAAAACATACATAGATCTTCATGGAATAAGGCTTAGAAACATAAATCTAAATAAGGAAATAAAACCTACCATATATGTAACTATCATGCATCATGAAGAACACATAGTATGGTAGAAGAGAACAACTAGAAATCTATAGATTATGGATCATGGAAAGAAAACACGGTGATTAACTACTACATGATCAATCATAGAAGATCCAAATTTTAAAATAAATATTTTTTTAAATAATTTTTTAATATAAATATTAATTGTTTCAACAAATCCTTCTTCCCTCTAATAAAAAGAAAACAAAGATGGAGGAGAAAAGAGAGAGTAGACACCTTTGATGCAAAAGAAGGTTTAGGCGAAGATCCGTCAAGAAAACACCAAGGATGCAAGAGAGATGACTTGCAGAGGTCTTTGGTTCGTTCAGAGGGTTTTGGAGGCAGCAAATACGAAGTGGACTCGAGATTGGACTTAAATGGAGCTAGAACATCCTAATTGCCAAAAATGCGAAGCACCTCGTTGGTGAGTGGATTGGTCGACTGGCCCGATCGACAATCAATCGACCAATGCGCGACAAAGCAAGACCAAAACAAAGGAATT